>NC_142089.1:65836975-66149859 GCF_054644295.1 Miniopterus natalensis | reverse complement strand
GTGGCTTAGTTGGCTGAGCATTGTCCCATGCACGGAGAGGTCAATGGTGGGATTTCTGGTATGGGGGGTGCAGGAGGCAGCCGATCTATGTTTCTCTCTCATAGATGTCTCTCTCTCCCCCTTCCGCTCTCTAAAAATCAATAAAAACATATTTTTAAAAAAATCACAATTCTATCTGATATGTGACCAAACTCAAGAGCAAACAGTGATTTTGATAATACATCCACAGTGTCAAAAAATGTTTTATCTGAGCTATATGCATAATGTATTAATTTTAAAAAGTGGTTACACCTTCCACTAGAGCACGCCATAGTAGAGGTCATATTCAGAGTGACAGCATCATTAAACCACAGGCTAAGGACATTGATATTTTCACAAACATACTGAAAGATATGCCTTTGAAATGAGGTGGCCAAAGGCATCTTACTCATAATGTTTTAGAGGTCTCTTTTTAGAATTGTCAGTGTATGAGACCCTTAGTAATTCTGTATTTCCACTTTGGGGTTTCAGGACTCTCATTTGCTCATTTGCTCATTTGTTTGTTCAGTCACTCATATAGACCCTTCAATAGCTACTGGGTTTTTTAAAATTTCACAAATAGGATTTTTTGTCACCATTAAAATCTGAATTTTAAATAGATTCTTGGCCTGGGGACTTGTATCTATCAGCTTGTTCTACTTTAGAATCTGTCTCATCTCCAGCAGCTTTTCTAGAACTGTGACCTTCACTGTGAAGCTCCACAAGTTTCCCCAACTCAAACTTGGGCTTCTTCAGCATCCTGACTTTTCTAGTGAAGACATCATGGAGCAGGTAATAGATTGGTAGCCCTTTCTGTGTCTTTCCAATGCTATCTGGAGTCAGTTTATTGACCACTTCTTCCAAGTCATTTGTCTGCATCTCTCAGTCATGATTTCCATGATCTTCTTCTGGATTTGGCAGACCTGTGGATGCTGAGCATAAGCGGCCTTCCAAATCTGATTGTTGCATTTTTTAGTAAAACAAACACAGAATAGACGAAGCAAATAACCATCGGCAGTCTTGACATCAACATGAGCTTCAGTCACGTTCTGCCTTTTTTTTTTTTACCATGGAGCACATTTTGTCTTGGGTAAGATCCATGCCATGGAAATCCGACAGTTTTTGCCCTGAACATCCTCAGTAAGTAGCTTGAATTTTCCAAAAGCAACTTCATCATTCCGCAGATCAGCTGGACTCACTTCAAAAACATAATCCTTGAGACCATGGGATGTGATTTTGGCTCCTGGAGCTCTCGTGCTAGTGTCTTCCCAGTACTGCTTACACTGAACGCCGTGGCGCCTTCTCCTCACAGGCAGCTTCCTTGGAAAGCGGACCAACCACTTCCTTCCTGGCTCCCTCTTTGCCCCTTCGCTGAGCTCTCGTTCTTGCCCACAGCCCGGGTGCTGCTCGGAGGGTCTCCTCTGAGCACCTGTCCTGCACGGGACTGAGAAGCCCATGCCCCCAGCAGCTCATGGTCTCGTGCAGAAATGGGTAGAAACAGCAGAACCTCATACTTGGGGGCCCTAACGTATGACAGGGGTGAAATGTGCTGTTGGGTCTCCTGCCCCCTTTTGCACTTTCTCCCCTTTGCTCTCCTTCCTTTGAGTCTTCCACCCACTGTCCCTGCCCCACCACAGTAATTTCCAGGAAGGACCTGGCCTGGGAGTTAGGGTGGGATGGGAGGTGGTGGCTCAGGGGTTGCGCTGGGCCAGGTGGAGCCAGGGGCTAGGAGCACAGGGTCAACAGGCTCCCCGGTGCAGACCCCACCACCCTGTGCGGAGCCTCGGGCCAAACACAAACGGAGGCCACTTACCATCTGTGGACGTACGAAAGTTGTAGATCAAGTTAATAAGCTGCTAACTAAAATATAGCTTCAGATGAACAAAATACAAAAGATATGTGTAAAGCTACGGTTTCATATAATAGAAAGTTGGAAAACTATAAAGCAATTGGATTTAATTATCTTCGTTCATATATGGGTGCCCTGTTGATGGGTTGGCAACATTCGGGTAAGTACGAAAGGACACAGTGATTGTCTCTGAGGATTGGGACTGGTCGCACGATGAGGGGTCTTGTACTTACTGATTTAGGTAGCTTTTTAAAGACATGATGAAATTATGGGCAATTTTATTTTCTTTTTCTCTGTTTTTCTCTATTTTTCAAATTTCTAAAATAACATGTTGCTTATGTAATTTGAAAAAAAAACAAAAACCAAGTCTAGAAAACCATTCTAAGATTGGAAAGTATCTCATTAAGTTGAATTTCTAGTATCTCATTAAGTTGGTTGTGTTTCAATTTTTAGGCCCATGTGATTTAAGGAGTTGACTAAAGTTAACCTGAGAACAACAAATTTTTTTTTGAGGCAGTAAGGGGGAATTAGAGAGAATCCAAACTGTCAAAAATTAACAAATCAAGAATCTATATTTTAAAAAGAGAACATGTACAGCCATAGAACTGATTGCCTGACCTTTCTAAGCAATAAGTATTTATTTTTTAATGACCTCAGGCATTTGAGTCTGGATTATTTTTACAATAAGGTGTTGCATTTACTCAGTGATTTCAGCATTTCAACGTGCTTCACATCAATCCTCTCATTTTATTGTTTAAGTAATCCCATTGGGAAGGGAAGCTATTAACGAAAATGAAGCTCAAAAATTGAGATTGGGCTTACATGTCACAACTCGTTCTTGGTGAAACAAGGACTGGAGCATAGGGCTCTTGGATCTGAGTCCAGTTCTTTTGCCACTGCTGCTAATAAACTTACACAATGAAGTTTCTGGAATGTACACTTATTCCTCAGAAACTTTTGTAAATGTCCCACTGTTGAATTTTTAAAAAATGGAACTCATCTTTAAAAGGCAGTCAGTTTTTTTCTATGAGCTACTAAAGAATACACCCTTTTAAGAGATGCCGGACTCCCTGTATTTCCACAAGTGAGGATCTTTATAGAAAGTGCTAATTAGTGCTAAGTACCTTTAGAGATGCCTTCTAGGATAGTGTCCAAGGACACACCACGTGGAGGAGAAAATTACAATAACTTTCCCTTCAGGGACTCAGCTAATTTTCTGTGATGATGAGAGACCATAAGATTATTTTACTCAGTGCTTAAAATGTGCATAAGTACTATGTTAGTATTATTACAAGATTTGTAATAGCCAACATTTTACCCAGACTCTAGAAAAGTTATACTTTAAAAAGATAATTTGGGTGAAATGGGTAAAGGGGGTCAAAAGGTACAAAGTTCCAGTTAATAAATAAAAAATAATGGGGATGTAATGTGCAGCATGGTGACTATAGCTATTAATACTTTATTGTATATTTGAAAGTTGCTAAGAGAGTAGACCTTAAAAGTCATCACAAGAAAAAAATTGTTTGCAACTATGTGTGGTGTCAGATGTTAACTAGACTTACTGTGGTGATAATTTTGCAATATATACAAATAATGAATCATTATGTTGTATTCCTAAAGCTAATGTAATGTTACATGTTAATTATATCTCAATAAAAAAAGTACAGTGGTTTTTAAAGTTAAATCTATGGTGCTATTAAAAAAGATAATTTGATTTTTGTAATATATGCTTCTGTAAGTTATTTTTTTAAATTTCACATTATTGCAGTTCAGAATGTTTATAGCTTAACTTCTAGTTTATTCATCATGACTTTAGTGAGCTGCATATAGAGTAAAAGTCAAAACAACCCTCCACCCTCTTCCGTTCGACACCACACAGGTCAACAGCTATAATTAACTGAGGATATTCGCCATGTCAATTAAAGAATTTCCACTGGAAAAAAATTACAAAACAAAACCAAAAATCTCATGTAGATTTATTTTAGTTTACCTCAAAATCTTAAAGCAAATCTGAAACTTCACGTAAAACACCATTGCTCAATTAAAACAAAACAAAACAAACAAAAATAAGTTCTTTTTTCAGAATATGAAGATCAATAATAAAGTCCCCATGTAATGGAACCAGTGTTTCTGCTATGCTAGGAAGAGGCCTGTGCTTGATCCAACCATCAGATGCCTCACAGAGCTATTTTATAGTAAATAGAACAGCCATTTAGAGAGTAATGACAGTCTTTAATAATTCTATAGTCAACCTCGATTTTAAGGTCCAAAGACTCTACAGCCTTGGCAGAATATTGGGTGCACAGTGTGATAGCTGGCACAGCTGCTCAGGAGGTGGTGATGGGTGTCTCCAAGTGTAATGCAAAACCCAACTGCTCAGGCCAAACCCCTGTCCAAGTGCTTCTTGTACTTTTGAACTCAACTGTCTGATGTCACCTCTCTAACCCATGGTCTTAAGATGGCTGTTAAGTCAGAACAAAGAGGAGAGCTAGTCACAGAAGAACAAATACTGCCCCATTCCATTTACATGAGGTTCCTAAAACAGTCCAACGCAGAGAAGCAGAGAGCAGAACTGTGGTTTCCAGGGTTAAGGAGGAGTTTAAAAGAGGAAGCTGCTATTCAATGGATATTGTCAGGGAGGGGGAAAATCTCCCCTCTTTTGAGTTCTTATGGCTACACTAATAATAAAATCGATGTAAAACCAGATTAACTGAAGGAAACCCAATTTAATACGTGCACATAGGAGATCATAAATGATACTCAGAGGAGCATCATTTTTATACTTTTTACACAAAGAAACAATACATTTGTGAAAATTTGACAGGACAAAGAAACTTAGGTTTGGGCTTTCATCAGTGAGGAATCAAAGCAAATGTGGGTTGGGTAGTAAATTAGTAAATGAGGTTTGTTTAAACAAGCTCCTCAGCCCTGGATGTCTCAACTCTAGTGATAAGGGTGTCTTCCTCAGCTCCCCTGGAGCAAGGAGGGCACCTTTCCCGGGGAAGACTCATTTCCTGCATTCAAGGAGACCAGGGAGGGCCAACATGCCCACAGGCTGCTTGTCAAGTAACTTTAACTCAAAGTAATCAATATGCCATTGTGGGGCCCTGTGGGGCGGCCTGTCCTGACAGTGTAAGTTTAGTAAGCAAGGTGAGTGAGCTCTGGGCAGGCCCTGTGCAACGCGGTGCCTGTAGGCAACCATTCAGTATGGCACACTTAAAATCTGTGAAGAAGGTAGATCTCATCTGATATTCTTATCGCAATAAAATTACTTTTTTTTAAAAAAGGAAGGCAGAACAAAGAGCAAAAATGTCAAGAAGAGAAGTAATTAAAGGAAGACAAAACACCTCTTTGTGGAGACAAGGAAGGGGCTGTGCCACCAGGGCATTTGGAGAGCTAGAGGCACGTGACTCAAGCCACCAAGGTGACTGATGCCCTCTTCCAGCACACAGACCTTGGCTTGCTTCTGTGTGCAGTGCTTGGCAAGAGAAAGGGCATCCTGCGCTGCCACCTAGGAACAGCCACACTCTTCAGGTCCTGTGTGGTGGCCCCAGGACGGGGCATGGACTGGGCACTTGGAGGAGGATGGGGCAATAGAGAAGATCAGGAGTAGCTTGTGTCCTTGTAACCCTGCTAATGACATCAGCACTGTCTCCTTGACCTTTCTTAACGCCATTTCCTAGACCTTCTTGCCGGCTTGAGTACTCCCTGGTGGAGGTATCCCGGCTGTACATGGCTTTTCTGCTAGTCTGTCTGAAGGGGAAGAGCATTTCAATGGTAACAATATGATCATTGCCTCTCACAGACTGGAGATAAAAAATTAGAAAACAGAAACCAGGCCATTTTCTCCAACAGTTACATAGGCAAATACATTTTATTTCTATACATTCATTCTATTCACATCCTTATAATAGCTATGTTGACACATTGATATAATTAATGTTTCCTATTGGAGAAATGAGCAGACTCCTCATAATTTTAGAAAGGGTGTGCTGCCTCCTCCATTCACTGATTTCATACCAGCTTCAACCACAGTAGCAAAATAATTATAGTAAAAAGCCACCAGCAGATCTTAGCATTTGCAGTGCAGGGTCATAATTGAACTAAAATTGTTCAGGAGTATGAGACGGTCACTGCCCTTAGCATTTGTGTAATGCCGGGGAAATATTAGTGCATCTGTTATTTTAAGTGGGCAGCAGCAATTTAGAAAGCTAAAAGCAGCTATATCTAAGCCTTTTTAAGTTTTCTTAGCCATTGACTCATGTTTTATCCCCTGGCTTGATGGCAACCTGACTTTTAGCCAAGCAAACAATAAACTAAGAGCATAAACAAAATTGGTGCCTCTCATTTTTAGAGCTGAGGAATATATTTAACAAGATTTTTAAATTTCCATGGATATAAATCTCTGAGCACTACACTATAGCTGTTTAAAATTCCAGTAACATCAGGAGTTACTCTTCTGAGCGGGCTGTAAACCTAAGCAGAGTTATTTTGGCAAAACAGATACAATTTGCAGGGAGATTTAAACATGAGGATAGCTCATAACTGTCAACAAGTAACACAAAGCCTTATTCCCTGAATCAAAACATCTGAATTTCAGGTGTTGAAGTTTAGCAGGGAGCTGCTCCATCTGCCAGGATTGCCTGACAACCTAGAACTCCCTCCGAGGATGGGCAGCCTTGCAAAATCTGTACAGAGGTCCAGCTCTCTTTGTCCCCATGTTTTGGAATTTCCAGGAAGCTGGCTTCCCACAATTAATTAGGAAGTGAGGGTGGGAAGTCTGGGAGGCCAGTGTGGAACCTTAAAGCTGACACTGCCAAACCTCAAAGCCAGCCCATGATTTCAGCAGGGCAAAGAGGGCTGGGGCAGAAGCCCAGCCTGGTGGGGACACCCAGATGGCTTGGTAGGAAGGGCTTCGCTACCCTCCCAGATCCACCCCAAATGAATACGTAAGCAGGGTGCTTGCTCTGCAAATGTAGCATTAGGCTAAGTCTTCCACCCCTCTCACCAGATTGTCTCTTATTTCCACCCACAAAGACATTTGTGGTTAATAGTAAACACTGACTTGTATAAAGTTATTGGCAGATGTTCCCAAACTTGACCTCCACCTAGAATTTCCTAATGATCACAGTAATAGAATAAGCCAGTCTGTGTAGTATGGTATGTGTGTGTATTAGCTAAATCTAATTTTAAGTTCCTAATCTGTTTGAACTATACAGCTCACATTATGGAATATGGAGGACTGAACATGGCATATGCAGAGACTCAGTAAAATTTGTTACGTAAATGAATCATGAGCACAGAAATGCTGTATGCGACGTGGCGAATTCAACCCTTCCAGTCCCTCACAGAGCTCTCAGGCTAGTGAGGGAGAAGAAAAGAGGTAATTCTAGAGAATTCTTCGTCAGAAAAAGAAAAAACAACACTCCATGATGCTGTAAGGTAGGACCAGAGGGACACCCAACTCAGGAGGAAGTGCTATTGAAGTGGGATCCTGAAGGGTGTAGGCCTTAGCCAAGGGAGTGGTTGAGGGGAGGGAAGAGTATTGCACACAAGGAAAGCCCATGCTTAAGAGGTCCTGCTGAGGCACTATCACAGGCAGGCGAGAAATGACCAGCCACACAGTGTCTTGCAAAGTCTTGTGACATTTGAGTTTCATTCTAAGAGCAATGAGGGCCATTGATGGGTTTAAGCAGATCAGTGATATGATCAGATCTGGATCTTAGAAAAATCACTCTCTGTTTGAAGCTTATGTCACATTGATGCTCTCTACTTAATATTTTGCAAATGATGATGATTGTAACTGGCTGCATTATTGTCTTTTTATAACATGGAAGTATAATATTCCTTTCATGTGGTATTATGTAATTCATGTTGTTGTGTTTTAAATGGCAATGATGCATATAAAATAATGATTATTATTATAATAAATAACAACATTTATTACAAGCTTACAGTATGTCGGGAATAGTGCTATGCTTTTTATAAATTATCCAATTTAATTCCTTTGAAAAGTAATTTTCAAGACTATACTTTCAGGGATCATTTCTATAGTTCATTACTAGAAGTTTCTCTGAGCATGTGGAGCACCCGAAACCATAACGAGGAGGCCCAGGGTCCACCCCTGAGCTTGAAGCTGGCTCTCGGTGCTGCTTCAGTAACTGCCGTTTGCAATTGGTCATTGCTCTTCCCTCTCTTTCGAGAGAGTAAGAGGGAGAGGACGCCATCTGAGTGGAATTAAAAAAAAAGAAAAGTGATTTTCACCAGAACAACTGATCGATTTCTCTAAGACCTTGTGATCACCAACCAGGCCGTTAGAGACCAAACGTGTCATGCAGACATCATGACCCAATTTGAGTGTGTGTAGAAACTGGGTACCAGTTTAGTTTCTTGCCGAAGGATTTTTTTCCATATTCTAGAACATTGGTTTAAGAAACTTTGAAATCAGTCCTATTGGTGTCCCCGTTTGGATTGAGGGAGTTGGGAATTAGAATTAAACCCCTTGCCTAGGTCACACAGGAAGCAAAAGGCAAGGTCAGAATGGCAGTGCAGGCTATTAAAGGAACTTCAAATTCAACCAAATTAGTTGGCAATAACCATAATTAAAAACTTAGACTTAGTGACATGAGCATGTCTTCATTTAATGAATAGTCTTGAGGGAAAGATGACCTGAAACTATTAAGATGGTGACAAGATAAACATTGTATCAAGGATGGAAGGCTGTGAACCATGGGGATGAAGTCATGAGTTTCCCAGTAGCATAGAGTTAGGGATAGGACCTGGACAATTTGGCTGGTGGCATAGCTGACCTATGCAATAAGTACCAAGCACATATGCAATTTTATCTTAGGTTGTTTAACTAAGCAACCAAAGTTGCTCCTCCAGTACACATTGCCAGCCTTAATTACGTTTTCCTAGTGCACACCCCTATTTGGGAAATTGCGTATCATCTCCTAATCTCATGCGTGTTGGTTGCATGAGAGGAGGAAAACATTGTGCTCTTGTTAATTGTCTGGTTATTTGGCTGACATTTCTAAACCCACACAGAAAGCCCATAACTTTCTGTTCAAGAATATTTCAGTGCAGCTAAATGAGCATATAACTGTTGACACACTAAATAAAAGGGTTGACTCATGTTAGCCTGGAGCCAATGCTGTATTCTTGGATGGTGTCACCTTACAGAACTTGGGTGTCCTTAAAAATAACCCTCCTCTTCCTGGACTCTCATGAACTTCTACATCCTGCCCCTCTGAAACCTGGAGGTCTGCTAAATGCTAACAACCGAAAAAGCGATATTGTCATGTGGGAATACTAAGCATGATAAAGCTAAAGAAAGCAAAGAAGTTCCTTGAGAATAATTGGATTTAATGTCTTATTCATGGAACAGACTTGAACTGGAGGGGAAGAAAAATTGATTTTTCTGTGGCTCACTGGCAGCGCCCGCAGGAACCAAGCTGTCCTCCGGCTCGGGCAGCAGTTGCGATCATGGCTCATGGTGCTGTGCTGGTAGCTTAGCTTCTCCTCTGACAGTCCTCGCTCTCTCCTCTTTAGCTCTGGTTGAAACACAGGCCGCAAATAAATTGCTAACATTTAAGTGCATCTGTTGCAAAGACAGAAGCACAGAGGACACTGGGGAAATTTCAAACCAAATTTCAGGACTGAGCTCATAAAAGCATGCACCATCTGTGGAATTTTGCTCATATGCATCACTGGGGGGGGGGGGGGGGATAGCAATGGAGAAGAGAAAAGAGAGAGATAAAGGCTTGTATAGTAACTGGGTTTAAAACTGAAGTTTCTCTTCTCAGATCAGTTCACAGGTGGCATTCGGGTCTGGCAGGACCCCAAATACCTTTCCTCACACTGAGAGGTCTAGCCTGTGGATTTAACTGTATGAATAGGCTATTTCAAATTCATTGTACCCCTGTGTCTAAGCATAGCCTCCCCCCCCCACACACACACACACTTTATTGGTTCTGTGCAAAGATTCTAGACTTTCCATCTTTTTTCTGTGGGGGTTGCTTGAGGGTGGGGCTGAGTCTAGCTTTTCCCCCTCCATCCCTGTGACAAAACAAAACAAAAACAAAAAAAATCCCAGATCATTTTCTGAGAAGCATTTTACATTTCTATAGTTGCAGGGAAAGGGAAGTTCCTTCAGAATCCCTTTATAGATGATCGTTCTCATTGTCTAACTAGCTTTTCATTGTTTGTGATTTTCATTTCCCTCCACAGTTCAGGGCACTTTGGAAAAAAAGTTTCTATTCAGCACTTTTCCACTCATAATTCAAGAAAAAGGAGCCCTGCAGTATAATAAGGATAATTAGCTCCCATTGAAAATAAAAAGCTTGGCACCACCGGGCCCCTCCACTGCACACAGTATCCACTTATCGTTTGTGTACTCTGTGTCAAGGCTAATTACTACTTCTGTAATTAATAACCTGTTGAAAGAACAAAGGGAAATACAATGCGGTGCTTCAATAAATTACAGTTTCTTCCAATACCATTTCAATATAACTCTTTTAGACCCAAATCTGTCCTTACAATCTTACAGTTAAAAACTGCTGTTGTTTGTCCTCAAAAGTATGACCAATTATTTTCAGTAGTTATGTATGGAAGTGGAGGTTGGGTTTCTTCACTTTAGATTCTTGTAAAATAAAGGATAGCTGAGAGTGATGATCTCATGCTTGGTAAGGTTATGCAGCGTGTTTTTTTCATTAACTCATTAACCTTGGCTCAGTGTTGGGATGAGCACTGTGTAAATGACCATATGCTTCCCCTGTTAATTTGTCTTAATCCAAACCTGCAGACACTTGTCCTCTCTCTCAGAGAAGAGATACTGCTGGTTATGCCAAACCTAAGCGGAGAAATACTGAGACAAATACAATTCTCTCTTTTTTTCTAGGGGCAATGCATATTGGGAAGTTTTAAAAGACAGGTTCTAATTTTCATTCACTTCATTCCTCATGTACTTGCCTGTCTGTCTGATTCTGGTCATGATTTCTCTCTTCTACACATGCTCTGGACCCAGTCTACAAGGAAATAACTCTTGCTCTTTGGGGCCATGCATGAACAAAGAGGGTGTGGATTCTGGCTTTTCCAAATATAAAGGCTGCTATCTCAACTCACTACCTTCCTTCAAAAGAGAATTCTGGAACCTCAGAAATAGCAGGTTTGCACAGAAAGAAGTGTCCATGCCAGACACATGCTTAGATGCATTTATTCTTTGACCCACCTGGCTTTCCTCCCTTCATCTCTTTTTTTATCAAAAGATAAAAATGAGAAAATGTTAAAGAGATTGCTAAGTCATTGTCATTAATCTGTTCAGAGATATGGAGAACAAGGAAGATTCAATCACTGAGATGTCGTTCTGATTTCCAGAAAGAGAATCAAAGGAATGCTGGTCAAGATGCTGGAATGGATTATTTATGAGAAGAAGCTGTGATTACCAGGCACTAGCACTGAGTCACTAAGAACAAATCACGCCAAACAAAAAGGACTTCTTTCGTTGACAATGTATCAAGCTGGCAGATAAGGAATTAAGCTAAACTTTGGACCTTCATTCTTAGTCTGTATTTGGAACTTCATTAAGATTCTCACAAAATCACTCATAGAAATCTCATTGAGGAGTTGGCAGATGATTAGCTGCATATTAGTATTAACCATTATTATTAGTTATTATAATCAAATTAGAAAAATTGGAGGTGTTTAGAGAGAAGAAAACAGGGCCATGAAGAATTAGGCAGTGTCTATAAGAAACAATAGAAAAAATATATATTTTTTGGGTCAGAAAGAAGTCTTTAAATACATATGTATATAATTATTATAATGGAAGTGTGATTGGACTTCTGTATGGCACCAATGAGGAGCACTTGGACCACAGTTGGAAGAGTGACAGGGACCCAGGTTCTAGTTCAGTCATAAGAGCCACCCAAAGATGGAACAGGTTGCCTCAGAAAGTTTATTACCTACCTATTACCTACTGCACAAGCCATAAAGGGAATTTAAGGGTCAGATGGATAATCAACTAAAATGACCTTTACAACTGAAGAGAATTATGTAGTTTTCAGCACATTAACGTATCTTCTTGTCTTGAATCCCTTCCAAGCAATCTGAGGCCTGAGGCTCTGGCTCAGATAGTTTTAGAAGAGGTTGAGCACATGTTGAACTGGTCTGGTCCAGGGCTCCTGGATATGGATCAGAAAGGAGCTGAACACTATGTTTTGGAGGAAAGTCATCTTGGGAAGCTCCAACATATTTTGGAAAAGATTGTGTTGAAAGGGGAGGTGGGGAACATCAAGGATCTCATCAGAAGTAAAGTCTGTAACTCATGTCATTATTATAAGAGGAACTTGGGACTCAGAGAAATGGAGTTAAATTTCTGAAGCCCCACAGCAAGCATAAGGCAAAACCAGGCATACAACATAGGTCTTCTGACTCTAGCGGACTACATTGTTCTGAGAACACAGAAAGCAGATCAACAGTTAACCAAGATAAATATATCTTGCCACCCTGGAATCCTCTTGCTCTGATTTTTATAATTGC
Source organism: Miniopterus natalensis (assembly GCF_054644295.1). NCBI lineage: Eukaryota > Metazoa > Chordata > Mammalia > Chiroptera > Miniopteridae > Miniopterus > Miniopterus natalensis. The sequence goes on along the minus strand of NC_142089.1, from coordinate 66,137,453 downwards.
TGCAGATAACTGGAAAACCTTGTGAGTTTCCCCATGGATCCACTTGTAGGCCTGCCTATGTCATATGATTATGAGGTAGAGTTTATCAGGCTACCAAATCTTTTTTTGGACTCAAAATCATACTAGATGGACAATCCTTTGCCCTTATTTATGATTTTAGACTAAAAGAAATTGCCCTGGCCTCTGAGGAGTTGAATACTAGTAACTACTCATTTGCAATTAGACAACTTAGAGCTATCAGAATAAAAGTAAGATAAGTATTTTTTTATCAGTCTGCAGTGAGAGCCCAAAGTGGAGGCTGGACCCAAGTATTTAGGAATATTTTGGCTTATTAACCCACCTGGACAGCTCTATAATTATTTTGGAAAGAAAACTTTCCTTCACATTTACATTTACATCTTCAATAGCAAAAATTTGCTGAATAATTTACTTGGGTTAATCAAATATTATCATTTAGAAATCACCAATTTTTCTTTAAAAAATACTTTTTTAAAAAAATAGGTGAAGACATCTCTCTATATAATAGATTTTTTAAAAGCTATAAGTATGCAAAGAGGGCAAACTAATCACTTTTAGGCATAAATTATTTCAAAGAAGAAATAAAATTACTGTTTGTGATAATGAGAATTGTGTCTGACTTTATAACCATTACTAACTAGAACACCATGCTCTTTGGAACACAAGTCATAGCTTCCAAAGGCTGTTGAAGTTAGGAGAATGAAGAGGGAATATTTTTTATGTTCAATAAATTGAATTTTTAAGTTTTAATTTTTTAAAGTCATTGTTTATTTTTCAATTACAGTTGATATACAATATTATATTAGTTTCAGGTGTACACCTTAGTGATTAGACATTATATAACTTGATAAGTGATCATTCTGATAAATCTCATACTCATCCGACACCATACATAGTTATTAGAGTATTATTGACTATATTCCCTAGGCTGTACTTTATATCCCCATGACTATTCCATAACAACCAATTTGTGCTCTAAATCCCTTCACCTTTTTCACCTATCCCCCCCTCCCCCCCAAATCTGGCAATCATCAATGTCTGATTATGACATCTGGCAATCATCAATGTCTGTTCTGCTTTTTTGTTTATTTTGATTTTTAGGTTAAATTGTTGATAGATATGTATTTATTGCCATTTTATTGTTCATATTTTTTATTTTTTTTTAAGGAAGACCCTTTAAGATTTTATGTATTAATGGTTTGGTGGTGATGAACTCCTTTAGCTTTTTCTTGTCTAGTAAGCTCTTTATTTGTCCTTTGATTCTAAATGATAGCTTTGTTGGGTAATCTTGGTTGTAGGTCCTTGCTTTTCATCACTCTGAATATTTCTTGCTACTCCATTCTGGCCTGCAAAGTTTTTGTTATGGGAGCTCTCTTGTAGGTAACTAACTGCTTTTTTCTTGGTGCTTTTATGGTTCTCTTTTTGTCTTTAACCTTTGTCATTTTAACTATGAAGTGTTTTGCTTGGCTGGCATGGCTCAGTAGTTGAGTATCGACCTATGAACCAGGAGGTCACGGTTCAATTCCTTGTCAGGGTACATGCCTGGATTTTGGGTTCAGTCCCAAGTAGGGGGCCTGCAGGAGGCAGCTGATCAATGACTCTCTCTCATTATTGATGTTTCTATCTCTCCCTCTCTCTTCTTCTCTGTAAAATCAATAAAAATATATTTAAAGAAAACTAGTAAAGATCATTCACTAGCGTAGTTCCACTACCCAGGAAACTTCTTCAACAAACACAGTGCCATATTTCATTCATGAGACTATTGGAGTAAATGCAAATATCCATTGCTACAGGGACACATAATATCTTACGAGCTAGATATTGCTCATCTTTTATTCTGTTCCACCACTGTAGAACTCTATGATCTATCCCTAAGAGCAGGCTGACAGCCGTCAGATGTTGAAGGTTGGGGGGCTGGTTGTGGGGGTGGAAGGGTTGAGCAAAAAAGAGAAAAAACTCATGAACACAGCCAACACTGTGGTGATTGCTGGGGGGATGGGATGGGGTGTCAGGGAGGTGGAGGAGGGTATAGGGGGGATAAATGGTTATGGAAGGAGGCTTGACTTGGGGTGGTGAATGTACAATACAATGTATAGATGATGTGTTGTCCAACTGTGCACCTGAAACCTATATAATTTTGTTAACCACTGTCACCCCAATAAATTCAATAAAATTAAAAGAAAATTGTTGGGCATAGTTCTTATGTAGTTGGGAAGACTATAACTGTGTAATAACAGAGCCAATGAGACAGTTAGGAAATACAAAGCCAGACAATGGTACATTTCTGGCACTTGGTTCATACAATTGAAGTTAATACATATAAATTCAGGAAAAGAGACTCTTAGGGCTCAGGTAGTTAGTGAAGGCTTCTTTTTTTTTTTTTAAATCCTCACCTGAGGATATTTTTTATTGATTTTAGAGAGAGAGGAAAGGAGAGAGAGGGAGAGAGAGAGACATTGATGTGAGAGAGAAACATCAATTGGTTGCCTACCACATGCACATGCGCTCCAACCAGGTATCAAATTCACAACCTAGGTATGTGTCCTGACCAGGAATCAAACCTGCAACCTTTTGGTGGATGGGACGGTGCTCCAACCAACTGAGCAACCCAGCCAGGGCTAGAGAACACTTCTTGAAGATAAGAATTGAGTTGAGCAATCCATGATGGCTTGAGTTTATACAGAAGGCAAGTCCATGAAACTATACCTGAGTGGCTTACATACAAATGTTACTCAGATGTGGCCCTTTAGTTGCAAATGACTCAGCCCAGCTGCTACATGCCTAGTTTACTGGTGTGGACTCCACACTCTATTATTCCTCTATGCCCCAGCACATCTAAATGGACCAGTTTATATAGAATTGTGTTATAATTGAAGTTGGGTTCAGAATGGACATCAGATCTAGGTGAGCTAAGGCAAGGTAGAAACAGTAATGGAAAAGTTAACATGGAGGCCACTTAACTGGAAAAGAAAAAAAAAAAGTTGAGCTGTCAGGAGCACAGCAAAGTTAGAAATAAAAACAAAGGCGATAAAAATCAGCCAACAAATTGGTGAATCAGGCATGAGCAATCATGTGGACATGAGATGCTGGGCAGATGGACATCTCAAAACTAAGTTTGCCTTCCATGGACTGTCTTATGGACTTCATGCTGGAAAAGCATTACAACAAGAACTGGATAGGCTAGACTCGAAGTAAGGACTAATTACTTAGGGGAGGAGGTAATTAGATTATGCTGCTGCAGTAAAGTGTATGGGGCAAAATATAAAGGCTAATCTTCATGCTTAATGTGCTTTGGGGGGGTCTCAGCTAGTATATAGTTTACTTAGCTCAATTCCAGATAGTAGAGCAAGAAATTATGTGATATACTTAAAAATTGGTCATGGGGGGAAGTGGTCATATTGGTCCTGAAATGCACTAACTGGAGCGCTCAGAGTGCTGAGGTTGCTCTCACCCACGGCCCAGGAATACCATGTGCCTGCTGGAACTTCCAGGTCAGTTTTCCACCCTCGTCCGACTGCAGCGTTCATCTCCTCAGTGTAGACAAACCTTATGATTTTCAATGAAAGTGCTCATGTAAGACCTTTAAAAACCAAGACCTGTGTGTTCTTCATAAAAATGTAAGAGTCCCTGACATTTAGGATAACAGAAGGAGTTGCTCTGATATTCTTTGCTAAATTTACAAGATTTGGCTAAAACCCCAAGCTTCTGTCCTATCACAGTGGAGCATTAGTCACTCTTTAAAAGATTGAGTGTACTGTACTCTGGTGTGTGAGTATGTTAAATACCATGAACTATGTGACTGGTGGACAGATCCATCTTCCAGATTCAAGTTCAATCAATTTTTAATTTTTTTTACTATTGATTATATGGAGTTATTGAGTTAAATTGAGCTGAGACCTAAGCATCCAATCCTTTTTAGAGAAAGAATAGAGTAACAGAAGGGAATCGTAGTGTCCACTACAGTTGGAATGCTCTTTTAAAGGTTGTCTCGTGTAGCACTCTCAAAATGTTTTCCCACCAGTTCTGAAGGATAGAAACATATTACCAGGAGAAGGGTTCTGAGATCCAATCATGTGTGGGACATCAAGTTAAGCAAAGCTAAATCAGTTTCTTTGCTATAGGGCTTCTCAGAACCTTTCATAGGCTAATCCACATTGTGAATTGAGAGTCACAAACTAATTTAACTGAGACATTTTTCATTTTGTAGACATGGTGTTCAGAGAAATGTTGATTTGTTGTTGTTGTTTTCAGAAAAGAAAGCAAGAACCAAGAGTGGTCGAGGGCTCTGCCCAAAGTTATGAAGCTACCTACATATAAATAGCTGTAGAATGATTTGCTTGAATGCTGGACTATGGCGATGGTATAGCGCTGCGTGCATATAGGAGGAGGAAAGGGTGGTGGCTGTTTCTGAGACAATTAATGGCTACAGAGTGAAGCTGCGTTTGGCAAAGAGGCAGAGGGACAGAGAAAGCAGCCCTGCACTGACCTAAGTCTAGATCAGTGTGTAAGATCTATTGGGCCAGCCAGAGCACTCGGGCAAGGCCACGGCTCCAGCACTAGAGAAACTCCCCATGGGTCACCTTCATATTCATTACCATTGGCATGGCTACTTTGCCCTCAAGAGCAGGACTGGATGGATTTCCTGGGGAAATGTGTGGACCACCAATTAAAAGATGGTGTTAGTCTCTAATAATGAGCATTTGTGCTGGCTTATAAATCTTCTGGGATATAGATAACACAGCGTATATGAGTAACATGTTCTTTTGTTGTTTTTTCAAATTCACACTGAAATAGTTTTCCAAGCCTATCTGGAAAAATACTTTTAGAGAGGAACTTACGTTCCATTAATAATTTTAAGAAAAAGGTTTGTAGCAGGATTTGTGACCCACAGATCCCAAAGTGTTACATAAATAATATGAGAAACTGCAAAATGATCTTATGTAAAGTCACTTCACAAGATGCATGTTTAATTAGCACCTACTAATAAAACAGATGCATGTGAAATTATTTAGGGTGACATGTACTATTCTGAACAATACGATATCAGCTCGGGATGCCAAGGGCATGCAACATAACCTGTTTTTAATTGAGCATTTTATCACCAAACAAAATAAGAGACAGCTTGTGTTTTATATATTTCTGTAGAACATCATTATCCAACAATAAATGCAAAAAAATAAATTACAAAAAACAAACTTTAAGCAGGAAAAAAATTAAAGGCACAGATTTTTTTAGGATTTAGCTCTTCAAGGATTTTATGTGAAAACTAAGAGGTGGATTCACACCATACTGGTTATTTTTAAAGCAAAATAACTACTTTCCTTTTAACTTGATTACATTATTTTCAATATATTATAAGAACTACCTTTTAAGAATAACCCAGAGCATTTTTAAAGATATGACTCTCAATTTTAGAATTTATTTTGACTCAAAAAGGAAGCTTTCTTTTAGTTGAAATAACTTATCTCTTCCTACACACGCACACAGAGTCAAAGAAATAAGTGGCAAGTCAGATGGCGAAAATAGCGTGAAGAGAAGATATAGCAGGACGGCCCTGTATCCAGAACTGTCCTGGGAACTTCTGAGTGAGGGATTGCTTAATCACTCTTTGGCAACAACTCTGACATTCATGATTACAACGAATGTCAAAGGCAGTCTTCAAAGGGGTGAAAAAAACGCCCACAGATTACTGCTGCTTGAGATACAAACAATGGAAAGGTCAAAGGGCAGCTCCTCCCACTTACCTTGAGACCATCCAGGGAGGTGACTGGTTTATTGTGCACATCTGACCCTCTTATCTTTTAAATTTCAGGACCAGCTGTGTCGCCTCCTTCTTATCCAACATCTACCTTTTTTTCGAGCCTCATCTCCCTGCCCTGCCCTTGTAAGTCACTGCCGAGCTGCCCGAGGTCTCAGTCTGCAGCTTCAGAGTGACCCCAAAATAAATTTACTGCAGAGTTAAAATGTGTGAAAGAATCTGAAACTTATTTCGACCTGCCAGAACTATGGATTCAGACATCAATAAGGAACCTGTTCCCTTCTTTCTCCATGCAAAGTTCAGGAAATATTTTGGGTGCCTGCTGTATTCGAGGTCCAGGTGCTGGGCTGGGAGCTATCAGGTGAAATGGGCCCGTCCTCAAGGAGGTTCCAATCTAGTGAATGTCATAATGAGAATTTTTCAGAGCATGAGAAAAAGCATGGAGCTATGGTAAGAACTTAGAGCTGTGTGGTTCCCTCCCTACGCCTTTGCAGTTAGCGAGGCGCCTGGAGTCCTGGCCTAACTGGAGAGCTGCGTCGTGTTGCCGAGCTCCAATTGGCCTCACGCCCTCTCGTTCATGTTTTCGACGAAATGTTCTGAAGGCAGTTGTCAGTACCATACCCTGCAATGGTGTTTCTGCACTCACGTCTTATGCAATAGATATGATTTATTTTTGCCTGACATAGCAGAAAGGATTGAAAATGCCGTGCTTAGATAAACTGACTTTTTACCTCTAACAACATGAATGCATTTTCAATGCAAAATCCTCACTATTTGAAGGAATATAGTGATGGATTATTTTGTAAACTGAAAAATACTTTTGAAATGTAGATATTGGCTTCATACAGTCTCACACTGACTTAAAACTTTGCGTCTTGAATTCCATATAAATTTTATATATGACCTGCATTTTCCTTTGGCTGCACTTTTCTCACTTATTTCATCTGTTTTCTTTTTCTTCTTCTTATAAATCTCTATGTACGGTGCCTTACATCCTTTCTGTAACTAGGTGAGATATTAATAAATAAAATATACCGATACTTATATATAGATATTTCTTCTCTCTGTGACACAATATATCTATCCTATGTTGATATGCCAGACCTACTTCAGAGACGGGACAATCTTATTCAGTTCCATGGTACCATTAAAAATATTCACTAACTGGGCACTGCTAAAGCCCTGTTGGGTTATAACTCATGAACAGTCCTTTTCTGTTAAAGATCAGTACTTCTGTGGCCCACGTTTGCTCTGGGAGACATGGTTAACTTGTTATGTGTGAAGGGTGTCTCTGATACAACTTGTGCGTAAGAGTAAGAAACAGATCCAGGCTGCCAGCTCTTTAGCCTCCCTGAGCATCGGAGGCCGAGAAAACAACATTTTCAAGCCTTTTATGTATCAACAGAATAAAATATTTTGAAGACACGCTCGTCACATATGGCTATCCCAGAATATCGCAACCCATGAATATGAGCGTTATTGTTTTTTTGTTCTGCAAGAAAGCTTCACACGCTCTTTCACAGATATGCCAAGTACAGCTTGATTCATAATAGATTCATAATAGACGCTCGAAGATGAATACACGAACTGACTGCAAAGCAGCTCCCGTGCTTTATTTGCTGGCGACAAAGCTAGCAGTTTCCTTTGCCTTGGAGTGCAATGGGGAAATTTAACTATCCATCTGAAAAGCAAGCGAGAGGAGTGCATGAAACTGAATATAGCTATGTGACAAGGTGACTTCACCATTGTTTACCTCAGTGAGTCCTTTAGGAGGTGCTTAAAAAACACACAACAATTTCTTTTCACTGGAAAGTGAATGGTAAAGGAGAAATCAGCTGTAAAGTACTTTAGTATATTTTGAGAGAAGGTACGATAAAATAAAACTATTTTAAAGCCAATATTACATATATTTTTTCTTTTGTAATACAGGAAACCCAAGGAATCAGATTTCTCATTGCCACTCTCCCATTGACTAGCTGTTTGACTTTGGACTTCAATCTGCTCATCTGGTTCATTTGGTCCACTAGCATTTTTCTTTCTAATTTATCTTTACTGTTGAAAGTGTTACAGATGCCCCCTTTTTACCCTATTTTCCCCCCTCCGCCCCACCCCTGTCCTGCCCCAGGCCTCCCCCACGATATTGTCTGCACTCATGGGTTATGCACACATGCATGTAAGTTCTTCGGTTACTCTCTTCCCGCCCACCCACCACCCACCCACTCCCGCCTTCCCTCTGAGACTCCTCAGCTGTTCTACGCTTCTATTCGACCCACCAGCATTTTTAGTAGGATGTTCAAGGCACTATTCTGGATAGAAGATGCGTTAAGACACAGCCCCAGTTCCCTTGGAGCTTGTGGTTGCTGGACTATAAGGAGGTGGAAGTTATGTACGAAAGGAGAATACAGTGTGGTAAAGCTAAGCATTGCAGGAGTTTAGGAGTTTGGACTAAGCCATTTTGCAAGGCCTTTCTGAGCTCTCTGGTGCTGCCTGAGGCCTAGGGTACTTATGGGGCCTTGTAATTTGTTCCAGCTTAAAACGAGGGCTTCTGAATGTTTGGGTTATGGGCTTCCTGGTGAGACATTCTTAATCTCTCTGTGTTGCGCCTCCTTTGAAGCAGATAAATAGTGAATGAGACTGTGGTTACTGACCCCGGTCCCATCCCTGAAGGATGGGGAGTGATGGGAGATCCCTGAACACAGAGCGTCCCTAGGCAGCTCCCAGCAGGCTCCCAGGGCCTGTGCAGACCCCGAGTCTCTACTCACAGCAGCGGCTAACAGGACGCTCCACAGCTTTTCCTGACCAGGGTGGCTGTACGGGGGCAGCTTCCAGATGCAGGGGTCTAAGTGCATTTTTTCCTTAACTGCCTCACAGTTCTTGCCTCTGTTGACCACCCCAAAGATGGCCTGTGGACAAAGCCAAGGATTAAAAAAAAGAACATAAACTTTGGAATTAAACAGACTGGAGTTTGAATTCCAGGTCCATTACTTACACATTATGTAAAGTTGGGCAAGTATTTCACCTCTTTGAGCCTCATTTCTACACCCATAAATTGGGAATACTATCTTAACTTCAGCATTATATGCAACATACCCAGTCAAGTGTTTGGCAAAAAAGATATTTAAGAAACACCATCTCACCTTCTCTTTCCCAAAGTTCCTCATTAGTGGGCCAACCAGAAATGCTTGAGGCTCAGGAGAGGAAGCTACCAGCACGGTCCCCAGTGACCGCTCTGCTGGCTATTCTGGTGTTGCTCACCTTTTGTAAGAAATAGGTCTTCTGCCCTGGTCAGTGTGGCATGGCTGAGCACCATGTCATGCGCCAAAAGGTTGCCCGTCTGACTCTCGGTCAGGGCACATAACCAGGTTGTGGGCTCTGTCCCAGCGGGGGCTCATACAGGAGGCAACCGACTGATATTTCTCTCCCTTCCTCTCTTTTTAAAGTCAATTTAAAAATATATATATTTAAAAAGAAGAAATAGGTCTTCTGAAGAACCCATTAAAACACCAGTGGGAAAGCAAACTTGGGTAACACCTCCATTCCTTCTGCAGCATGCTTTTTTAATGTATTGAGGACCTCTTCCCGAGTCTTCTTCTCCAAAGGAGACATAGACATGCATGCAGATCACCTCCCAGGAACAGCCATCGTTCCCCAGAGAGATACACACTGATCTTGACTTGGGCTACATTTACATAGGAAATGCTACAATAACAGCAACGGTTTCATTCAAGAGAAAATACAGATTAAATAGGACCTAAAAAGAGTTAGCTGGATTCACTGAAGAAAAAACTTAATAGGTTGCTAAGGAATGTTTTCCGAAACATCAACCTTGGAGGTTAAAAATAAAGTTATAATCTTTTTCTCACAATTTCCTCACAATGCTATCTCTGTGATTTCACCATCATTTTGTGACAATGTGACAAAGCTAATGTTGTCTCGTACTGGCTGATTTTTATTTTTGCATTCATCAAAAATATATCACATGACTCCACTTTCTGGTATGAAGACATACAGATGGATCAGAAATGGACACTTGTTAAGAAATTTCAAAGCAAATGGTTCTAAAACATTGGGGTTTTGTCAGACCCTTTGGCAACCTTCCTGTGAATAAGATATTGGGCCAATAATTGTGTTCTTTGGCTCACTGAAGTCTATGGTCTGTAGGAACTTTAGTCTTTCCATATGTAAAGTAAAAACAAAGTAGAGAGTTACTGAGTGTTGATTCTCAGAATAAAACTCATGCGATACTACTGAGAAGTAAAAAAGCAAGTTTTCTGTCATTTAATAATGTATAGGCATATATTTCTTGGGCAGGGACATTATCTTCAGCACCTACCACCATATGGGACACAGAGGGAACACTCCATGGTGTTTCCTGGAAAAGAAAAATCATTGAATTTGGAGCTGAACTTCAACAGGTTGTCAGGCCTTCAGGTAAAAATATTAGGAGAAATATCAATACAAACGAAATGTGGAAATTATAAAGTATTTTCTGTAGTGTGCAAATACTACTGTGCAATGAAGTTTTTGTTTCCTTAATGCATTGACAAGTCAGCAAAAATATTTGTTGAGCAGTGTTTGTTTGCAATGAAAATTTGCTAGAGCAACAGAAAAACAAAATATTTTAGTTGGATAAAAAAATATTAAAACCTACAATTATCGTGTGGTCTGGCACACCCAGAAATTTCAGGTGACTTAAGAATAACTAGTCTTGTCCCATTCTGGAGTCCTGAGGGCCAGAGGAGAAAACATATGAGGCAGTAGGACAGAGGGAATGAATGAGGCCCACGAGAAACTGCAGCCCCGTGAGCTAAGAGACACGGAAAAGCCTCTGCCAATCTTTTCAAAGGCTCTGCCCTCGTGTCCTGCCTGTGGATTATAAAGAAGTAAGACATAACACCTCTGTACAGTTTTGCTTAACCATCCATGGCCATAAACAGGGACATAATGGTAAATCCTGTCCCCTGCTATCTCCAGCATCTTCCCTAACACATTTCTAAAGGTGCTCAATTGAGATTGTGTTAAAACACGGGTAACTGCGAGTCTGCCCTTCCACTGTCTCATAGAAACGTACGGCAGGTAGCCTGAAGCCCCTACACAGGCCCATTTGAAATTTGCAAGGATGGGTGTCCTGGAACAAGACTCTAAAATAGGGGTACTCATGCTTTCAGGGGTAATAATAATCTCGGGTGATATTAGTGCCTGAAGGCAACAATAAACTTCATGGTGTTTGTCTTGTTGATCTTACTCAAAGATTTACTAGACAGAATATTAAATTTTAATACAAACATGGAAGGGTGTGTGTGTGACAAAAATTTTGCAGCAGTTTTAAAGATAAAACAAGAAACAAAAAATGTTCAAGCTTGCCTGTGCCTGCTCTAGGCTCTGACCCCAGATTCTAAGACGTATTCTTTTATTCTTTTACCATTAGGGGAAAATTCAGTAGAACTATTTAAAAACCACTTCCCTAAATAATATAATTTTCTTTTCCCCACCACATCAGTACTCCGTTGCACCCTCCAACACCCAACCCACTCCAATATTCACATCATTAAAGAGAATAAAATTACATCTCCACTTCTCTGGGAAGAACTTTTGAGGTAAGGGCTTGTATTTTCCAATTCTAGGGAATTAAATTAGCTCCTCAATTTTAAAACTTCATAGCAACCACTGCAGTGAGTAGAAGATGAAAGGGGGTGATGGGGAGACTTTTATTCCCCTGATTTATCTGTTCTTTGTTTTGGCTCCTAACTGGGTCATTGTATTGGCAGGGGGCCTTCAGCTTCAAATTGTGTCTTTTCACTGTTTCTAGTCATTTTCATGGAAGGGGAAACCTTGCTCTTTAATGAAGGCTCCCAAAACCCTGTTATCAGGAAGAAATCTTAGTGAGAAATGGGTCATCCTTAGAAAGAGTCTGAAGGAGAGGTGGGTGGGAGGAGGTGAAGACTTCTTAAAAGGAGGTCAAATCACATTGGTAAAAGTGGTAATGCTTATGGAAATGAGTTGTGTCTTAGAATCCTTCTCTGCTTCCTAACACAACTATCATCATGCTAGTCCCAGCCATTGTCACAGGGAGACCTGCAACACCACCATTTCTTTCATCCATTTATACCAGAAATTTTTATTGACCACCTATACATGTTGACATGCATGCTGGAGATACAAAGATGAATGGATTATTTTTTCAGAAAGCTCTTCATCTGGAGGGTAACCAACACATAAATAGATAATCAAAGATGATAGTAAAGCAGTGACAGAGGCAGAGTCAGGTCCTTGTGAACTGAGCTGATAGTGAGTGCTCATGGTGAATGTTTGAGACGATGGCTTCCAGGAGGAGGTGACGGCTGAGAATGCTCTGGCTCCTGTGTACTTCCTCAGCATCATCTAATTCCACTCTTCCTTATTCACTGTGCTTTAGCCTTTCTGGATTCTCTTTTTGCTATAACAGGCTATGCTTTTTCTAGGCTCAGAGTCTTCACTCTTGCTGTTTCCTCTGCCAGGAGTGTTCCTGCTCTTGGCTTGGCTGGTTCCTTCTCATTCTTTATTCACAACCAGCACCACCTCCTTGGAGAGGCCTTTCCTGGCCACCCCAGCTAAAGAGTTCTGTGTTAGTTCAGATAGGTCAGGCTATGGTCACAGATAAACTCCAATGTGTGTAGTGGCTTAAGTACAATGAATTTTATTTGTCACTCATGGAATAGTCCAAGGGGGATGTTCCTAGTTGGCAAGTGGCTCTCTTGATGCAAAAATTCAAAGATCCATCTTGTGGCCATTCACTTGGGTCTCATTGCCTATACCCAGTTGGCAAAATAGAGGCAATCTACCCATATCTTATAAACTTTGACCCAGAAATGGCACATGTCACTTCCACTCACATTCCATTGGCTAGAATACCCATACCTGGTGCAAAAAAAAAAAAGCTGAGAAATGTAATCTAGTTATGTGGCTAAAAAAAAGAGATGGATCTGCTAGTGCATTTGTGTGAACTCTATCACATACCTCCCTGCCCATTAACCTACCTCACATCACCCTACTTACTCCCTTTGTGGTGTTTATTACAGACCTGCCGTCATATCATTTATTGATTTATTTTCTTGTTATGTTGGTTCTCTCCACCAAAGTCTGAATTTTGTGAAGGTAGGGATCTTGCACTGCCTAGGTTAATGCTATATATGAATTCTTAGCAGAGTTTTTGATGCCCAGTAGATACTAAGTTGGTTGAGTTGAGTTAACAAGTGGATGAAGGAGCAGAGTCTGGACAGATAAGTAAGAGAGGAACGTGAGGGAATGTTTAGGTGTATGTTTGGGGAGTCTAGTGGGGGGGGGGGTGAAGAGGGAAAGAAAGAGAAGATAGTTTCAGCAATGACATGGAGGTAGGAAATAATACAATGTGTGCAGACTCCGTATTGGATAATAATATATGAGTTAAGGGATGGTTGTTGGTGGTACTAGAGATAGAGGGAGGAGCCAACCTTCTTCTCTTCTTCAAAGACCTTTAATACTTAACTTTAGTTCTAGCATTTCCATGTTTCACAGCCTCAAGGGGTTCCCCTTTTCTGCAATATACTCCAAAGGTTTCATCCAACTTTATTCCGCCAACCATATTTCTCACTGTTCCTCTATCTTCTTACTTTCGCATGTGAATTTCCGTCACCTTTCTTCTGACACTCCCCTGGTGGTTCTCTTCCTTTACCTGATAGATAATCCTTTTTTTCCAGGCACTACCATGTTCTAGTTAAATTTCATATAATCCATACATTGCTCAATCATTGCAGCCCACAGTTAACTCTCCCTTCCATCAATTTCTTTTTATATTTTAATATTTAATTAGCTATGTCATACACAGTTGTTTATACTCTCCTATATTATTGGTTCATGATCTGTGTGGTAGTTCTGTTTCACTGACAACATTTCAATCTCCTTGAGTACAGGAACTACTCATGGACTTTTGACCTCTGACACCATTCATTCATTTATTTAACAGAATTTACTGTGCACCTGACAATTCAGGATCAGAGGTGTAGTCTGCTCTGTGTTTCTGACAGTGACAGATACAGGAGGTGCAAAATTGCATAAGACCCATCCTTTTTCTTGAGAGACACAGACTTATGGGGGAAATGGATAATTGCAGGACCAGAAATAGGGAGCTATTTCCTTCATATTAGGCTTTAGGAAGTATGTGCCCAGTTGCAAAAAGGGTCCAGTGGCCACATATCCACTTGTCACTCTTAACAGTCTCTCATATAATCCATTGGATAGAAAGAGAACTGTTCTGAATTCTAGCTAATGACTTCATTTACATTGCTAGTGTTTTAAAGATTTCAAAGAAGACTAAAATTTCAGTTAAGCTCAAATAAAAGTGCATTACTACCACATGTTACAGGTTTATGATCAGGAAGATAAACCCCTAGATTTACTTGGGTCTTATTGAAGCCATAGAAAACAAGCTATTGGCTATTTATTAAACATTAGCCACTGGCTGGGTGGAGATAATAGCCCTAGGACAATTTTCGGTCTTGCTGAATTTCTAGAGGCAACCTGTGCCCTGAAAGGAAGCAGAATGGGCAGTGATTGACTCTTCCTCTCCCAGCCTGGCTTCTCAATGCTGTTATTGTTGCTGGTTTTGACGTATTGTTTTGTGCTTCCTGAAGGGGAAAAAAGGAAACCTGGGTGGTGAGATGACCTGGAGAAGTCCTGTTGGAGGACAGAACGGGTGGGTTTCCTCAAAAGAGTCATCTTGTATCAGTTATTAAATGTCACGGTGGTCATCCAACACTTCTATACTATGAGTCTATATAGATACCTGTTGGTGCTGGGCAATCACAGTGAATTGTGGGACAGAAAGAATGTACATATATTTAAATATAGTGCATTGATTGATTCATTCATTCAGGTATTTGCAAGAGTAAAAAACAGGACGAATATGGGTGAGTGAATTCTACCTTCATTTCATTGGGAGTTTCTATCTTCTCTACTGAGCTTTTGCAGACAAAATGTCTCTATCCTTTCATACTTTCATTGTTTTATTTTACCCAGCCCACTCTCCTGTAGACTTAAAGGGAGAAACTTAATGGCTTGGATAATTTCTAAGATGGACATACAGAGTTAAAATTGTTAGCTAAGTATTTTGGCTTTTCTTATTTCCTGTCTTCCCTTTTATCTGCCTTTTATCACCCCCACTTCACCCATCTTGTGTGTACCAAGCTCCCACAATGTTACTGACTAGTGTCCATCGGAGGCAGAGGTCTCCCAGCCTTTAGCTTCATGTCCTTCATTACACACATGTAATGGGAGAGTTAGTGCTCACTAAATATTCCATGTGCTCCCTCTGTTCCCAGCTCCCTTTGTGTTTGACTGGGACCACCTGGCTAGTTCTGACCATGAACCATATAAGCTGGGAACAGAAGTGATAGATGAAACTTCTGAACTAAGGCTCGATGCCTCTTCTATCCCTCTCTTTCATAGGAAGATACATACTCCATGTGATGTAGCTTCAAGAGGAAATTATATCAGATTTTACATAAACAAGAAATAAACCTTAATTGTATTCAGTCTCTGAGTATGGAGATTTGTCTGTTGTTGCAGTTAGCTTTAATTATTCTAATGAACCCCATAACTGAAAGCTGTATCTCAGCCCTCATGTTTTTCAAAACTTACTTTAAAATACATTTTTTTGGAAGCGCATTTAAAGAACTTAAAAAATGTAAAGCCACAGCAGCAGCATAACTATGTCATGTAACATCTACAAATGAATCCACAGTTATTGCACTTCTCTCTGAATGCCCTTCACCACTGTCCTTGTTTGAAAAGGGTTGTTTGCTATTTGCCCAGGTTCTCCTTTCAACTTATGGGGCAAGTTTTGCATGTTTCAGTAAACATGCAATATATATTTTTTGTACCAGCTTAATATTATGTTATACCTCTTCACTTTTTCTTTTTCTAAATTAATTCCTACCTTTCTGACTTAGGGCTACCAGGTGAGATAAGAAAGATAGGACAAGCAGGAAGAGGATTTCTGGAGGAAAGTGGTGGAAGAGGATGGCTCATTCATGAATTTAAGGTATGTATATGGAATATCTAAGAGCTATCCCTCTTAACCCTGATTGCAGACAATTATACAAGGCTCTATGCTGTGTCACATGACCTGGTCAGTTTGATATTTCTTCTATAATAGCATATATTTTTGGTTAAAACACACTTGTATGTTGCATAACAATAAAAATGCAACAGTGTTTGTGGTGTCCCAGTATGCTACTAACCTACAGTGTGAAGTCCATATGTATAACATCATGCTTTTATTGCAGACTTTCCCAAACTCTCCAGTCTAATACTATCATGCTCAGAAATCCAAACTTCCATTATTACTACTTTCCCCAAAATCATCTTCTCATGTGTTCCTCTTTGTCTCTCTCTCCAATAGGCCAATAGGATCCAGCTCAAGCACCACCTCCTCCACAAAGCTTTTCCTAACTTTCTTATCAGCTCCCAGAGCATCCTTGCTGATTTCTAGCATAGCAAGTATCCAAGTACAATTCAATGGTTTTTAGTACGTGAAAGGATATTACAACCTTCACCACCCTTAATTTTAAATCACTTCAAGAAGAAACCCCCTACCCTTTAGCTATCATTCTCCCTATAGTCCCATCCCACTCCTCCAACCACAAGGAACACTGATCTCCTTTCTGTCTATATACATTTGCCTACTGTGGACATTTCTTACAAATGAAATAATATAATATTGTGAATGGTTTCTTTCGCTTAGCATAATGTTTTTAAGGTTCATTCATGTTGTAGCATGTATCAGTATTTCATTACTTTTTATTGCTGAATAGTACTCTTTCATATGGATATATGATATACAATATTTATTTCTCCATTCATCAGCTAATAGAAATTTGGGTTGTTTCTGCTTTGTCACTATTATGTATAATGCTGCTGTGTATATTCATGTATATTCATAATTTTCAATTCTCTTGGGAATAGAATTGCTGTAACATATGGTAACCATATTTGACCAGTTGAGGAGCTGCAAGACTGTTTTCCAAAGTGGCTGGACCATCAGCAGTATATGAGAGTTCTGATTTCTTCACATCCTTCCTACTACTTGTTACTCTTACTATTGGATTCTAGCCATGTTGGTGAGTGTGAAATGATTTGCATTTTTCTGATGACTAATCATGTCAAGCAGTTTTTCATGAGTTTGTTGGTCATCTTCTTTTGAAAAATGCCCATTCAGATACTTTACTCATTTTTAATTGAGTTATTTATGTTTTTATTATTGAACTGTAAGAGTTCTTAAAATTTTCTCCTTAAAGGTCTCTTATGAGATATATGATTTGTAAATATTTTTTCCCATTTTGTGTGTTGTCTTTTTAATTTTTTGACAGTAGCCTATGAAACACAAAAGTTTTGAATTTTTAAGAAGTATAAATTATCTATTGTGTTGTTGTTGCTTCTGCTTTTGATGTCATATCTAAGAATCCAATGCTATATCCACGTTCATGAAGACTTACCATTGTTTTCTTCTAGAGTTTTGTAATTTCTGCCCATACTTTTAGTTTTTGATCCATCTTGGGTTCATAGTTGTATATGATGTGAGGTAAGGGTCTGATTTCATCCTTTTACATGTTGATATCCAACTTTCACAGAACAGTTCTTGAAGAGCTATTCTTTTCTCTTTAAATTATGTTGGCACTCTTGTTAAAAATCACTTGACTATATGCACAACAGTTTAATTCTGTACTCTCAAATCTATTTCATTGACCCATATGTCTATCCTTATGACAATACTTCAATCTTCAAACTGTTTCTTTGGAGTAAGCTTTGCAATCAGGAAGTGTGAATCCTCTAACTTTGTCTTTTTCAAGATTGTTTTGGCTATTCTGAGTCACTTGAGATTCTTAGAATTAATTTGTCAATTTCTACATAGAAACCAACTGAGATCCTGACAGAGACTGCAGTGAATATTATAAATCAATTTGGGGAGCATTGCCATCTTAACAATACTATATTTTTTTTATGCAAGACCATGGGATAGTTTTTTCCTTTATTTTGATCTTCTTTAATTTCTGTCAACAATGTTTTGTAATTTTCAAAGTGTAAGTTTTGCACTTCTTTTGTTAAAATTATTCCTAAGTAATTTATTATTTATTTTTATTTTTATTTTTAAAATATATCTTTATTGATTTCAGAGAGAGGAAGGGAGAGGAAGAGAGATAGATAGAAACATCATTGATGAGAGAGTCATTGGTTGGCTGCCCCCCGCATTCCCCCAACTAGGGCTCGAGCCCACAATCCAAGCATGTGCCCTGATCAGAATCGAACTGTGATCTTCTGGATCCTAGATTGATGCTCAACTGCTGAACCACACCAGGCCAGGCCTAAGTAGTTTATTTTTATGCTATTGTAAATTGAATTGTTTTCTTAATTTCAGTTTTGGGTTGTTAACTGCAAGTATATAGAAATAATATTGACTTTTGTTTATTGATCTTGTATCCTGCAAGGTTTCTGCTTGTGGGTTTCTGCTTTAGTAAGTTTTGAATATCTATACCCACCTGTATGTCTCTCTAATTTGGGGGATGTTGGTCTTCCCTGTGATTTTATTTATCTGGCAGATCTAAGAAGAACTGTTGATTTTTCAGTTTGTTCAACTTTTTATTTGTTTTGAGGACAGAGATGACATCAAAGCTCCTTATATGCTGGATCAGAAACCAGAGGTCCTGTTGAGTGATTTCATCATGAAAAGGTGTTGCGTTTTTCTACATCTGTTGAGATGATCATGTGCTTTTGGTTTTTTATTCTATTAATATGGTGCATTACATTATTGATTTTGGGATGTTAAGTTAACATTGCATTCCTGGGATAAATCCCACTTGGTCATGGTGCATCATTCTTTTTATATTTTTACTGAATTCTATTTGCTAGCATTTAGTTGAGGATTTTTGAGTCCATAGACATAAGACATTTTGATCTCCAATTTTCTTGTGATATCTTTGTTTAGTTTTGGTATGAGGGTAATACTGTTCTCATAGAATGAATTGGAAAGTGTTTTGTCCTCTTTTAGTGTTCAAAAAAGAATTGGTACTACCTCTTCTTTAAATGTGTGTGGAATTCAGCAGTGAAGCCATGTGGGCCTAGACTTTTCTTTGTGAGTAGTTTTTAAACTGCTAATTTAAATCTCTTTACTTTTTATAGGTCTATTTACATTACCTATTTCTTCTTGAGCCAGTTTTGGTAGTTTGTATCTTTCTAGAATTTGTTTCTACCCACCTCTGTGTTTTTATTGGCAAGATATTAAATTTATATATATTATTGGGCCAACAATACATTATATATGCATATTATAAATAAACCAAAAATTGTTTTTTAAATTAGTAGAGAGCAGTAGGGAGAAGATAATTACATTTATATTGTCTTCTATAATTACATAATTACCTATACTGATGTTCCTTGTCTATTTGTGTGATTTAAATTACCATCTAGGGTTACTTGCTTTCAGCATGAAAAATTTGCCTTGGCATTTTTTTATTTAGTATTAAATAAATACTAAATTTCCTCTAGTATTTTGTATTCTAGCAAAAATTTCTCTCAGTTTTTGTTTATCTGAGAATTTCTTTATTTCACATCATTTTTTAAAGATAGCTTTGCTGGATATTGGATTCTTGGTTGACAATTTTTTTCTTTGAGCACTTTGAATATATTATCTCACTACCTATGGTCTCTTTTGTTTCTGATGAGAAGTTAGTTATTAATCTTATTAAGGTTCCCTTGTAAGTGACAAGTCATTTTTCTCTTGCTGTTCTCAAGAGCTCTCCTTGTCTTTGGTTTTCAGAATTTTTACTATAATGTGTCTGTGAATCTCTTTTCATTCAGGCTACCTGGAATTCATTGAGCTTCCTGGACCTACAGAGTAATGTTTTTCAATAAATATGGGGAATTTTTTATCATTATTTCTTTGGATATTTTTTTTCTTCTCTTTTTTTTTTCTTTTCTATCTTTCTCTAGTACTCTTATTGCATGGAAGTTGGGGCACTTAACAGTGTCCCATATTTCTTAGAGGCTCTGTTCATTTTTTTTCTCTCTGTTCTCTCTATTGATCTATCTTAAAATTTGCTAATTCATTCTTCTGCCAGTTGATATCTATTCTTGAGTCACTCTAGTGAATTTTTTACTTTAGTTACTGCACTTTTTAACTTCTATGGTTTCTGTTTGGTTCTTTTTTGTTATTTCTACCTCTTTGCTAATATTCTTTATTTGATGTTACATTAACATCATACTTTTATTTACTTCTTTAATTATGGCTTCTTTTAGTTCTCTGAAATATGGTTATAATGGTTACTCTGAAGTCTTTGCTAAATCTAACATCTTGTTGCTCTCTTGTTGCCTGCTTATTTTTTCAGTGCATGGTTTATACTTTCCTGTTTCTTTACATGTCTCATACTTTTTTTGGAAGCTGGACATTTTAGACAATATATTGTAGTGACTCTGAATATTGTCCCCCTCATCTCCCAGGCTTCTTATTTCTTGTCTATTTATTTAGTGACTGGTGGACTATTTTAGTGAAGTCTGTTCTCCTCTCCTCCCCACAACGTTAAGATTCTGGTGTTTCTGATGTTGTTCTTAACAGGGTGTATCCTTGGATAAGCTCATAGTCACCCTGAAATTATAGTTGTTTTGGCAGGGTGGCCAGGTTTTTTTAAGCTGCCTCTTTCCCTAGCCACACCCAGCTATTGAACTCCACTAATTTCTAGGGATTTTCCCCTGGTTCTCTCTAGCAAACTAGCTGGCCTGGAGTTTACACTATATCTCCAATGAACCTACCAATCTCCTCCCAACTGTATTTCACTACAAATACATTGTTTTTAAGAGAGTCCCTAGGTTTAAACTTCTTCACATTCTTTTGCAAATAAAGTCAGTTCCTTTAGGAAGAGATTTGGAGCTCTCTGATTTATGGTCTATTTCTCCTTCTGGTCAAAATCTCTCAGGACAATGGTGTGCTTTTCTCTGAGTGACACCTCTCTCATTTTTGGAGTCAAATGCTCAGTGAAGAGGGCAAGAGCATGTAGCCTCAAGTCCTTTTAGCTTGCTTCTTTTGGAATGGAGCCATGACATTAAGAGTTGGTACAAGGGTATTCAGGGATCCAGTAGACTCATCAGCACTCTACCTAAGGTAGAGCCTCATCCTACCAGTGCATGCTGCATGAAAGAAGAAAGCCTCCACTTCTTGGTTGCACTCACCTCAGCCTCAGCAACAGGTAGCTGTGAAAAGGATGAGAAATGCTGGCATCCCCCCCTGACTGGGAGCTTGTGGGAGAGGGATCCTTGTGTTTTTGGTTGCACCTGTCTGGAGTGTAGTTTCCAGCTCATTGAGCTGTGAGGAAGGAAGGAGAAAGTGATATCTCAGACTCACTCTTCTTGCTGAATTTTCTGGAATAAATGATTCTTCATTTGCTGTACAACTTTAGAACCATTTCCAGAAACTTTAAATGGTGCAGCTTTTGTTTGTTTGTTTTATTACTTTAAAATAATTTAGACCAGTGTCCCTGGGGAGCAGATCCATGGAGCTCTCTGCACTGTCATGACAGAAGCAGAACACACCTTATTTGTTTTTGTGTCCCTGGCTCCAGCTCAGAATATGGCACACACTACATTTTACAGTGTAGATTGAGTAAATGAATGAATGAACAGTTGGATGGGTGGGTGAGTAACGGTTATCACATGACGGTTAATTTCATGTGTCAACTTGACTGGACCACAGGGCACCCAGTTATTTGGTCAAAAATTATCCTGTGTCAACAATATGGTGATTACTAGAGGGAAAGGGGGGTGGGGTGAGGTAGAAGAGGGCATAAGGGGGATAAATGATGATGGAAGGAGACTTGACCTGGGGTGGTTAACACAATACAATATTACAGATGACACATTATAGAATTGTACCCCTGAAATCTACATAATTTTATTAACCAATGTCACCCCAATATAAATTTAATAAAGACAAAAAAGTAATAAATAATGAACCTGTGCATCTATTAAGCTGAAAAAAATTATTCTGTGTGTGTCTGTGAGCATGTTCGGGACATGATTAACATTTTAATCAGTAAAGCAGATTGCTCTACCTACTGTGGGTGGGTCTCATCTAAGTTGAATACCTGAATAGAGCAAAAATCTGACACTTCCTCTAGCAAGAGGAATTCCTTTTGCCTGGATTCCTTTGAGCTGAGATGGTTTTTTCCATCTTCAGACACAAATTGAAACATCAGCACTTCCTTGGTCTTGAACCTACCCATCTTCAGACAGAAATTACACCATCAGCTCTTCTGATTCTTGGGCCTTCAGATTCAATTTAGAACTACACTGTTGGCTTTCCTGTATCTCCAGCTCACTGACTGAGGAGTTTTGGACTTGTCAGCCTCCATAATTACATGAGCTAATTCTTCATAATAAATCTATCTGTCATCTATCATCTATCTCCCATTGGTTCTATTTTTTGGGAGAATGCTGACCAACACAGGAAGAAAATGCCAAGAACTAACATTCTTGACATATTTGGATATGTCAAGATTAACATTCTTGACATGTATGGCATTTCATGACACAGTATTTTGGTTATCATAGTAATAAAAGTAGCATCCTCACTATATGTACTGTCTCCTTTGGATCATTAAGTTGGGCTACCTAAGCATTTTCTATTTCTTTTTTTTTTTTTTTAAACTCTTTAAAGTCAATTACTCCTTGATTAGCCAAGTAAAATCAGTGATAATCATATCAATTGTTGTTTATTTTAAGTTACCATCAAAGCATTTTCTGTGTAAAAAAGTAAATAGTATAAACAAGTATTTGTGGGAAACATATGAAATTTTGTTTCTCGAACTGACTTCTTCAGAGTTAAATGGTTTTGTTTTTAAAATAAATCATCCCCAAAGCTTTTGAGAAATCACAATAAAATGGCAATTGAGAGAGTGGCATTTTTATGTTATGTGCCTCAGTAAATGAAAGTCTCAGCTGAATAATTTCTAATCTGCATTAGCATCTCTCTCTCTCTCTCTCTCTCTCTCTTTCCTTCCATTCACGCATATCCTATTATCTGATCCTACTGAGATCTTGTTTAGAGTACACAAAACTTCCCTGGAGGGTTTTCCATTTAAAAAAAAAGAACCAGATCAACAATATTCTAGTGTAATGCTCTAGAAAGATGCAAAACCAACAATTTATTTTCACTGTGGGAGATTGTATGGGTTTTATCTACTCACCAGCCTCAGTGCAAAGCCGTCAGTACAGCTGAGCCAAGAACTGGGAACGGCTTCTGAGAGCATCAGAGAAATGAGCCTTTGCTCAACCATCTATTTTTTGCCCAGTTTTAACACTGAAGGGCTTATGAAGAGAACTGACAACATTGTCAACGTGAAGCTTATTTAATGTTTCTGTGTTGCTACAATTAAGCATTTCAGAAGCATATGGGCTGCCTTTCAGCTCAAACCCAATCGTCCGCTCTGACAGGTCACAGACAAAAACCAGGATAGTGACATTCTATCTCGATCACAGGATCCAGACACACCAGTCTGGTGTAGATCAGAAAAGAAAACAACCACCCAAATGCTGATTTAATTTTATTTTCCTCAAATATTGAATTCATATTGAAACTGAGCATACCAAGTGTGAATTTTGCTAAGAATAGCACTCAGTGTTATATGAAATCTGCAAAACTTTCTCCAGGTAATTGTAAAGTCCTAACGTATTACAGCTCATGTTCATCTCTTTTTCTCTATGTTCAGATCCCAACTTATATGTTGTCCTATCAATCTAGACAAAATGAAGGGGATAGTTGAAGAGATTATCTAGGCAAGTTAGGAATTTAAAGAAAAATGACTTTCAAAAGTCCAGAAAATTGAAGGGAGAGTGAGGCAAATTATTTTGACTAAGCACGCAATCTCAATTAGCTTGAGCATTTCTCAATTTTCTCATTTTTTGTGTGTGCTGTTATCATTTAAAATGATCAATAATCTAGTTTGCACAGTTCTATTCAAGATATGGTGAGTCCAAGTGAGTGTTTCTGGAACCAGGGCTTGAAAGAGAATTGTGCTTTCTCAAACATTACAATACAATAATTTGTTCCCATTGCCCAGATTTGGCTACTATTCAGTAATTTTCCTGAGGATAGAAGATTGGAAGACATGACAATTAAATGCTCACTTTCAATTTCTGCCTACCTCTCTTGCCTCGAACCCCTGTCTATTCTATCAAATGGCCCTGTGTAAAGTAAAATTCTTCAAGCACCCTGTGGTAAGCTAAATAATGACCCCAAAAGATGTCCACCTCCTAAACCCTGGAACCTGTGAATATTTTACCTTACAGGATTAAAGAAACTTTGCAGATGTTAAGTTAAGGATCTTGAGATGAGGAATTTATCTTGTATTATCCAGTAGGTCTACTGCAATTCCAGGGTCTATATATGAGGGAGTAGAAGGGATCAGAGTCATAGGATGTATAATGATGAAAACAGAGGGAGTAATGAAGTGGGCTGTGAATCAAAGAACTTAAGCAGCCTGTAAAAGCTGAAATAGTCAAGGACGTGGATTCTCCTTGAGAGCCCCCAGAAGTAACCAAGCCAGGCTGAACCATTGTAGGCTTCCGATCTACAGATGTGTAAGATAATTAATTCATTTGTGTTGTTTTAAGGCACCACGTTTGTGATAATTTGTTATAGCAGCAATAGGAAACTAATACACACTACTTTCCCACTTTAGCTCTATAGAAAGAATAAACCTAGTAAGTCATCACTCCCTGCTGTCTTTGCCCTGATTCTTCAGAGCAGAGCTCTTAAATTGGATTATAAGTGGTAATTGGCCTAAAATTGTACTCATAATTTTGCATCCCATGCATTTTTCTGAAAAAGAAATTAACAGATTTTATCAGATTAGCAAAGCAATCTAGGATCTCAAAATTTAAAATGTCACTCTTGATTGGGCAATTCTCAACTTCACATCTTAACCCCCAGCAGGCCACAGGTGGAGGGAAAGAAAACAGTGAGAAAGGGAACTTTTGAAATCTTTCTTCCCTCATAAGTGGTCCTTCCTCCACTCCTCAGGATGAGGTGGGCGGATCCTGTTCTAAGATGGTGCTCTCACATGTCCTTTAGGTGCCGATTTGTTTCTTACACATGCCAAACCCCATCCCTCAGAAGGAGGCCCTAGTTACCAACGATTTCACTGAGCCTGGGCTGGGTGCTTTCGCTGTGCCTCTCACTGCTGTGCTAGGCATGGTGGCAATGGTGGGATGTGGACAAGCTGTCGATCCAGACATAGCCTCACGCATTCTTCCATGCAATCCAGTTGTTGGCTTAGCTGTTACATGGAGTCGAAGGGCATCTCTGCTGTGTGGCCCTGTTCCATGCCGGTGAGGGTGTGGGCAGGCTTCTCGCCCTGGCTCAGTGGTTAGAGTGGCCTGTCTGTGCACTGAAGGCTTGCAGGTTTGATCCCTGGCCCCGGTTGGGACACATACAGGAGGCAACCAATGGATGTGTGTCTCTCACATGGATATTTCTCTCCCTCAACCCCCTGCACCCTCCCTCCTTCCCATGCTATCTAAAAATCAATGGAAAAATATCCTCCTGTGAGGATTAACAACAAAAAAAGGAAGGGTTTCTCGTGTCTAGAGAAACGATGTATTACTACCATAATCTCATATACAAAGTGGGAGGAACAAGTCATTTTGAAGTAGAGACCAGGTATTATCCAAAAAGGATAATACTTTTACTGTCAGTGTAAAGCATAGTAGAAAAGAAGCTTCTAGTCTTCATTGCATAGCAGTTGTTACTTTGGCTGTGAGGAATGTAATTCTGTTTTATTGTGATTCGTCCGTGCCTGCCAGGACATAAAGGCTCTGCTCACTTTAAATCTGCCACACCTTTAAGCAGTGACATGTGGAGAAAGTGCTGTCTTGTTTGTGTCAGACAGCTATTTCCTCCTAAAATACTTAGTGTTATTCCATATTTAATAAATGCCTACTGGGTGTTGGGAAATGTCCAAGACACATGGACAATCCCTGCCCACACACACACTTGCCAAAGCACACTGGCAATTGGCACTGCGCTGCGCTTCTCTGGCCATTGCGGACGGCATTCTCCTGAAACAAAGAGTGTCAACAGCGATTCAGCTGTAGATTTCTTCCAAGAAAGCTGTAAAGGGAACTGAATGCATTTTGTTTGCTTAGCAGCAAATTATGAAAGAACCCATCACAATGACTTGACAGTACATGCAAAACACTACAGTTGCCAAGGACTTTCACATTGACTCTGTGTCATTGATTCTTGCCATGTTTTGAGGCACTCAGGCTAGATCATAGTATCTTCCCAAGGACATGGGTCTCCAACTTGTCCAAAGATAATATACCAGCAAATGGCAGAAGCAGGACCGAAACCCAGCTATTCTGACTCTGATTTCAGTGACCCCTCCCGCATTCCCCCGACATCACAGTGTCTTTCATCAACTAACAGAAATTATGAAATCTTGTATTTTAATTCTGCTTTCTTGCATACAATAGGAGAACCTAGAGAAAGGTAATTAAAAACTTTTTTTATCAGTAAAAAGTTTACTCCACACAATTTTTGTATGCACACTAGTAACTATTTACTGAGGTTTTGGAATACATAAGGCAACTGGGTAAATTTCCAGTTAAATAGAATTAAACTGCTCTTTAGCTCTATCTTTGAAAGATACATTTCTAAAATAGTTTAGCCCTTAGGTATTAATTTGACCTTTAGTTATATAGTAGTGTGTGTGTGTGTGTGTGTGTGTGTGTGTGTGTGTGTGTGTGTAAAATCACTGAGTTCCCTAGAGCTTCACAGAACATGAATAAACATATGGACTGTTCTCTTACACCTACCCCAGAAGTCTGAATATTGAGGATTTATATAGTTGGGGACTATGCGGTGTAAATGTGTATAAATTTATATTGTGTTAATTTATGGCATGCGGTACAGAAGGCTGTTTGCAAGTTGCAGTGTACTCCTTCCCACGTTTCTGCTGAAATATTCATCTCTAGGTTCATTCCCCATGTTTCCTTTGTCTCCCCATAGATGTTTAGGCAGCTTGTTTTCAGGGGAGTGAATGTGTCTTGGAAGTATGTTTACTGAATGCAGTTCAGGAAAGAACACATTATCACTATTAAGAATTGGCTGAAGGTAATTTACCTTTTCCCCTCTGACCTGCTCTCTTTAATATGAAGACAGATCAACTCTGGGTAGCTCCTGTTCCCTGGCCTGACATCCTGAATGTCCAAAGGGTTCTAAGTAGAAGAGTAGCATTTAATTGCAGGTAAAAGGGGTGGGGGGAGGGGAAACAGCAACAAAAGGCCAACTCTACACTTTGTGGCTCTTTGCCAAAGAAGCTGAATTTCTATGAGATGGGCTCCACTTCTAGTTTTTTGTGGTTATATTAAGGGGAAAAGATGATCTTGGCCACAGATGAATGAAGTTCTCAGAGTGCTTACAAACCACGTTCATCTGACCTGCTCTTTCACCAGCTTAAGTTGTTCAAAGTGCTTATATTGACTTGTTCGTGTCAGTCCCTGGTTTCTTTCCTGGCCCTTGTGTGGGGCGGCATGCTAATAGGCAGGGGCGATTGAGAAGGAAGCGGTGGGCAGGGAGGAGAGAAACAGCCCCACACTGAGTGAACACTCCCTGATTGATCAAAAGCTGGTTGTAGATGGAAAGAGGTTTGAATTGCCCATGAGTGATCTGAGGCAAGGGGACCGCCTGCACAGATAGCGCCCACTTCTCTGAATTTAGGGGAAATTAGTAGATGCAGATTGTTTAACTATTTTCCCTCTGCCCTTAGAACGGGCCTATTGAGAAAATAATGGAATTTCCTACCAAAGGGATTACACAAGGATTTGTTGATCAAAAGAACTGCTCTGCAGGTATCTGTCAAGCACTACGAATTCACCAGTTCTCAAAAATGATCCATTAATGGCAAACCAACATTTGAATAAGCCTTTAACATTTTGAAACTTTTCTTCTTTCTTCTTTCTTTCTTTCTTTCTTTCTTTCTTTCTTTCTTTCTTTCTTTCTTTCTTTCTTTCTTTCTTTCTTTCTTTCTTTCTTTCCTTCTTTCTTTCTTCCTTATAAACATATATTGCCTCATCAGCTCCTCCCAACAACCTGGTAAGGTTCAAACTTTTTAAGGGAAAGGAAGGAAATTTTAGGAAGTTAAAGTGAGCATCCTATGGTCACATACTTGGAAAATATCATAACCAGAAATCAAACCCTGGTCATTTTTGACAAGATAAGGATGCTGAGTTAGTGCTCTCAACCATTCTGAGTTGAGTACAAAAAATATATATCTAAAATTTATATTTAAATCTAAGTTTTGCCAACTTATCTAGTGCCCCTGCTGCGTTTCCTGGATGCGCTGAATATCTCTGGACTGTTATTCCACATCAGGCACACCCAGGGAGAACTCGGGTATACATCTAGCTGGAAAAGAAAGTTTATATCTAGGATAATGGAAGTAAAAACAACAAAAAGTTATTTGGATGAATTTTGGTCTTAGAGTTGTTTAAATGCCAGGGTAGAGTTTGAATTTTAGGTAATGAGACGCAACTGAGATTTTGAGAATTAATGAGCACCTGCTGGGACTTGATTATTTACAAAGCCCTTCACATACAATCTTTCAGTGAGTGATCCGAACAATCCTTCAGGGAAGATACAATATTATTTCGTGTTGTTTCTCAGGAAGGTTGAGGCTCAGACAAGAGGTGATGGTACTAGATGGGGTAGCCAGTCAATGATAAAACTGGGTCTCTAAGTTAAATAGTAAATGGTGCTTTTAAAAGTTTGATCAGGAAGTGGCTTGTAGAATGCAGAGTGTGTTAAAATGAGGGAAACATTTAAGAGCTATTGTAGAAACCCATGCAGTGGATTCTTTATGTTAGAAATCTGAATGCAAACATCAGCTCTCAGGGCCATAATGTGGATTGCTGCTATTCTCAGGGGGCTGGTGGGCTCTGGGTCTAAAAACAGGTTCTACTTATCCACGTGACTTTCTCTTCATCTGACAGATATATGAGTAATTGACTTCATTTACCCAACAGTCTGAGCACAACGTAAAATCATGCTACTCATCTGAACTGAAAAAATATTCTCTGTTTTGCAGAAAAGTCTCCAAGCACCATGTGTGAGAGAACACGACAGAATAGAAACTTATTATGCAAAATGTGGGAGAGAGAACTGCAGTGCTGGGTGACATGTGGCAGCCTCGTTGGAAAGGGAGAGCGGTGGAAGTCTGGGTGCTGTATCAAGCTGACTGTTGCATGGCACAAGTTGAATGCAGGAGAGGGTAAAATATGAGTGTGTGGGCTCATAGCCCTCTAAGACAGTCACATGCTGCACACACATGCAGGAAGAGAGCCTGAAAGCCTACACTCAGCTGCAACACTCATGTAGAGGTAAAAAGGGAACTGCCCTAAAAAATAGAAAACTTAATATTAACAACAGAAGTATAATGAGGATAACAATTTTGTGACTATATAAAGGGGAAAAACTCATAGAAAGACAAAGGTTCTAAAAACTTAAAAAAGAAAACCCAAAAAATACTATCATCAAGAAATGCATTTAAGACTAAGAAAAGTTAAAAATAAAGAGATTCATCCAAATTAGGATAACATTTAGTCTCTGATCCTTCCCATCTTCCACTGCTCTTCAACACTGTAATATCAGAAGAACTGCAGACCATTTTCACTGACATCTGAATGTAATGAGCAATAGCATGCAGAAGGAAAACCATCACCACAATCACAAAACTTAATAAACTGCACAGCCAATCTATAGTAGTGGAACTTCATTTCCGCTTAAGAAAGATTAACGAAATATTCCCTTCTGCTGTGACAACTAGAAAACAGCATTGATTATATAAAACAACTGTTTCAGACATTGGAAACAGGGACTTCAGGGCTGTGATCTGTAAAGCATGAGAAAAATGAATGAGTTCTATGATTACTGCAGTTTATTACCTACAGGCAGTTTCCAGGCCATTGCATGGGAACAGGAAAACCAAAAACAACCCTGAAGTCTTGAGTTAAGAAAGCCAGAGTTAGGAGTTCAGGGAGAATAAGGCAACTAAAATTCATGGGACTGACACCCAAGGAAAGGGAAAGGAGAGACATAGAGAAAGAATGAGAGCTAGAGAGAGAGGAAGAGAGAGATCCAAAGATGTGCAGAGTGGTCCCCTCAACTTTGGGCAGAAAAGTTTGGGAAAGAATAATCAGAAGAAGACTGAAAATCCCAAGCTCCCAAGAGACTGAAAACAGATCACGTTCCCACGAGTCAGAAGGGAGAGACCTCATAATAAATGGGCACTGGGTACAAAGCTCAGAAAGTGCTCTCCCTAGCAACGGGGCTGTTAGGTCTAGACCAGAGGCTTCTCTGGCTTTGTTCCAGCGAAGTTAAAAGCAAGCCTGAAAAAGATGGAACTGATCTGAAGTTACTTACCTGCCTACCAGAACAAAGTCGTGCACTAAATGAATGCAACGCAGCCCAGCTACCCAATAATGTAAAGTTCGCAATGCCCAGCATCCAACAAAAATATTAACAGGCATGCCAAGGACCAGAAACATATGGCTCATTACAAAAGGAAAAAAATAATCAATAGAAAGCGACCCAGGAATAACAGAGATGATGGGATAAGCAGACGAGGGCATCGAAGCAGCTGTTACGAATCTTGTGAATATGGTCAGTAATATTAAGGAAACATGCATGTGATGAGGAGGGAAAGAAACATTAGAGAACTAAATGGAAATCTAAGCACGGAAAACACCGCTCTTGAAATGAAAATTACAGTGAATAGGATTAACGACAGATTGGACATGGCAGTGATCTTAGAAGCATAGCAATAGAAACTCCTAAAATAAAACAGATTTTGCCCGGCTGGGCTTGGCTCAGAGGTTGAGCATCGACCTAGGATCCAGGAGATCATGGTTCGATTCCTGGTCAGGGCACGTGCCTGGTTGCAGGCTCGATCCCCAGTAGGGGGCGTGAGGGAGGCAGCCAACCAATGACTCTCTCATCATTGATGTTTCTCTCTCTCCCTTTCCCTTCTCTCTGAAATCAATAAAGATACATTTTTAAAAATAAAACAGATTTTTTTAAAGCTTCAAAAAAGTGAACAGAGAATAAGTGACCTGTAGTAAATATCAAGAAATTTGACATACATATAATTGGAGTCCCAGAAGAGAGAAAAGAAAGAAGAAATAGGAAAATACTTGCAGAAGTGTTGGCTAAGTCTTTTCCAAACTTGATGCAAAGCATAAACTTACCAATCCAAGAAGCCTAATGAACCTGAAAACTATAGTAGGGAACATTGTAAGCGAATTACTTAACATCAATGATAGAGAGAAAACCATAAAAGCAGCCAGAAAAAAAGAAAGAAAGAAAGAAAGAAAGAAAGAAAGAAAGAAAGAAAGAAAGAAAGAAAGAAAGAAAGAAAGAAAGAAAGAAAGAAAGAAAGAAAGAAAGAAAGAAAGAAAGAAAGAAAGAAAGAAAGAAAGAAAGAGAAAGAAAGAAAGAAAGAAAGAAAGAAAGAAAGAAAGAAAGAAAGAAAGAAAGAAAGAAAGAAAGAAAGAAAGAAAGAAAGACACCTTAAATGCAGAAAAACAAAATACAGACTTCTTGCAATGCAAGGTAGACAACAGTGGAGCAACATCTTTAAAGTACTTTAAAAAACCTGTCAACCTAGATTTCTCTGTGGCACAAGACCGGCTAATTTTCCTGTGCAAACATGCAAGTTTGAAGACTAGAGGAGATATATCTTGATTCATATACTCATAGGTGAGGATTTGAAAACTACAAATTTTTACTCATGTTGATAAAAGGCAGTTTGCAAGCCATAGGAAGGGAAAGAACAGTTTATTACAAGTTTTGAGGGGTAATTTTACTGTCTGCTAATCAATTTCAAAGGAGTGCAACATACAATTGGTAGGAAAAAGCCTGAAAAGAGGTGAGAGACAGGACTCTTTATATTAAGGAGAGACGAGTCCAATGGCATTCTTCTGTGCCACTCCAGGGATACCAGTAGCTTCACAAGTTCTCAATTTATAAATGAGATACATGCAAGGTTTAGTCATTTATTCATTTTTTTCCATTCATTTAATAAATACATATAGTGCTTTATGTACTGGCACGGTTATAGCTTTGGGGATAAAATAATAAATAAGATAAAGATCTTGCTGTGAGAACAAGTATACTATTTTGGATATACAAACAAAATCTCATAACAAAAAGTCATTTGTTTGGAACAAAGAACATGTTTTCTTTCCTAAATAATGTTAATAAAAATGGCTGGAATATAAAACCAGTGCACTAAAACCTGTTTGATTCATAATGCACATAAAACACTGTGTAAAAGGATTATTTCAGCTACATCTTACTAACTTTCACCTTACTGTCCTATTTTCACAAAAGATTAAGACAGAATAGGCAGTCCTGGGTATGAGTAACCTGTTATTATTCTGTATTTAAAATGAAGTAAAATCTTTACACATCAGCTGCTTCTCTAGCACTCCCACACTGGCGAATTCCATTGTAACTATCCATGGGAACTGTCCAGATTCTTCATTTTCTAGGTGACACCAAGCATTCACTTGAGTGAAGGAGACTTTTGGCAGACCTGGACTGGTGGGTGGGAGTGTCTGGAGGCCGGCAGTTTTGGAAGCGATCCTCAAGATACCTCTGAGCTTAGGGGATCTGAGCTGCAGTTTCCTCCCAGCTGGTATAGTGAATGAGAAGATGGTTATAAGGAACTGCTGCAGTCAGGCTTCTGGCAGGAAACAGATGGCACACTCAAATGGGATTTGGGGAAACTTTCTTGAAGGGGGTGTTTACAGAGGTGTGGGCAGGGCTGGAGGAACCAACAAGCAGTGTTCAGGAGCCGAGGCTGACAACAGTGGGAAGCTGTTACACCGCTAGGTCTGAAGGGGAGTGTTAGTCAGTGTTCTCCAGAGAAAAAGAACCCACAGGACATGCATGTGTGTATGCACGTATGTGCGTATGTATAATGAGGAATTGGCTCAAGCAGCTATGGAGGCTGACAAGTCCCAAGATCTGCAGTTGGCAAGCTGGAGACCCAGGAGAGCTGATGGGTCTGAGTCACACCAGCTGAGAGGCCTGAGAAGCAACACAGCCAATAGTGTAAGTTCAAGTCCTAGTCTGAGTCCAAAAGCAGAAGACTGATGTTCCAGCTTAGAGACAGCCAGGTGGAGAGAGTTCTTTCTTATTAGGCCTTCAACAGATTGAGTAAGGCCCTCCTACATTGGGGAGGGCGGTCTGCTTTACCTCAGTCTACTGATTAAACGTGAATCTACCCAGAAACATCCTCAAAGGCACGCTCAGAAATAACGCTTAACCAAGTGTATGGGCACCCCATGGCCCAGTCAAGTTGACTGGAGTCTTGTGTGAGCTGGAGTAGTGGGTCTGGAGGAAGGATCTGTGGTCGAGAGATGCAGCTGCTGCCAGAACAGCTCCCAGACGGGAGGAAGGGAGTGACTAAACACTCCGTGTTTTCTCTCTCTCTACCCTCCATCTCTTGCCAGTACCTCCCACTGACCCACCTCAACCAAAAGCCAGCGGACTAGGAGCCTGAGTGATGCAGTCAGAGGTATGGGGAGAGGTCAGCTCCTGGGGTTCAGAGCAGGCAGACAAAAGAGAATAGTTTGGGGGATGAACAAGTGGAGACTACCCAGAGCAGCAAACCCAGAGGATTTTTAGAAGTACTTAGAAAGGAAAATCCTTGGGAAAAGACTGCCACTCATGGCCAGGGAGGGTTTCGGGTCATTTAGTCTCAACATTAAATAACACTTAGCATTACTCAAAAGGGGGACTTATTTTGCACCACATATGTAATATTTGCAGCATACCAATGGCGTAAGGATACACTATTAGTTAGAGATCTGGAATTCTGAGAATGTGGTTGTGTGCACATATCTTCTCTTTGAGGCCGTAAGCTATTGTAGGGAAAATCGCCTTAGAGTTTTATTTCCCAACAGTGCCTTGAACATGGTAGGTGTTCTATAAATATTTGCTGAGGTACTACTTCAACTTCTTTTCTTTGAACCCAATAGAAACTGATGAAATGAAATATAGGCAACAAGAAAGGTCTCCTAAGTGCGATATGGACTCAGCCAAGGAGAGTTTTAGCACAGCAGGCAGGAAGGATAGAACTAAGCAACTTAGATCTCATTTATTCAACAAATATTGATGGTCCACCCATGCTGCGCCAGACACTGTGTTAAGCTCTTAAGATACAAAGATAATGTTTTTAAGGAAGAAATGTACTAAACACATGAACCACTCAGGTTTTTATGTTGTTGTTTTCCCTCATCTGAGGATATTTTTTCCATTGCTTTTCAGAGATTGGAAGGGAGAGAGACACATCAATGAGTTGCCTCCCACAAGCAACGGAGGCATGTGCCCTTGGCCAGACTTGAACCTGGGACCCTTCAGTCAAATGGGCTAGGGCACTTAGTTTCTTTATGGTGTGTAACCAGCTAATTGCCACACAGCTGATCGGATGAGCCTTATGGAGGTCTGAATCAGCTAAGCCAATGAAATCGGTTGCTATGATGCAATGATTTCCCACATGCAGAAACACCCCTCACTTTGCTGTCCACAGCCCCACTGCAAGTTTATTCCCTGACAGAACTTGGGTTTACTGTAACAGAGACACAGTACCACTTACAGCTCCTCTTAAGACTTAGGTCTGGTGATCAGGGGTCTTTGAAATTGAAGAGTCTAGGTAAGAACTGTAGTCACAGACCATTAGGCTTTCTTTAAAGTCAAATGCCAGCACCTCCCTTAGGAGAGTATCTTTTATATCTGCAGACAAAACAATGTCTCTATCCATCCCTTTCAGATGGCTTTCCCTTCTGCACCCGAAGACATGAAAAGCTATTGTTTAGGAGCCAAGAACACTCAAGAAGGAAAGGATAGTCTTTTTAATAAATGGTGTTGCAAAAAAGGGACAACGACACATAGAAGAATGAAATCAGACCACCCCACCCATCTTACACCACTCACAAAAATTAACTTGAAATGGATTAAAGGCTGTGATATTGTGATTTATAATAAGAAATATATATTTGGTCTTTGTCCACAGAGCTCCTAAAATCCTTGGAATTTCCTAAGCGATGAGAGCTAGAAAGGTGTCTTATGTTATGTTCATTAGGTCACTCTCTTCTCCTTTTTTAAAAATTTATCTTTTCTGTTGAAAGTATTACAGATGTTCCCCTTTGTTCCCCGCATTCATCCCCTCCACCTGGCGTCTACCCCCGCTTCCCCCGGCCTTCTCCACACTATTGTCTGTGTCCATAGGTTATGCATATATGCATCTAAGTTCTTTGATTAATCTCCCCCACCCCTGCCTTTCCTCTGAAATTCATCTGACTGCTTCATGTTTCTATGTCTCTGTATCTGTTTTGCTCATCAGTTTATTTTGTTCATTAGATTCCACATATGAGTGAGATCATGTGATACTTGTTCTCTGACTGGCTTATTTCACTTAGCACAATACTCTCCAGTTCCCTCTATGCTGTCCCAAAGGGTAAGAGATCCTTCTTCTTTACAGCTGCACAGTATTCCATGGTGTAAATGTCCCACAGCTTTTTTATCCACTCATCTACTGATGGGCACTTGGGCTGTCTATACATTCAATGCAATCCCTATTAAAATAACAACGGCATATTTCACAGAACAAACACTTCACGGCAACCTTGAAAAAGAAGAACAAAGTTGGAGGGATCACAGTACCAGATATCAAGCTATACTACAAAGCCTGTAATGAAAATAGCCTGGTACTAGCAAAAGAACAGGCATATAGATCAACAGAGCAGGACAGAGAACCCAGAAATCAAACCAAACCTTTACACTCGATTAATATTTGACAAAAGAGGCAAGTGCATACAATGGAATAAGACAGTCTCTTCAATAAATGGTTTTGGGGAAATTGGACAGGTACATGCAAAAAAAATGAAGCTAGACCATCAGCTTACACCATACACAAAAATAAACTCAAAATGAATAAAATATTTAAATGTAAGTAGTTAAACCATAAAAATCCTAGAGGAAAATGTAGGCAGCAACATCACAGACATCTCTCGTAGCAATATGTTTGCCAATACATCGCTTAGGGCAAGAGAAACAAAGGAGAAAATAAATAAGTAGAACTACATCAAAATAAAAAAGCTTCTGCACAGCAAAAGAAACCATCATCAAAACAGGAGCCCACTGTATGGGAGAACATATTTGCCAATGACACATCTGATAAAAAGTAAATTTCCAAAATATATAAGGAACTCATACAACTTAACAAAAAGAAGACAAACAATCCAATTAAAAAATGGAGAAGAGACCTAAGTAGACACTTCTCCAAAGTGGACATACAGATGGCTAAGAGACGTTTGAAAAAATGCTCAAAGTCACTAATAATCAGAGAGATGCAAATTAAAATGACAATGAGGTATCACCTTGTACCTGTTAGCATGGCTTCCATCAGCAAATCATCAAGTGATAAGTGCTGGCGAGGGTGTGGAGAAAAGGGAACCCTAGTGCACTGCTGATGGGAATGCAGACTGGTGCAGCCACTGTGGAAAAGAGTATGGAGTTTCCTCAAAATATTAAAAATGGAGCTGCTATTTCACCCAATGATCCCACTTCTAGGAATATATCCTAAGAAACCCAAAACACCAATTAGAAAGAATCTATGCATCCTTATGTTCAAAGCAGCACAATTTACAATAGCCAAGATCTGGAATTAGGTCACTCTCAGAAAGCCCCTAGGTTACTAAAAGTAACTTAAGGATGGGCCTGGTTCCCAGGGAAGCCACCTATATTATCAGAAGGTCAAAACTTTTAGTACCACTCCAGGCCTCCTGAGAGGGGAGGGGCTGTAGAATGAGTTTAATCTGCAATAGTCAATGATGTAATCAATCATGCCTCTGTAACCAAGCCTCCATAAAACCCAACAGGAGCTTCCAGGTTATGGAACCTGTGAAAGTGCTGGGAGAGTGACGTGCCCAGAGGGGGCACGGAAGCTTCAGGCTCTTCCCCCATACCTTGCCCTGTGCATCTCTTCCATCTGGCTGTTTCTCTGGGTTCTGCAAACTGCTCTAGCAAATTAATTGTTGGGGAATTGTTGCAAGCTCTGATCATAGCCACTTGTTCAGAAGCACAGGTGACAACCTGGACTTACAATTGGCATCTGAAGTAAGGTTGGAGTATCAGTTATCTCCAAGTAGATAGTGTCAGAATTGAATTGAGTTGAATTGTAAAATACTTAGCTGGTGTCAGAGAATATCTTGGTGATGTGGAAAAAAAAACCATGCACACTTTGGAAAGACAAACATAAGAATTAAAACTGTAAAACTCCTAGAAGAAAACATAGGCAAGAAGTTCCTTGACTTGATCTTGGCAATAATTCTTTGGATATGACATCAAACACACACACAAAAAAAGCAAAAGTTAATAAATGGGACTATATCAAACTAAAATGCTTCTGCACAACATAAGAAATAACAAAATGAAAAGGCAACAATGGAAGGGGAAAATGTTTGCAAGTCGTTTATCTGACAAGGAGTTAATATCTAAAATACATAAAAAACTCCTGTGACTCAACAGCAAAAAAGCCCAACCTGAACAAACAAATAAAACCATCCAAAACAAAAAATCCAGTTAAAAATGGGCAAAAGACCCGAGTCTACATTTCTGCAAAGAAGACATACAAATGGCCAACACATTGATAAAAAGGTGCTCAGTATCACTAATCATCAGGGAAATGCCAATCAAAACCACAATGAGATAGCATATCACACCTGTTAGAGTGGCTACCATCAAAAAGACAAGGGATAACAAGTGCCAGAGAGGATGTGAAGGGAACTCTAGTGCACTGTTGGTGGGAAAGTAGACTGGTGCAGCCGCTGTGGAGAACAGTATGGATGCCCCTCAAAAAGAGGCAACTATAGGAGTCCCCCATTATTTGTGGAGATATGTTCCAAAACCCCCAGTGTATGCCTGAACCATGGATAGTACTAAGACATATATATATATATATATACACACACACACACACACACACACACACACACATATATATGTATATATATAATGCTTTTGCCTGTACATACATATGAATAGTAAAGTTTAACAATGACTAATAAAAAATAGAACTCTTATAACAATATATTGTAATAAAGTTTTGTGAATGTGGTCTCTCTTGCTGATAACCAATCCGATAACCAAGATGACTTCTCAGTGACTGACAGGTAGGTGGTGCATGCAGTATGGACACTCTGGACAGAGGGATGATTCACCTCCCAAGTGGAATGAAGTGGGTGATGCAAGATTTCATGAAGCTATTCAAAATGTCACACAATTTAAAACTTATGGATTGTTTATCTCTGGAATATTTCATTTAGTATTTTCAGACCATGGGTGACTGTAGGTAACTGAAACCATAGAAAGCAAAACCATGAATAAGGGGAGACTACTATATAATATGATCCAGCAATCCCACTTCTGGGTATATATTTAAGGGAAATGGGAGTGCTCTCCCTCCTGGAAGCACACTCGCACCTTTCTTCCTTCTCAGGTGTGCATCTCCTAAACTCTAAGGGTCCCCATGAGACTTGCAACCAGGGGAGAAACAGGCAGCAGCAGCTTGCCCAGGGTTAATTCTCTGAACCTGTCTCCAAAACCCCCTTTCCTCTGACTTCTCAGTAAGCCAAAGCAGCCCTGCCTAGGCTCACTCCTGTTACTCCTTGTATACTAAAACATACTCTCAAAATCACCAAAAAAATTTTTTAAATTAAAGAAAATGAAAACAGGGTATTGAAGAGATATCTGCACATTCATTGCGGCATTATCTACAATAGACAAGATCTGGAAACAACCTAAGTGTCCATCAATGGACGAATAGATAAGGAAGGTGTGGTACATATATACAGTGGAATGTTATTCGGCCATGAGAAAGAAGGAAATCCCGCCATTTGTGAAAACACGAGTGGACTTTGATGGTAGTATGCTAAGTGGAATAAGTCAGACGGAGAAAGAGAAAGACAAATACTGCATGATACCACTTATATAAGGAATCTAGAAACACTGAACTCATAGAACCAGAGAGTAGAGTGATGTTTAGCAGGGGCTGGAGTGTGGGAGAAATAGGAAAATGCTGGTCATAAAGTACAAACTTTCAGTTATAAGATGAATAAGTTCTGGCAATCTAATGCACAGCATAGTGATTATAGTTAATAATATTGTATTATGTACTCGAAACTTGCTAAGAGAGTAGATCTTAAATGTTTTCAAAAAAAGAAAGGGTAATTATGTAACATGATGGAGAGGTTAGCTAAGTCTATGGTGGTGATCATTTCACAATATATATGTATATTAAATCATCACATTGTAGACCTTAAATTCACACAATGTTGTATGTCAATCATATCTCAATAAACTGGAGGGTCAGTGGGGAGGGGGAGAGAAAAGCCACCATTTACTTGAGCAGGTTTTCTCAGGGCAATACTGCCCTGTCTTCAAATTCCTTTTCCAGAACCCTGTCTAGCTTCCAAAATGTTTGGAAAGTGGATCAGAATCCCCTGCTGTTTGTGTCAAATAGCAATTCTTTTATGTTGCTCTATTATAAATGCTGCTTAAATTTTGAGTCAAAAATTGTGAGAACTCCCTTCTTGCCCTCCCATTCTCCATTCTATTACTAGATTTAAGATTTGTGACTAATCCCTTGCGTGACCTTGGTTAGAGGGTTCTTTTTAAACCAGGGCAAAAGGCAACTGAGTGATCTCCTCATGCAGGGTGTGCCAGTAATTGAATATCCTATATACTTTTTAAAGAGCTCTATTATTTGATCTCAAAATATTCTGTAACAAGATGGAATATATTTTCTCCAGATTTTAACTTTATGCTCATTATATCTATCATTTATTCTGAGACATACAGTAGAATTACTGAACTACTGTTATCAAAGTTTTGTCTTGAGTAGTATCATTCTGAATGGAAAATTTGTCAGATTTCTTAATATGATCACTAGCAATGTTTTGTAATTGATAGTCTCATTAGTTGCACTTCTGGTTTAGAAATGAGAATAGTATTGATGATATTTGTTCTTTCTCTACATTCAGAGTTGTTGACTCAAATTAATGTATCTCTTATTTTATAGATACTTGTGTATATGTTTATAGATCATAAGCTGTTTGAATTGAGAGATATTTTTATATTTCTTTTCCCCTCCCCTACAACCAGCCCCCAATACAGTAACTTACATATAACAAATACTTCGCAAACATTTGTGAAATTTAATCAATATAATTTTTGAAAATGATAATATGCAATAATGAAATAAAATATTCAATAGAAGGTTTAGAAGGTAAATTTGAATAAATCTCTCACAAAGTACAATAAAAAAGACACTGATATGGAAAATAGAAAAAAGAAAATTAAAGAATCTAAATAGATTACTAAAAGTTCTAGTAAAAGAGAAAATTAGAAAATGAAAAGAGGATATTATCAAATAAATACAAAAAAAATTTCAAAAACTGAAAAACATGTACTTACATATTTAAAGGGCCCACTGAGCACTAAAATGAATTAAGAAAAAAAATCTCATAACAACTCATATAATTGTGAAATTTTAGAACCTGGAAAAGAGAAACAAGGTTAAAGGCTGCTAGAGAGAGAGAGAAGATCAAAGACCAGAGATCAGTAATCATATAAAGCTGTGGGGTTTTTTAAAACATTTTTATTTATCACTTTTTAGAGAGAAAAGAAGGGAGAGAGAGAAAGAAAGAGTGAGAGAGAAACACTGAAACATGGATTTGTTGTTCTACTTATTTATACATCATTGGTTGATTCTGGTATGTGCCCTGACCGGGGATGGAAGCTGCAACCTTGGTGTATCAAGACAACCCTCTAACCAACTGAGCTACTTGGCCAAGGCTAAAGCTGGACTTTTGAACAGCAAAATAGGTAGTAATAAAACCATAAAATGGTACTTTGAAAGTTCTGAGAAAAAATTAGTCCAACCTAGAATTCTACAAAACAAAGCTTTTATTAATCAAACATCAGAAGAAAATTAAAAAATGGAGTGGGGGGGGCATACAAGTTCTCAGCAATCTACTTTCCATATACCTTTTCTCATGAATTGATAAAACGTGTTCCACTCAAACAAGAGAGTAAACCAATAAAGAGGAAGACAGTAGATCCAGGCAACAGGCGATCAGTGCAGAATCAAAGAACCCACTCTGTGATGAAGAGAAGGTCCAGGATGGAAGCTACATGTCAGGCCCAGGGGCCCAGAGTTCACATTAAATCAGGAGGTTAGAGAGTTTCAGGAGAGATATTGATGAGGAAAAATTAGAATGGCTACAATTTCTTAAGGCTTACTCATGCTAAGATTATTTGTTTTATATCTGTATAAGAGTACTCAAGGGAAAAAGTCATGGTATACAGAAAAGCACATAAAATACTAAGGCAATTACAAACTCCAGAGAAAACAAAAAATTGTGTAAGAAAGTAAATACACTTATATCACATTTTGTATCTCAGTTTGACTAATTTTAACATAATCATAATAACTATTATTGGCAACAGGAAGATAAAGTATATATGTGTATATATATGAAAGAGAGTGTAAGAGAGCTAAGTTTTCATCTCTTTAAAAGAAAGGCAAGAATTAGTAGTTAAATATAAAACCATCAAATAATAATATAAGCCTATTACTTAAAAATAGAGTGGTACATATGGAAAGAAACAGAAGAATTGAAAGTAATTATCTCCTCAAGTGAGCAGAACTCACAATGAGGAATAGTGGAGCTAAGGATAAGATAAAAATTAAATAAAAATTATATCATGATTCCCCCAAATTCATGCAATTATATTCATATTATGTATATACTGTCTGAATGAGCTGTTAAATTATAACTCTTAACAGAAATATTTGAAACTAGTATCTCAAGTCTATCAACTAATCTACTTTAAAATTTATTTGATATTTATTATTTTTCCTGTTTATTTTCAAAAGTTACTGAGAAAGGTTAAACCTTAAAAAAAGCCATTTCGAAATACAAAGTAGCTAAGTAAGACAGAGAAGCTAAGTGCTATAATTGAGCATTAAATTGTGCTCTTAGCTACCCACAGAAAGTGAAAATTACATATTTTTTAACTTGAGGAAAAGAAACAGACAAATTAGGATAAGAAGACAATTTTTTCCTGGCATTAAGGTCTTGGAAGTATGTCAAGTATAGATCATTATAAAAGGAACACTTGCCCTGGCCGGTGTGGCTCAGTTGGTTGGGCATTGTCCAGTGCATTGAAGGGTTGGCAGTCGATTCCGAGGTCAGGGCACATGCTTGAGTTGTGGGGTTTGGTCTCTCCCATGATCAATGTTTTCCTCTCACATAGATGTTTCTCATTCTCTCACTCTCCTTTCTTCTCTCTCTAAAAGTCAATAAAGCACATGAAGAGGCTATTTCTTTTTTTAAAAAATGGAACACTTAACTTTCACATAAACTTTGGAACCTAAACCAGTCAATTAATCTTTAAAAAATATTTCTTTTGTCTAGCTGGGCGTGGCTCAGTGGTTGAGCATTGACCTAGGATCCAGGAGATAGCAGTTTGATTCTGGTCAGAGCAAATGCCTGGGTTGCCGGCTCGGTCCCCAGTCGGGGGCATGCAGGAGGCAGCCGATCAATGACTCTCTCATTATTGATGTTTCTATCTCTCTCTCCCTCTCCCTTTCTCTCTCTGAAATCAATAAAGATATATTTTAAAAATATATATCTTTTTTTTTTTATATATGTTTTTATTGATTTTAGAAAGAGGGGAAGGGAGAGGGAAATACAGAGAGAAATATCGATGAGAGAGAAACATTGATCAGCTGCCTCCTGTATGCCCCCTACTGGGGATCGAGCCCACAACCCTCACATGTGTCTAGGAATTGAACCAGCAACCTCTCTGTTGTACATGGGACCACACTTAGCCAACTGAGCCACACTGGCTAAGGCTAAAAAATATTTCTTTATTGTTCCATCTTATCTTATCATCTTTAATTTAAAATAAGTTGATGGCCTCCTAATTGGATTTCATTTATTGATTTAGAAAATATTAAAAGATACTGAAGAATTAACAAGAGAATCAGAAAGTTTCAGATCAAATCCAGAAAAAGGCAAAAACCTAGAGATGTAGAGAGGTAAGCCTAAGAGTTAAAGATACTTTAGCTCTGAAGGTAGTTGATAATTTAGGGAAAAAAAAAGGGTGTAAATGTTGTCTTGTGGAAGCTTCACAAACACTTAAATACATAATTAACATATGCAACAAAAATAATACATATATTGAGAGTGAAATAAAACTAAAGTGTTCTAAGATTTTTGTACTTCTTAGAAAAAAGTGAAATGTAGTGATTAATTTTTGATTTTGGTGTATCATAGGTCCTTAATATAATTTCTAAGGAAACAGTTAAAATAGTAGAAACTAGTAGTAGAAAGGAAATAGAATTAATAGATAAGTTCAATCAGTCCAAAAGTAAGCCGAAAACAACAACAACAAAGAATAGGTAAGACAAATAGACCATAATCAGATGATAAATTTAAACTCAAACCCAATGTACATGAGTAATTACATTAAGTGTAAAAGACTAAATGCTTCAACTAAAACATTAAAAAATGTCAGACAGCCCTAGCTGGTTTTGCTCAGTGGTTAGAGCTTTCACTTGCAGGCTTAAGGGTCTCAAATTCAATTCTGGTTAAGGGCATGTACCTCGGTTGCAGGGTCCATCCCAGCCCAGTTTGGGAGGCAACCAATCAGTGTGTCTCTCTCGCATCGATGTTTCTCTCTGTCTCTCCCTCTCCCTTCCACTCTCTCTGAAAAATCAATGGAGAAAATATCCTCGGGCGAGGGTTAACAACAACAAAAAATGTCAAACAAGATAAAACCCAAAATCTGAGTACATAATCCAAGAAATATGTAATATTTATAAGAGATATTTATAAAACATAAAGGTATAAAAAAGCAGAATAAAAAAGCATGGAAAATGTACTATGCAAGTGTTAATTACATAACGTCAGACAGAGTAGATCTTTAGGCAAAAATCATCACAAGAAATAAAGAGCTTCAGTTCATTAGGAAGATGTCACAATTTTAAATGTATATTTATACATGAAAAATTAAAAATATAAAAAGGCATTACATGTAAGAGTGTAATATTGACACAGAAGATAGCTATTACGTACACTATTCAATGTTACATTGGAGGTCCTGGCCAACCAGTGAGGGGGGAAATGCTATAAGGTTAAGAAAGGGAGAAGCAAACTACTGTTTTTAATAGATGACACAATTAATTTTGCATGCAGAATATTCAAGAGAATCTATAGATAAATTATTGGAATTAGTAAGTGTACTTAGAAAGACTGGAGGATACAACATCAAACTTCAGTTGTATTTCTCTGCACAAGCAACAACGAAATTAAAGAAAAGTTACTGATCTGTCATCATCAGAAAACTCTTACTTAAAAATATACTTCATAAATCACCTCTTTGAATAAAATGTCAGATATTGTTAATACACTTTAAATAAGACAAATAAATTGAAATGTTTACGATGTATATCAATGG
Source organism: Miniopterus natalensis (assembly GCF_054644295.1). Taxonomy (NCBI): domain Eukaryota; kingdom Metazoa; phylum Chordata; class Mammalia; order Chiroptera; family Miniopteridae; genus Miniopterus; species Miniopterus natalensis. The sequence continues at coordinate 66,093,024 of NC_142089.1, read as the reverse complement.
GAAAACTGTATATTGTAAAAATGTCAGTTTTCCTTGCATTGATCTGGAAGGCAATATAATGCCAATAAAAATCTTAAATCCATCCTTTTCCTTTATCAACATTATTTTCTTATGTGTGAAACTTGACAAGATAAAATATATGAGAACAACAAAGACCAAGAATAACAAAACTCTCTTGGAGAAAATAAAGATAGGAGTCCTTGATCTACTGAAAATTAAAACTTAAGAAACTGTGTTAATTGAAGAGTGTAGCATTGGTGCAAGACCAGTGGGACATACTAGGGAGCCTATAAGTAGATACACATATGGGTACTTGATTTACATTAGAAAATGTGTATATACCACATTTCCTCTATCCATTCATCTGTTGATGTGCATTTGGGTTATTGTTACATCTTGACTCTTGTGAAGCTGCTGCAATGAACATGGAAGTGCAGATAGCCCTTTGAGATGCTGGTTTCAATTCTTTTGGCTATATATCCAGAAACGGGGTTTGCTAGGTCATATGTTAGTTCTACCTTTTTTAGTTTTTGAGAAGTCCCTATACTGTTTTCTATAGCAGCTGAAGAAGACACAAACAAATGGAAAGCCACTCCATATTTATCAACTGGAAGACTTAATATTGTTTAAATGTCCATACTAACACAAAGCAACCTACAAATTCAGTGCTATCCCTATAAAGACTTCTGTGTCATTTTTCATAGAAATAGAAAAACAATCCTAAAATTTGCATGGAACTACAAAAGACCCCAAATAGTCCAAGAAATCTTGCCAAAGAAGAACAAAGCTAGAGGCATCACAATCCTTTATTTCAAAATACAAATTACAATGCTATAGTAATTAAAGTACAGTATAGTAATTTAAAATTAAAATTTTTTAAATTGGCGTTAAGGCACACATATAGACCAGTGGAACAGAATAGACAGCCTAGAAGTAAACTTCAGATCTTCGACAAGGGTGCCAAGAATACACAATGGGGAAAGGACTGTCTCCTCAACAAATGGTGCTGGGAAAACTGGGTATCTGCATGCAAAGGAATGAAATTGGACCCTTATCTTACTCCACGCACAAAAATCAGTGCAAAATGGATTAAAGACTTAAACATAAAACTGGAAACTAAAACTCTTAGAAGGAAACATAGAGGGAGATCTTTTTAACATTGCTCTTGGCAATGATTTCTTAGGTATAACACCAAACATGAGCAACAAAAGCAAAAATAGACAAGTGGGACTATAGTGAATTAAAAAGCTTCTACACAGCAAAAGAAACCATCAACAAAATGAAAAGGCAACCGATGGGATGGTTCTCCCATTTTTGCAAGCTCTGTATCTGATAAGGGGTTAATATTGATACTGTATTTTTAATATTAATTTAATGCTAATGATAATATTTATGGTATATTGAGTTAAGTAAAATAAACAATTAAAATCTACGTTACCTGTTACTTTTTGTTAAATGTGGCCACTAGAAAATTAAAAATTATGTATGTGGCTTGCTTTATATTTTTATTGAGTTCTTGTTACTTCAGTTCAGGGGCTATATTTTAGACATTTCTTTATCTAGAATTAGCATTGTGTCTAGTATATTTGGGGTGTTAAAACAATGATTATTAAGATTGCTATTGTTAAGGACTCTCACTGTATATAACAGAAAAATCTCAAAATAAGAGTGGTTTGAATAATTTCGAAGTTTATTTCTCACAAAGCCCGGCCGGGCGTGGCTCAGCAGTTGAGCGTTGACCTAGGATCCAGGTGATCAGGGTTTGATTCCCGGTCAGGGCACATGCCCCGGTTGTGGGCTCGATCAATGACTCTCTCATCATTGATGTTTCTATCTCTCTCTCCCTCTCCCTTCCTCTCTCTGAAATCAATAAAGATATATTAAAAAAAAAAAAAAGTTCAGAGATAGGCAACTGAGGGCAGTATGGAGACTTCACAAATTCTTGAGAGATACAGTCTCCTTCAGCTTCTGCACTCTCATCTTTGCTTTCAAATATGTTCATCACATACAGAATTGCAAATAATACAAAAATAAACACCAAGTGAATATGTATTTACCTCCAATATAATCCATCTTAGTTCAAGAGCTGTGGGATGCTTATTGAGAGGGTCCATATACATTGTTTTTGTAATATTTACACTTAAGAGGGAAATGTTTTAACTTAGGTACCTAAAGAAATGTGTAGTTAGCATGTCTTATAGTCTTTCTTTAAAATATCAGATGTTTCAAGCTTGTGCCAAGGGCTGGATCAGAGGCAGGACTGCCATCTCCGAAGAGTGCCTGAAGGGCCTATGTTTTGTGTTGTTGATAAAAGAGGAAGCCATATGCTTTAGATAACAGGTGTGCAGGTGGCAAAGCTGACATTCTGTTGTGCAAATTTAGTATCCTGACTTATAAGTTAGCCCAGCTGGGGGGGGAGGGGCTATCCTATTTGTGCACAACAGTTGATAAAAGGGCATCTGTGCAAAGCCAGATTTTACTCAGAAAAGAGCTTGGAATCGATTCAAGCACTTGAACAAGAATTTAGTTGAAAACTTTTGCTCAAAGAATGGATGAGAGTTTTGGACTGGCAAACAGCAGGTGAGACAATTTGACAGTTTAAGCCATAAAATAACCTAAGCATAGTCTGGGTAGAAGAATGAATTTTAGAAGGGTTGGCCTTAAAGAGAAAGATCCAAAATATATTTCAAGATTTTGAGTAAGTCAACCTGAGGCTAAGGGTTTTGTCTATTTGAACTTTGAGGACTGCCTAATATCTACAGGGAATATAGTTTTTGTTTATTTAACGTGCAGGAGTATGATAAAAAATTTAACTCACACTGTAATTTGGATGTGTGATATAAATTCAGCTCTTTTTGTTTGTTTCTTCCTGTTTTTTCCCAAAGTCTCAACGTGTTGTATCATCCTATCATAAAGCTTCTGGCCTGGTTGGAAAGGATGGCAGTGGTACCTTCTCTCCACTTAGAAGAACTCTGTGAACTTGGCCCTTTAAGCTTGGTCAATGTCACACCAGGGCAAGATAATGAATTTTTAAAATCTTGTGTTGCTTGGCTCATACCTGGCTGCATAATTCCTTTGAATGTCAGAAGCTAAATATTACTGCAGTATTTCTCTTGGAATTCCATTTATAAGATGGTTTCCTATTTCTTCAGGTATATGAATTCCTAGAGAAGCTCGATGAAGGTCATTTATCTGTTAAGGCAAGTGAGGAAATTGCATCCAACTTTTAAAACACATAACCATCCTTTCAGCTAATCCTTACCTTCTTGATTCAAGCAGTTTATTGTTGGCACAATCTTGAATGTCTAGTAGATTATAAGTCTTCTGAGAGCAGAGATCATGCTTTTTGTTGTTGTTGTTGTTGTTGTTTTTCCCACTGCACACCAAGCTACTTGGATACTACTTTAAGAACTCAATCATCAACCAGTAAATATTTTTTGAATGAACAAATAAACCATGAAAAATCTGGAATCTATATCCAAATGGAACAGATTAACCCAGAGATGACTCATGTTCATCGAAGTCCAAGAATGTTGAGGAGAAAGATGATGTAGACCATTGAAGGAATGAATAGTAAACCAATGAGTCTAATTTGGGGCAGATGCAGAACATTCCAGGTTAAATGTGGGATGGATTGCACTTTGAAAATATCCTAAGTGAACTACATCTAAGGAGAAAAATTAGAGCAAATAATTTGGCAAAAGTTGGAGGCCCTTAATAAAATGATATAGAACTTAATAAGCACTCATGAAATCTGGGTAAGATCATTAGATTGTATCAAAGTCAATATCCTGGTTGTGGTATTATAGTATAGTTTTGTAAAATGTCACCATTGAGGGAAACTGGGCAAAATGTAGGGGGAATCTCTCTATATCGTTTCTTACAACTACATGCAAACCTATGATTATCTCAATAAAATTCCAATAAAAGCAAATAATAATGATAATGATAATGATAATAATAAAGAGGGAGACCAAGATAATTATGAGACTGCTCATCAAAATTGTCAAGGTCTCCAAAAATTAAGACCCATCATACTAAGGTGGAACCGAAACAATTCTGATTAAACTTCTGGGAGCTCTCTCGGCTATAGATAATGAAGCAGATGTTTAAAATGAATATATTCTCCAGAAACAAAACTGGGAATCCACAAAATATTAAGGATTGTGGGAGGTTTAAAGTCAAAAGAAAGAATCTGTGAAGTCAAAAAGTCTGATGCTCCTGGCCCCCGTTTTGCAGAAGTCACACCAGAGGCAGCTACACTTCATATTTCCATTTATAGTTGGCTCTGACAGTTAAATTTAATACTTACTTTAGAGGTCTGTATAATCCAATTTTGTAAAATGATGTTTTTCTTTTTTACTTTGCCAGGTTTTCTCTTTTCCTTATTAAAAGTTTTTATTAAACTAAATATAGGATGGTCTGCCTATCCAAAGAAAACATCAAGATGAGTTTTGGCTTACCTATAATTTTTGGTTAGGTATATTGAGGTAGATATCTTGAGAGCATGCTTTAAATCTTTTTATAATCTCTTGTGATATTATTAGCTTTCTTATTTCATAATCCTACACACCTAGTTTTGTGTATGATCAGATTCATAATTTTTAGCGTGTTGTATTGTTGCAATAAGAGTGTTAGATATAACAAGTTGAAAAATTTCTTTGATTTGATTACAGAACAAAATCAATGTTTTCATTTGTCTAAGTTATCTTTTAAATTTATCAATATGTAATTTGATTTTTATGTATTTGCACCTAAGTGTAACTATAATTTCAAATTATTCATTTTTACTTAGCATTATACTATGAGAATTTTTCATTTTTGATCCATGGATTCATTCAGTCATCCTTTAGTCATTCAATTAAACACCTGCCACTGTGGTCAGGGTAGGTTCAAGGGGACAACCAGTGTCTTTCAACCCGGTCTAAAATATCTATTTTGAAAACAAAGAAAAACTGAAAAGTGGAGATTACTTAATAGCCAATAATGTTCAAACTCGATTAGAAATACAAGCAAAGCTCATAATAAACTCACCCAGTATGCCACCAGTGAGTCATCATAATATTCATTTAGGCCTTCTTGATTCATGCACACATCCCTGGTGACATGATCAACTGGGATAAATCTTCACTATGCTTGTTTTCTGTAGATGAAATTTTAAAGAACCATTGCCAAACTTGCCATTCAATTTTCCAACAAATGTTCAGTAAGCTAATGTATGCTGAAAACTGTTGAAGTGATTCTACACGTTAAAGGAATTTGTGTGTAGCTGGGACTGATATATAATAGACCAGACCAATCCCATCAGGAAGCAGGAACAGAATTAGGAAGAATACTTTCTTGTTACCTGAATAAAACAAATCACATTCACCTGAAACCCCTCAAGCTGACCCTCTAATGGTAGCAAAAATCAGTGTAGCCAGAGCCTTGCTTCCACTAGAATTCCTCCTCCTTGAAGCTTGAGAGGAACACAAGGAGGAAGTGCAGATTCAGATAGGGAAGAGCTTCCTAAAACATGGGGCATTCTGTAAATGGTGATATTAGAGTCTACAAGAAACATTATAAAATCAGAACATTTGTTTTTTTCCTCCCACTTTGCCTCATTTAGGGGAAAGATGAGTGGTAACCAGAAGACACTTCTTAGATACTCTCAGTGTCAGAAAAGAAAAAAAAAAGCAATTTCTTTTGGAGGACTTGACCTTAAATGGCTCTATAGTTACTGACCTGTGGTTGGCTAGACCTAACTTATCAGAGCCAAGCATAGCAGTAAAGGGAAGGATTTGGGCCCATCAGTTCATCTGCAGAGGTAAGGTCTTGCAAAGAAGTCATGCTGATCCAAACAGGATATTGTTCTGTGACTGCTGGGAAAGAGATTGGCTGAGGGTTAGGGTTAAGCTTCCTGGGGAGAGACAAGCAGAACAATTTGGCGGAGAGTTGCTACTGACGAAAATGTTATCACTCAAAACTCTACCTCATGAGGAGAACCTTGGTGAAAGCCTTGACCCTTTCATCCAGTTTGCTTCCAAACAGTGTGACAGCCTTGTGCTCATTTTCAAGAAGACACCTGGAAGACCATGACCTTTCTTACCTGACCTCCTTGACTCAATTTTCTTTTTTGAGAGCTGAACTCAGGCATTATTTGGATGTTTAAAGAATATCAGTCTTGAAGGGCTGCAGAATTCTGGTCAGGATCTAGTTGTGAAAGAAAGCTACGTGTGTTCTGTGAAGAGGGGTATGTCAGCAGGCCTTGTCTACCTCTGTCTCAAAGACACCATGGGGGCTGACTGCATTTCTAGCTAGTTTCTTGTTGCTTTTTATGATCAGGGAAGGGAATAGAGAAATTAGTACACAATATTTTTTAAGTCTAAGTTATGGCAGAAGGGATTCAATTTACCCAGGTTTTTTTGTTTTAAAGGCAGTTGTGAAAGGATCCTAATGGAATTGTGAATTGCCCACTATTGTTTCTCTGAGGCTGAGGACAACAGGTTTGTTTCTAAAACAATGCTACACATATGTAGCATTTTGAGTTTTAGTATATACTTTCTTCAGGTAAGAGCTGATATCCCTAAATTATAAAAGCAATATTTTCCCAAGAGTCATCTGAGCAAACACTGCAGCTGGGCTCCTGTTCTCCTTACAGAATATTTCTGGCCTATAATTTTTCTTGCCAGGAGCTATGATTTTAGATGTGAGGGTATTAGTCTTCCCCAGGAGGCTCTCTCTATGATCAGGGAGATCTTTTCAATCTGTAATACATGACTTGACTCTTTGGAGCAGCTACAACAGCCAAATAAGCCCTATATTCACTAAAACAACTAAGAGCTAATAGCAAATGGGCCCTACCACTAATGTGAGCAAGTTCCATTTGATTTAAAACCAAAATCCAACCAAACAGACAAATAATCCTGAAAAGAACAGGTTTAAGCCATAAACTGAAATCTTTGGCTGAGATTACCAGTGGAGATCTGCAGGGGGCCTGGTGATTCAGCTGACGGATCTGATTAAAACTAGAATGTAATAAACCTACAAGGGAAAGGTAAGTTAAAGCCTGGCATGAGGTCAGGGCACAAGCAGCTGATTCAGCTAATCTCTCTGTCAAGCCAGCTGCATTCAAAATTTGGACCAAGTAAACACACTTTTTTTTTTTTTTTTTTTTCTCACTGAGATTGTAATCTCCTTCCCCCTCTACTCCATAGGACCATGAAGTGCTTTACTGTGAATTGCTTTATAGACTCAAGGTTATGAAGTGAGAATTTGTTGATCTTACTTCCAACAAAACATCTTTCATTTTCATTAAATAGATATGCCTAAAATTTGTTATGTCACAAGTAATAAATATGTACTTTGCATCTTTACAATATGTTAAACACACAGTTAAGAATGAAGTCAACTTCTCAAGCTCCATTAGAGGCTACATAAATTATTTAAGTCAAACTATAAGACAAGTTCATACATTAAAAAAAATCCTAGGAAAATCCATGTCTAGAATTCCCAAATCTTCACCAAGCTGAAATTGTTATTTTTCATATTCTTTCTGACTATAAGGGTAATATGTCATCATTGCAAATAATTTAAAATTTTTAAAAAGGAGAAAGTAAAGCTTAATCTGGATCCATTTACAATAGCACCAAAAAGAATAAAATACTTAAGAATAAACTTAACAAAAGAAGTGTGACATATATACTGAAAACTACAAAACATTATTGAAAGAAATTAAAGGAGACCTAACTAAATAAAAAAAATCCCATGTTCATGGATCAGAAGGCTTAGTATTATAAGGTGGTAATAACCCCCAAATTGATCTACCTATTCTGTATCAGAATCCCAGCTATCTCTTGTTGGGATGAAACTGATCATCTGATCCTAAAATTTATATTGAAATTCAAGGAACCCAGAATAGCCAAACAATATTGAGAAACAAGAATCAAGTTGAAGGATTTGTACTTCCCTGTTTCAAAATTTACTACAAAGCTACAATATTCAAGAGAGTGAAGTGCTAACTTATAAGCCTGGACATAGACATCAATGGGATAAAATTGAGAGCGCAGAATTAAATCCTTACATTTATGATCAACTGATTTTCAACATGGGTGCCAAGATGATCCAGTGGGGAAAATATAGTCTTTTCAACAAATGGTACTTGGACAACTGGATGTCTACATGAAAAAAAATGAAAATGGACCCCTTACTCAAACAATACACAAAAATTAATTCAAAATGGATCATAGACCTAAATATAAGAGCTAAAACTATAAATCTCTTTGAAGAAAACATAGGCATAAATCTTTCTGACATTAGATTAGGCAATGGATTCTTAAATATGACACCCAAATCATAAGCAAAAAAGCAAAATATAGTTGAACTTAATCAAAATTTAAAACTTCTTTGCTTCAAAGGACAGTATCAAGAAAGTGAAAAGGTAACTCAAAAAATGGGAGAAAATGTTTGAAATTATATGTCTGATAAAGGACTTACATAGAGAATATATAAAGGATTCCTACAACTCAATAAAAAGAAAGATAACCCAGTTGAAAAACAGGTGAAAGATTTGAATAGACATTTATCCTAAGGAGATATACAAATGGCTAAAATAAACACATGAAAAGATGCTTTGACATTCTTAGTTACCTGGGAAATGTAAGTAAAAACCACAATGAGGTACCATTTCACATCCACTAGGACAACTAAAATCAAAGTGACAGTGACAGGTGTTGGTGAGGATGTGGAGGAACTGGAATCCTAATACTCTGCTGGTGGGATTATAAAATGCTATAGCCACTTTGGAAAACAGTGTGGTAATAGTTCCTTAAAACTATTAACCGTAAAATTATTTTAACAATTCTACTCCTGGGTTACACAAGAAAACTGAAAACATATGTCCACATAAAACTTGTACACAACTGTTCATAGCAGAATTATTTATAATAGCCAAAAAGTAGAAATAGCAGAAATGTCTATCAACTAGTGAATGGATAAACAAAAATGTGGTATATCTAGGCAGTGGATTTTATTGTAGTATGGCAATAAAAAGGACTGAAGTACTAAAACATATTACAATATAGAAGAACCTTGAAAGCATGCTAAATGAAAGAAGTCAGTCAGAAAAGGCCTATATTGTATGATTCCATTTATATGTAATTTCCAGGCCAGGCAAATCCATGGAGATAGCAAGTAGATTAGTGATTGCCAGGGGCTCAGTGTAGGAGACAAAGGGGAATGGCTGCTAATGGGTACAGAGTTCCTTTTGGAGGGTAATGAAAATGTTCTAATATTAGATATTGTTTATGCGAATATACTAAAAAACACTGAATTTATGCTTTAAAAGGGTGAATTTTCTAGTATGTAAATTCTATCTCAATAAAGTTATTAGAAAATGCTAATGACCTGAGGGAGATGGGAGAGGGGAGATAGAAGAGAATACAGGGGGGATAAGTGATGATAGAAGATGACTTGGGGTAGTAAACACACAATACAATATACACATGATGTATTATAGAATTGTAACCTGAAATCTATATAATATTATTAATCAATGTCACCCCAATAAATTCTATTAAAAAGGGGGGGGGGGAGAAAGCATTTGTAAAACCTGTAGGGACAGAGGCCAAAAAAAGTCTCTTACCTTGGGATGGCTGTGAATAGCTCAGAGGTAGGCCCTAAAAGGCTGGACTGAACCTCTGGCTCCTGGGGGCAGACCCACAGCAGGTCTTGGAAGGAAATTCCATTCGGCAGGTAGAGCTGGTTCCTGAAGGGGCCTCAGCGATTCCAGGTGCAGACAGACTGGGTCGGGGTCTTGATCCCACTCCTTCAGGACAATGAGATCTTAGACAACTGACTTAATCTCCAGACTCCCAGCTTCATGATTCATACATGGAGATGGAGTATTACTCTCCAAACTTTGTTGGTGGCTAATACAGGAGATAATATTTGTAAGCTTCAAGCAGAGTTTAGCATATGGTAGATACTCATTCAATGGTAGTTTAATCATAGGAAGAAAATGTACCAATTAGGCAACAGGCTGAGGAGGGTCCCATTGCAGTGTTGTCATTGACAGGTCACTTGGGGAAAGTATGGCCAGCAGGAGCAGGGGACACTGGCAGATGCTGGGGCTCCAGGTGCACATCTGGGGTTCAGACCAGAATGACAGCACCTATGGAGATGAGAAGAGGAGTGGCTGGAGCCAACCAGAGCAGGAGGGAGGCCATCAGGAAAGAGCCAGGCCCAGAAAAGAGGAGAACACTGCACGCAGCCGGTCTTGGAGGGGGGCAGGCAGGAGGACCAGACCCGGGCAGGCACCCATTGTGTGCTGCGTTGGCCACAGCATCACCCCAACTTGAAGGAAGAAATGCAGTGTCCTTCCCCATTCCCAGCCCACAGCCCAGGGCCTGTATGGATTTGAGAAGAAGGTGTCCATGAAGGATCACTGGGTGTCCACCTGATGGGATCACAGTCCCTCCACATGCTGAAGCCTGGGCATTGGGCACAGTTTCTGAGATTCCTCCAGCCTCAGACCCAGAGGATCCTAAGGACAGAACAGAACTGGGTAGGTCTGGACTCTCCAGGCTTTTGAGACAGGGGAGCCTGCCTTGAGGCATGGTGGTACTTGGGCAAAACCCAAGAACTTAGTATTTGTGTACTGTGTGCTGTAAGGGAAACAGAGAAGTATAAATCACAAGTCCTGCTTTCAATGTAGATGGGGAAGTAATATTACCATTCATTGAAAAAAAAAAAAAAGCCCATGTAAATTCTACAATATGGTACAAATAATGAGTGCTATAGCTGCTTTTTTATTCTTTCGTTTATTCATCTTTTAATAAGCGTATGTTCTCAGAAGCCAGGAAAAGATTAATAAATTTGACTACTAAAATGAAAACAAAAAGTTGAGTTTGTCATCACTTTTAAATAAAGGTACCACTTGTAAAAAAAAGTACATAAGTCAATCTGAGACCATATTACATATTAATAGAGCTAATGGCTAGTAACATATTGTGGTACACATGTACCTTTTTCATATACACAGACATACATACCCATATTATTTCCACAAAATTTTGATCAAACATTGCATTCTGTGTTTTTTCAGGTAACAGCATAGCCTTTCCCCCAGAGACACTGAATACTCTTCTAAAGCAGACTCTCTCCAAACGGTGGGCAGAGCACCACTGGGGCACTAGAATCAGGAAGATTCTAGCTGATACTTCACTGAACATTTTTTATTTCAGTAGTTATCTGTTTATGTTACTGTGTACTGAAAACAGAATTATCACATCAAACACATGTCACAGATCTCATTGCTTAATATGAGGATGAGGTGGGAACAGATGTTTTAAAAAGCTGAGTCTATTTAAAGAACTATATTCAGTATGAAACAGTGGAGCTGGACATAGATGGGGCAGAAGGCCTGAAGTAGCACTGAAATAACTGTAGTTTGAAAAAAACTTCCAAAACATTATTTTTAATTGAGCAATATACCATGGCTCAATCTCCATTGAGGAGCCATTGGGTGTTTACAATTAGGAGCTGTTTTTGTGGTGAGTCTCTCCATGCCCAGTTGGTCCCCTCCTTGCCATGGCTGGCCTGGGCTGGGTCACTGAGAGAGAGGAGGTAGCCAGCGAAGCCTTTCTAGCAATCCTCGAAAGCAGACTCCCTTGGCAAAGATTTGCTCGTGTGAGTTCAGAATGTAAATTTACCTGATGGATGCACTAGAGTATATTTGAAAGCTGCAAATTCTCATAGGAAGGCAGGAAAAAATAAGGATGGTAAATAGTCATGAGGGTTGCACCTTCTCGCCCTGTCCCCATCAGGATTCCTAAGCCGGTGGGTCCTGAAAGTGATCAGGGAAAACTGGGGTTCTTCCTACAAGTGAGCCCTCTCTCTCATTGCAGTCACTCCCAACCCTCCCTAAGCAAATGGCTCAGAACAGGGAGCACCCTGGAAAACCAGCTCTGAGGACACAGTGCTTGATCTGTGTTTAAAAGGCAGTATCATGCATTTAGAAATAACCTGCTTTCAGGAAATTCAGAACAATCTTCTTAAAGTTATGTGGGAGCTAGCCAATTTCTCTTTTAGGGTCACTTGTTTGTATTAATAGAAATCCATCTGCATAAAGTGACAGTCTACGTTCCTGCTCCCCCGCCTGCCACCAGATGGAGGGAGACTGGTCAATGTGGGATGCTGTCTTTCACACAGATGCCAGCATATATAAAAAGACAAGATATTGGTGGAAATTATAATAGATGGAGATTAGGACCATTCTAAAACAGACTTGGAGCTCTGCTTTTGACACAGGAAATGTTGTTTATACCATTTCAGTGGGATTGCCTAAAATATACCAGTTCCACGCTAAAGATAATCACACTACTTACTAACAGATAATGCATTCTTCCGAGTAAGTCTAAAAAAGAAAGTCTTCCAGTTAATGCTTATTTATTTGTTTACTTACTTATCCTTTCTACTCACCTTTCCTTGACTGTGGACATTTTTTTTTTAATGAATGAAAATAATAGAAGTGAGCAGGACATGGTGGGCCATTCTAGGAGCATGGTGAATGGAGTGCAGCTCTTCCCCTCCCCTCTCCACTCCCAACCCCAGGCTCTGATAGTTGCGGACACCCCTAGGCAGCTGGATGTGATTGGGGCCTGAAGCTGGGTTAGAGCCCTGGCAGAGAAACCAAGGAAATGATGCACAGATTTCATCGCCATGGCCTGGCCAAGCACCTGGGAAACAGGATCAACCCTACAGGCTGAGGACAGGAAGCAGCTGATTCTGGGAACAGTGTGGAACTTTTAAACCACATTTTATACCACAGCCAGAAGCCACTCTGCCTTTTGTTTCCTGCAGGATCTTGCTCTGCAAATAGGCCAATGATTTTCAGGTGCATCTGGGCACCTGAGCACATGCCAGTGTGCAGCCTCCTATGTTATCCCAGGTCACCGCCTGGCTTCTCCTGGAGTTTCCTGGCGCATTTTTCAGACTCCCCCTCTCTGCAAGATCACAACTCACTTCTCCGGAGCTCTCATGACCCACTCAGAACCTTGACAGCCCTTTGTTTCCTCTATCCAGAATGTTCGTTGGAGAATCCAGAATTGGTTAGGATTATCTTTGGGCATAGAAACCTGATTACAGCGCTTAGCCAAACAGAGGACTGTTTATCTTATATAACTGGAGCTCCAGAGGGGGCAGAAGCCTAGGACCTCTGAGACCGCCTGAGGTCATCATGACCTGCTCTATCATTCTCATTGTTTGATTTTCATCTTTGCGGTTACAACCTGGCTTTTCTACCCCTCAGACCTCAAATCTATTTCCAGGCCAGCTAAAAGGTGATGGGCTAAAGGTATAAGTCACTGGAATCTGCCCTTTTTTATTTTATTAAGAAAAGAATAACTTTCAGAAAATGTCACCCCAAAGACTTTTGCTTTCAACCTATTGGCCAATACCAGGTAACACTGTCACCTCTGTATTAAAAGAGTCCAAGGAAGGGAATGGTGTTGACTGGGCACTTTGTAGCCCCAACAAAATTAGAATTCTATTATAAAGGAAGCAGAGGGAATAGATATTAGGGAACCAGCCATGTCCACCACAATGAAGTTCAAGGCAAAAGTAGGACAACTTGATGACGCTTCTAAGTACTTGACTTCCTGCATCACGACCACCTATACCTGGCAGTTCCTCTGCCCACCTCTGATCGGGGCTTTCTTGATATTGCTAGTGAGTGGAATATCATATAGTATCCATATAGACACTACACGTTGGCCTGCTGGCTGCAGCCCTCAGCAGCCAACCTCACAGCTAATTTCTTTTGCATCTACCTTCTTTTCTTTTCCAACTATCGCATGTCAGTCTCATAAAAGTTTGTATCTTGTGGGCAGGACTGTATGAGTTATGACAATACTAGGCCTCAGTCACGGTGGAAAGCAATGAGGATTGGTGGAATCAGTTTAATTCATAGAAGGTGACATAAAAACACTGAGAGTTAAGAAATATGAGTGAGTGACACACAAAAATACCCTTCTTTTCTTTTTTTAAATTTTTATTTATTGATTTTAGAGAGAGGAAGGGAGGGAGACAGAGAAACTTCAATTTGTTTTCCTCTTATTTATGCATTCATTGATTCTTGTATGTGCCCTCACCAGGGACTGAACCTGCAAACTTGGCACATTGAAACAACAGTCTAACCAGCTGAGCTATCCGGCCAAGGCCTCCTTTTTTTCTTAACCCTTCATTCCAAACCCAGAGGCAATTTTTTGAATTGTTTGTTTCTGGTATGTCCTGCCAAGAATTTTCTAATCCTTTACAAACATATACGGTAGAACTTTTCTAAGTGTGACACAAATGGAAGTATATTAAACAGCCATTCTGTAACCTGATATTTTTCAACGAACAATGTATCTTGAATATTTTCTCATACCAGCACAGAGATCTACCTGATCCTGCTTGATGTTACATTAGATGGATGTATTCAAATTTCTTAAACAATTTTCCTACTGAAAGGAATTTAACTTGCTTCCAGTTTCTACCACTACCCACAATGCTTCAGTGAACAGCTTTCTACAATGGACTTTAATCACCTATGTGAGTATGTGTGTTGGATAATTTCCTACACGTGTAATAAAAATTCACATTTACTGAAAAGAATAAAGTTGGGATTGTTCCAGAAAATCTTGGTTGCAGAGGCAGAATAATTAGAACTATTTTCTGCTCACAAATAGCCATCCACATCTAAGAGAGAACTGATTTTCCCATTCACTAGAAGCTTCAATTGAAAACTCAGAAGAAAATTCCCCTCTTTTTGCTCCTCCTAAGAGAACATTTAAATGATATTCTTGCCCCAGAAAAAAAATCCCCAAGTTAATAAAAAATTATATTTCTGAGTATTATACTTTTCCAAAGTGCTGAGCATTAATGGGCATGGAGATACGAACATTTCAGAGGAGAAAACAGAGCAAAACATTTTGCCTCAAAATAGCCAGAAGACTGGGCCAAAAGTGTTGTGGGCTTTTCCCCTATGTTTTACTAAACTGAAGGATGTAACTCTACTAGGAAATTTGGGGAGAAATACTATTTTAATATTTAAAATTTTTTTTTAATGTTTTCATTGATTTTTTTTTTGAGAGAGGAAGAGAGAGAGAGGAACATTGATGTGAAAGAGAAACATCAACCCACACCCCGACCAGGAATCAATCAAACCCACGACCTGGGTATGTGCCCTGTTCAGGAATTGCACCCCCAACCTTTCAGTGCACAGGAGGAAACTCAACCAACAGAGCAACAGCAGCCAGGGCTTGCATAGATAGATTTTAAAAAACACTACAAAGGCACTTATATTCAAGTGCCAAATGGAGAGCTTGTGGAATGGGTAACATTCACTATTGTTAGAGCAATGCATTGTTCTATGTTGATGTTAATAAATATTAAGGTCTAGTGTAGTAACATTACATGTAAGCTTCTAAAGTTATGGATTGTTTGACCCTGACTGATCTTAAGTCCAGATAGAGAGTAGACTATAGGACTTTGGGGGGGAAATATATATATAATTTTCTGTCCATATCAAAAGAACTTTCATGATGTCTCCAAGCATTTGTTGAAACCAGAAGTATAGCATTTCATAGGGTTTTTCTTGAAGCTTTAAATTTCTCTGTCATGCTCCAGGTCTGCAGAATTATAGCTATTTCTTTCACTGCCCTGGCGTTACGTAAAACTAAACTTTTCCCTTGTTTGTCATTGTTCGGTGTCTCTTTTTATAAAGATGAATGATGACCTTGTGACTTCTGAACACCAGTGATAGGTTATTTCAGGACTTTTCTCCTCAATAGAGCTGCGCCTTAAAAAACACAAAACTTTTTATCTATTTTGGAGTTAAGCATTGGCGGTATTACCCTGGCCCTCTTACTCTGGGAATTTCTAAGAAAATAAATATCAGCTACTTAAAAGGATTTTTTTTAAGTGTTTTTTTCTTTTGTTGTTAAAACTCTTCATACTTCCCCAGCTTTTTGTTTCCATTTGCATCAGAAATCTGTTTTATTTGATGGCCAGTTGATGTTCATTCCATTTCTGCTTTTAGAGTTACTGACATCTTTCACATCCTTTCACAAGTAGGGACACTGAGGCACCAATGGCAATAGGAGGCTTTGCAATCCTCAACTCAGCTGAGGAGACCTGAGACCAGATGCAGGTTTTCTTTCCAACTCTGCTGTCCCCCTTGTTTCATAGCTGACTCCCTCTGAACTTGCTGGTACTTTAAGTGCTGAGGTTATAAGCCAGGATCAGACTGACTAGCTGGCAAAGCAGGAGTGGATGTTGTATTTAGCCTTAGACTCTCAGGAAGGGCAAGCCAATTTTGTATTTCTCAATTCTATACTTTCTAATTTTACAGTTTCTGTTTCTCTGCTGAGAACTTGCTTTTCCTATTCATTGCAAGTATTTTTACCTTTATCTCATAGATCATAGTTCTAATAACTACTTAAAAATCTCTGCCTGAGAATGTCAACAACTGGGTCTTCTCAGGCTTGGCCTATGTAGCTTGTCTTTTCCTTTGAGAATTGCTACCTTCTCCTGGTTCTGTGTATGTTTGAGCAATTTTGGATTATATCCTGGCCATCACAAATATATGCTGTGTAGACTCTTGCTATAATTCTCTGGAAAGTGTTGGTTTTTTTGGTTCGTGTGATTCATCAGACAATTGACCTTGTTAGGTTCAGACGGAAAGTTCTGCTTTGCCTTCCTTCTGTGGGCGGTGGTTCTAATCTCAGTTCGACTTATAAAGCCTTTAGTATGTTGCTCTGACTATGTCCCATGTGTGTGCCACCCAAGGATTAATTAAAGTTGTCCTGTGGTTTAAATATCAGTTCAGCTCTCAAAGTCTTTGCTATGTTGGTTTGGGTCTGACCTATTGTACACTTGTGTGGGTCCATAAACAAAATGAATGTTCCCCTTTGATAGCTCTCTCTCCTCCACACTCTCTGGCCCATAAGGACCCCTTTTCCCAGCTCTTAGTCTAGAAAGTGAGAAATATTATCTTAGTTTTAGCAGCTTACAATTTTGACCCTTCTCTGATCGGTGCTTGGGGCCACCCTCAGGGCAAAGCTGAATGAAAAGCTGGGGGGGAAGCCTGGGAAATTCATTCATTTATAGGTCACTTCTTTAAGTTCCAACTCTCCTCTCCAATCTGCCTGCTTTGGCTTAATTTTCAGAGTCCTCAGGTAGTTGCTTTTTGTATTTTGTCCGGAGTTTTTAGTTGCAGTTAGGAAGAGGGAGGCTGCGGCGGACTTGCCTTTGCCCTGCTATATAGGAAATGGAGTCTACTCGCCTGGAAAAGTAATTTCCAAGGAGCTTGGAGAGAACAGAGTGCGGCATCGGTAGGCAGATAGGGTGAAGGGAAGGGTGATTTTTTTAAAGGAGACTTTGGCTTGAAGGCCACAAGCAAAGACTGAGGAAAGGGAAAATAATGAGGAGGAGCTGCCTTAAAGATGAAACAATGCTAAAGGGACTCTGAAAAGTAGGCGCATGGAGGCAGGTTGGGGGGAGGGGGGGAAGCTTAGAGAAGTGACCTGTAAGGGAATAAATTTCTCAAGCTTTTTTTTTTTCCTGCACAATAGACCCCTGAACCACCTCAAGCACAGAGCTGGGAAGGGGGACCCAAGATGCAGGCTGCAAACACAAATAATAACCCATTTTTCTGAACTGAGGAGCTGGTTAGAGGGGTCCTTGTGGGTCAGAGAGTGTGGAGAGGAGGGAGCAATAAAGGGGATCTGCAGTTCTGTTTAGGAACCCACACAGTGCATGCAGGACTCAGGCTGCAAGGCCCAGGGGGAGAGAGAGTTAGGCCCGTCCGGGTGCGGCTCAGCGGTTAAGCATTGACCTAGGATCCAGGAGATCTTGGTTCGAATCCTGGTCAGGGCACAGGCCCGGGTTGCAGGCTCGATTCCCAATCAGGGGCGTGCAGGAGGCAACCGATCAATGACTCTCTCATCATTGATGTTTCTCTCTCTCTTCCTCTCCCTTCTTCTCTCTGAAATCAATAAAGATATATATATATATATATATATATATAATTTTTTTTTTTTTTTTAAAAGGAGGGAGAGTCAGGACCTCAGTGGTGGGTGTGGGAGGAGAAGGAAGATATTTCTTTCTCCAAGTTGGAAAAAGGGAGGTGAGTATGGATGATAATTCCCAGAACTTTTGGGATGAAGAGAAATGAAGTTGAGTTGGCGGATATTTTACATCCTGCCGGGATTACCTGCCAAGAGAGAGGGGGAGACTGGGAGGAAGAAGCCCTTTGCAAATCAAAACCTCATGAAGTTTAAGGGGCTTGAATCCCGTTGCTGGGCTAACACCGTTTCATCTCCGACTGAGGCAGGTCATCTGTCTCACACCCTTTCAACCACCACTGCTCCCAGGGGAGCTCAGCGTCGGGCAGAGCTTGTCAGGAAAGAACTGGGGCTAGCCCTGGGTAACATGTGCATTGCATATTCTCTCCATTTCCAGCATTGAAAATGGCTTTGGAAAGAAAAAAAAAAAATCATACAATTATAATATGTGGACCACAGAAGAAAGAAGAAAAGTTAGCAATGTTCTGGGAATGGTGCCCAGCTCTTTTATGATTCTGAGTAGTAAAGTTACAACATGCCACATGCAAACTTGTTTGGCAGAGTGTGGGCTGAAGCAATGTTCACTCGAGGCCTCTCACTCATCTATTTCATTCTCTGCCAGCATTATCATTATTAATGAAGAGAGACTGAGCCTCGTGGCAGGCTGGAGTTAGCTCTGATGTAATTGTCCATTACGCCTCTTGTAATCGCTTCATGCAGCTCAGATGCCTCCCTTCTATTTCCTGAAATCCGACTCCGGGCCCTCTGATTCTTGGTGAACCAAAATGCCAAGTCACTTTCAATCAGCCTTCTTCTGTCTTTCTCTTCTGAGCACTGGACCGTGTGGCTCTTCCTCTCAAAGAGAAAAGTCATTTAGAGATTGAACGTTGATTCAATTTCTATGAACCGTGGTACAGTATCAACATTTTCCTCCAGGCGAAGGTACAAATGACACATTTTTTCCATGTGTGGTTTGTGCGTGTGCTCTAAGACTGTTTTTATTTAAACAAAGCCAGATCTACTTCCTGTGCGAATCGATGTTTTGTTGTTCAAGGATGGGGTGTGATGTTTCTGTGTTAGTCCCCAGCTGGGGTAGGCATCGGAGGGGTAGGTGCTGAGGAAGGATTCACCGAGGGCGTCAAAGTGGCCTCAGGTGAAGCTGAGGACAAGGCAAGGAGAAGGCCGCTTCGCAGGATGAAAAATGACATGGGAATGGACTATCAACCACCAACTGCCAAGTTGATTAGTTCAAAATTAATAATGTGCTGAGCGATGATCTCCTCCTGACTTTGGTGGCGATTTAATATATGTTTCAATTATCCAGGTAATCTTGATGTTTTAAAGTGAGTTCCAATGTCAAACTAAATAGGACACTGTTCTCATTAATGAGTTTTTGTCTCATAAGTCAGAATCCCATGGATGGGTTTATGAGCTCTAGCAAAAAAGCTGTAGACTCCTGGATATTTAAGGCTAAAAAAAAATTTATTTTTAACCATCTAGTCCAAAGTTATTTTATAACCAGAAATTGAGATGTAAGAGAGGTTAAGCAACTTGCTGAAGGTCACACAGCTGGTTTCTAACATAGCCAAAACTCAGACACATGTGCGTTTACTCCCTGAGTCCTTTCCATTGTACCATGAAGATCTGTGCTTGTCTTGCTATCTCTTTCCATCGAAGAGCTGAAGGTAGTGGAGTGTGAGAGGACAGGGAGAGTTTACAGAGAGAAAGTCCCCCAAAAGGAATCCGTTTCTCAGAAAGGGATGGCTTAAATATGGGTGGTGCTCTTTTATTATAAGATCTTTACTCATTTAAGAAAAAGCCCCTATTAAAGGAAAAACCCTCACTCCTAACAGGACTCCAGGGATTCAGAGACTCCTAAGACCTTCCAATATTTAGCAATGATGCCAGAGCAGCGGCTTCTTTGAGCTCAAAGCAGAAACTGTTATGGGTGTTTCCTGCCTGTGCTTTCTCTCCCCAATGAGCCAACACACTGAGCTCGCGGTCTGATTACAATGGACATGTTGCAAATATGGTTAAGATTTTGTAAGTGCCCTTAGATTTGTGAGAATTTTCCCTTGAAAACAGTATCCAAAGGAATGCTTTATGGAAAGTGCTGGTGACTTCCAGGCAACTTAGAAAATTCAGATTTTATGTTTTCAATGGCTACCCTCCCTCCTTCATACACATTTTCTCTTTATCAACATGGGTCTGTCTGATGAAGACAAAATCAGGTAAAAGCTGTTTCTCAGGTGTTATTTAGCAAGCAGCATCCCCCAGGGTTGTGAAGTCAGAATGGGCAATCAGGCAATTTCAAAGTTAGGGTTAGGAAAGCCAGACCCTAGAAACTTAGTCTCAGGGCACACCAGCATGGAATTGAACTAGCCTATCCCAAATATTCACAGCTACCAGCCAGGCTGCTAAAGTGAGACAAATATCCTGATTCAGGCTACAGACAGTATTTGTGGTGTGCCCTGAGCACTGTGTCTCATCTCTACCAGGCATAGGCCACCTGGGCTGTGGCTCAGGGAAAGAAGGTAACTCAGCCATACTAACAAGACCCAGGACTCAGTCATTACTTTGGCTACCTGCCTAGAACACACCTTTAGTCTCAGCTGGCAATACCCTTCCTTCTATCCATGATACCCCAGTGGCTGCTCTTAAACTTCTTTTGTAACTGACACACACATCAACTTGTGAACAGAACAGGAGGTTTAAAGTCAGGAGTCCCAAGGCCCAGTCCCAGTAGGGACAAAACCACACTGGCTGTCGGGCCTCAGGAAGGCCATCTTTAACCTCTCTATGTCTAAGGGTTCACTACTCCAAAATAAACTCTGCAGTCATTTCCCAGTTTAAATTTCTGCGTTCATTACTGTCAAGGCTGAACGCGGCAGTCATTGTAACTTCTTCCACCTGGACCTGAACAACACTTCTGTTTGGCATTGCATGTCTTGTCTTGTTACCAAAGTGTGGTCCATGGGCCAGTCAGTGGAAGTCTGTGAGAAAGGCAGCTCTCAGGCCCTGTCCCAGACTTACTGAATCAAAATCTGCATTTTAACAAGATCTCCAGGTGATGGGTTTTAGAAGCCTTGTTTTAATGGCCTCTCAGAAAACAGGCTGTGAGACCCATCAATTCAGAGCAGGTTAACAAAACTAGAAAATCTGTTTTCTGTTTGTTAAATATTTTACATATAACAAACAAACAAAGAGTGTGTGTGTGTGTGTGTACTTTACATTTATGTATGTATATATAAATGCATTTTCTCAGTAAGAAGCTAAATAAGATTAGCTCTGAATCCATTTCTTATATCATCCAAAAACTAGTATGGAGCACACCCTGTTTGCAGCACTGTTCCAGGAATTGGTTACATAGTGAAGAGCGAAACATTCACCCTTTCTACCCTCCTGGAATTTACAGTACAGTAAGAACTTCTCACAATAACTAGAAAATAGAGACCATCTCTCTTATGGCTCTGTGTCTTCTAAATGTCTAGAAGAACTAGAACAATATGGTAAATGTTCAATAAACTTTACTAAAATTCAAATGATAATAGCAGAATGACAGGAAATTACCTGAATGATATTTTGCAGTTGTTCAAGCTGTTTGGACAAAACCCATCAGGAAGCTGAGAAGAGTATGGTTTACCTTTTAATTTATTCTGTTTCTTCTCATATTATCAAACTTGGAACAGTTTGTCGGGCTTTGTTTGTAACATATAACTTTCCAAATGCAGTAGAACCATATTTCTCATTACACATAAGTAATATTTGGTTAAATATTGCCTAAGCTGTGTCTACACGACAGGGGAAAAAAATATTTCAGCAGAAAATAAAGCAATATGTTTGGTTGGAACTTGTTCTACTTTTGTTTTTTCCATATTGGTTTCTACCTTTGTTTCAAAATTATTGTTTCTAAGGGGAGATTTCTAAACCACAGTCTTTTGGTTGAGTGACAGTGAGTCAGGACCCCACACTGTCTTATCTTTAATACTTTCTTTGCAAATTAAACAATTAGAAAGATGGAAAGATATTTCGGCTTCATCAGAATGATTTGAAAACACCAGCCTAGAAAAAAAAAAATCGCTGGAAAATCAAAGCATAGGGAAAATCACAGAGCTGTGTCCTGTGGGAGGGAGGGTGGGGTGCATGTTGGCAGCCCTGCCCACTCACTTTGCCCCTGAAGGGAGACTCAGAGGGGAGAAATGACTTGCCTGAGGTCAATCATATTTTAGGGAAACAAATGGAAGTGCTTTTAGAGAGATACTTTTGGTTTTGTATGAAAGTTTCTATAGTGAAAGCAGAAATGGGTGATCATCTTTATAGCCCAAGTATATTCAACAGCCTGTGATATTTGCCTGCAATATTCCAAACTCCTTTCTTCTTCCATTCATTTTAATGCTCCTCTGTTGCCTTTTCTCCCACATCCCCTTGTTAATGTTTTTGGTCCCCTCGTTCTTTCAATGACTGAGAGATGAGTTGAAGTCTCCAACTATGACTGTGGATGTGCCTATTTTTCCTGCCAATTCTGCCAGTTTCAGCTTCATGTATTTTGAAATCCGTTGTAAGGTGCACACACATTTAGGATTATGTCTTCTTGGTGAATTGATCCTTCAGTCATGTAGATGTAATGATGTATGTAATGTCCTCTTTTATCCCTAACAATTTTCTTTTCTCCGAAGTCTACTTGCCTGATTATTAATGTAGCTACTCCGCTTTCTTTTGATTAGGGCTTGCATGATTTATCTTTCCCATCCTCTTACTTTTAGCCTGACTTTTTCATTATATTCAAAGTGAGTTCTTTTGTAGACAGCATATAGCTGGGTCACGGATTTTTTTTTTAAATCTAACAATCTCTGACTTTTAATTGATGTACTTAGACTATTTACATTTAAGATAGCCTTTGCTGTATTTGAATTTAAGTCCACATTTCATTATTTGCTTCTGTTTTATCCCTCTGCTTCCCTATCCCTGCCTTTTAAAAATGCTTTTCAGTATTCCATTTTAATTTTTCTATTGTATATTTAGCTATACCTCTTTGTGTAGCTTTTTCTTAGTGGTATCTCTAGAGGTTACAGTGAACACAGTTAACTTTCTACAGTCTACTGAGGGTCAATATTTTACCACTTGTAGTGGAATGTAGAAACCTTACCTCACTCCTATATAGATTCCTTTGCCTTCTCCCATTAATGTTGTAGTTGTCTTATGTATTATAGCTGTATATTTTGAAAATCCAATCAGATACATATAATTTTTGCTTTCAATCATCCTACATATTTTAAAGACCTACAGAAGAGTAGTCTACTATATTTACCTGTATATTTAACATTTCTGTGGCTCTTCCTTCATTCTTAATATTATGAATTTCTGTCTGATATCATTTTTCTTCTGTCTGA
The DNA here is from genome assembly GCF_054644295.1 of Miniopterus natalensis. Classification (NCBI taxonomy): domain Eukaryota; kingdom Metazoa; phylum Chordata; class Mammalia; order Chiroptera; family Miniopteridae; genus Miniopterus; species Miniopterus natalensis. The sequence continues at coordinate 66,069,548 of NC_142089.1, read as the reverse complement.
ACTTCCTTTTAGAAGTTTGCTTTTGGGTAGGTTGGCTGGTTAAGAATTCTTAGTTTTCCTTCTTCTGAGAATGCCTTTCATGTTCCTTCGTTTCTCAAGGTTATTTGTGCTAAGTATAAAATTCTGGATTGATATTTCTTTTGTTTTGGCACTTAAAAAAAATATCATGCCACTTTCTCTGCCCTCCATGATTTTTGGTGAGAAATTCACAGCCATTTAAAAAATGTCATGCCACTTCCTTCTGCCTTCATGATTTCTCATGAGAGATCCACAGTCAATTGAAACATTGCTTCCTATAATAATGTGTCATTTTTGCTATGGCTACTTTTAATACTTTGTTTTTAGTTTTCAGCAGTCTTGGCATAGATTTCTCTGTGAGTTTTTCTCTGTTTTGAGCTCCTTGGGCTTCTTATCTGTAAGTTTATGTCTTTCATAAAATTTAGGAGATTTTCAGCAATTATGTCTCAAATATTGTTTTCTGTACTCCATTTTCTCCTCTCCTTCTGAGAATCTAATAACAAAAACATTAGATATTTTGAAATTGTCATATCAGTCCCGAAGACTATTTTTTCCCAGTATTTTTTTCACTCAGTTGTTCAGATTGGATAATTTCTATTGACATATCTTCAATTTACTGACTCTTTTTCATTTCCATTCTGTTACTGAGCTCATCTTATGAGTTTTTATTTTGGTAATTCTATTTTTAGGTCTAAAATTTTTATTTGGTTCTTTATAGTTTCTGTTTCCTTGATGAGAAATCCATCATTCTGTCATTCCAGCCATTTCAAGAGGATTTACTCTTACATTTTGAAGCATATTTGTAATAGCTGCTTTAAAGTCTTTGTCAAATAATTCCAGCATCTATATCATTTCAGTATTAGCATGTGTTTATTGCTTTTTTCTATGCAAGTTGAGATTTTACAGGTTCTTTATAGGCTGAGTAATTTTGGGTTTCATCCTGGACATTTTGAATTGTGTTTTGAGACTCTGGTCTTATTTAAATCTATGGAGAATTTTGAAGTATGTGTTTTACCATTCAAACAACCTGGTTGGATTCAGGCCACAGTTCTGAACAGCCTTCTGTAGTTTCCATGTCTATTTCATGTTCAAGGCCTTGCATTGCTATTTATATTAGTCCCACAATTTTCACCATCCAGTGGCCATTCTGGGATTTGGCTGTACCTACCCCATTGTTCAGATCTCAAAGCCTATTGGATGCAGGTTAGGATCAAACCTATATTTGTACAGTTCATGGGACTATAAGTCCATAAAGACTTTTATGAGGTCATTTTCTCAAGCTTTTTTCTTTATACTATTAGGATCCAGAAAACTGGGGCTTTATTTGTTTATCCTGCCACATGCTTCCTACAATGTACCCATGTGCAGGGCCAAGAAGTGGGAGGACAGAGAGAGAAAAATTAGTATCAGGGTTCCCCTCACCCTCTTGAGACCACAGTCCATCTCATCTGAGAGGAAAAATCCTTCCCTCCGAGTTTTAGCTGCCTATTAGTTACTGGGGCCTGGAAACAAGAGAATAGAAAAAATTATAAAAAGAGAGATTTCTCCCACTCTCTCTGTATGTTAGAAAACCCCATTTTTCTCCCTGTTCTAGAACTAGAAGCTTCTCCCAAAGATCTTTCTGTCTGTGCCAATGGTCACTTTTGGGTTTCAGGAGTGCTTTGAGTCCAGGCCAAATAAATTAAAAAATAAAAGTAAATTCATTGATGGTTCAGTGGGCCTAAGAATTCTAGTGTTCTTTCCCAATCTACCTGCCTTTTTGCTTATTGCTTTCTACTTCTCAGAACCCCCAAATAGTTACTCCATGCAATGTGCTCAATTTTCAAAACTGCATTCAGTGGGAGAGGTAAGGCGAAATGTGCTTCACCAACTTACTGGGAATCGCAACTCCAGGAGCTTTAAAAGTACAAAATAAAATAGATACCTAGGTCTCTTCCCCAAAGATTCTGGGGTGGGATGTGAGGAGAAGGCTGTTTTTGTTTTTATTTGTTTGTTTTTAAGAGCCCTTGTGATTTGAATATACACCAAAGTTGAGAACCCCTGTGATTAACAAAGATACCTAAGGGCAGATTTTATTTTTAAATTCACAGCTCTGTTTTATTGCTATCTCTGCCAGACACTCTGTTGGATATTTTAAGGGTTATTTAACTTTGTAGAATATGATTAAGAGTTCATATTCTGAAATGAGTTGTACCCTGTCTTGAATTTCTACTAGGACACACATTACTTGTGTGATTTTCGACAATTTGGAGAGCCTCAGTTTTGCACCTGGGAAATGAGGGTAAGAATAAAAGCTAAACTGTTGGAAAGATTAAACAGGATAATGAATGTAAAGCACACAACGTAGTGCCTGGAGTATAGCGAATATTCAATACATATTAGCTATTAGTACCACTCATATTCTATAGGTGAGAAATTTCAAACTCACGCAAATTAAGTGACTCACCTGAAGTTTCTTTCTAGTGTTTTCAGTTATATTAACCAGACCTGAAAATATATGTTGGGGCCATCCGTAGTGACTGAAATGGTTCAGATATAGTTTTGCCTTTTTGAAAAAGAAGTTTGTCCAATTCACCTAAAATGTTAATGGGTGACAATTAAGAAGATGTAGCTTTTTCTAGGAAGCCCAAGATATAATAACATGTGGGCAGTGTCACCAGTTGAGAGCATTGTTTTTCTAAAACCTTCAGTGATGTCTTCCTATCACATGTGCAAATGCTTATGCTTTTCACGGTGAAAGAAGACAAGGAAATCTCAGACCTTTAATTCCCCCTTCTGCCATTTCGAACCCAGGAACGATGATTTTTTTTTTTCAAAGTTCTTAGACAGGATGCATACAAATTTAGAATTGTGTTCAGAGCATCAAGTAAATGATTTCTAGACATATACTCCATGTGTATGTATAGTATACAGTATGATACAATATTTATAATTAATGTATAAAGTTTTATTATCTAGTGAATTTTAAATTAACACAGAGCATCTGCCAGGTTTTCTAAATTAAAGACATCAAGTGATATTTTAATTTATTTGTTTCTCAAAATGTATGTTGAATTTTAATTTTTCTTTCTAGTTCTTCCTTTCTTATAATTCTTAAAACGGAAAAATGTATTTTTCTTCTAGGCAGATGAGGTCCTGGTGCTCTCCTAGGAGAGACGTTCTATCATCACAACATGATTCCCTGTTTGAGAATCGGGAGTGGTGGCTCACTCTTACATTTTATCTGCCAACTTATTAATATAGAAAGAGCTCTTTGGGGATCTGTATTCCATCACATAACATTACTCACTTCAGAAGCACAACATATAGAATAAATTTAATTTACCTTTTAAAACCACACTGCTGAAATCTTCACAAGCCGTAAATATTTCCTTGGTCTGTCTGTGCAGGTGGAGGGAGGCTGAGTGACGGTAATAAAGTTGGAGGCTGGGGAAGAGCCGCTCAGTGTAGAGGGGAAGTGACTCTGTTGATTTTCTGATAATAAAGGTCAATATTTTCCCAAACCCAAATCTGACATTCAGAACAAATCTAACATCTGTCACATCTTCATGGAACAATGACGAGTTCTTTACTTGGTGATTTCACTTTCTCAATCTTCTAATAGCATCATGTGCCTCCTTGTCAGCTGTCCCTGGTGACTCTCAATCCTGAGGATTCAGCTCTGGCAGACAAGGGTCTCACAGTATCAACTACATTTTTTTCTAAAATCATAGTACATGGGAACAAAGGGGTTTTGGCAGCACGGCCTAGTAAATCTCTCCCTCTTGTGCAGAAACTAGCATAGGCACAGATGACAACACCTTGTATGGGGGATCATAGAAATGATCCATGACGTAGTTGTAGTGAGCCAAAGGCTTTCTTGGAAAAGGTTAAGTGCTTATGAAGCAGGATGGGGAATCCTTGGCTCTGAAGTGGGCTTACTATGTGTACACAAAGGGCAGATGGCTTTTAAGATGCAAGCTTGTATGAGTGCTAGATTGTTTTAGAAAAAAATACAAATGTGTCAATTTGGGCTTTTGATTTTCACTTTCTGCCAGTATAACATGGTGCTCTAGGAGAAATTGTGTCTGGAAAAGAAAAGACAGATGTTCCTAATTGATCATGACCATATCCCTGTGGATGTCCCATTCTCTGGCCTGTTCCTGTCATTTCTTCTCTTTTCAGCAAACAGTGTGGAGGAGGGGAAACAGTTGAATTTGGCTAGGTTGCATCTTAGGCTTGGCAGTTATCAGTGGGATATATCTCTTCTCTGAGCCTCAATTCCCTCATCTATAAAAGAGAAGCAAAAACACTAATGGCCCACTAAGCTATCATCATGATGAAGAGAGATTGCAGTTAAAAATAATTTGGACAACCATGAAGCTTTAAATAAATCCCGATAATAACAATGGTAATAATAATAAACATTTATAACGGTAAACATCTATTGAACACATGTAATGCACCAGGGACAGCAGTGAATAATTTTCATTCCTCTTCTCATTTGATCCTCACAGCAACCAAAGAAACAGTGTCAAATACAGTACTTGGCACCAAGCAGGACTCCATAAATATTTTTTAAATTTTTTAAAAAATCTTTACTCAAGGATATATTTTTTTAATTAATTTTAGAGAGAGAGAAAATAGGAGAGAGAGAGAAACATCGATGTGAGAGAGAAACATCGATCAGTTGCCTCCCGTACACACTGTCACCAGTGATTGAACCTGCAACCCGGGTATGTGCCCTGATCAGGAATCGAACCCACAACCTTTTGGTGCACAAGACAATGTTCCAACAAAGTGAGCTACCCAGCCAGGGCAATAAATATTTTTTAAAGGATTTTCAGAGGAGAAAACAGGTTAACTGGGTTTAATGATTCATTCTTCTTTCTTTTTTTATCTATCTCCAAATTCATGCATCTAATTTTGCAAATAAAGAAGTCAAGCTCCCTGAAGGAAGAACACATCCAGTTAACCAGGATGCCTGGTACGAATGAGTACATCTAGAACAGTAGTTCTCAACAAGGGGCAATTTTGCTACTTAAGGGATATTTGTCAATGCCCAGAGACATTTTTACCTGTCACAGCTACCAAGTTAGCAAGTACAGGCCAGGGATGCTATTGAGCATCTTACAGGTTATTCCCCTACAACAAAGAATTATCCTGCCCAAAATGTCAATAGTGCTATGGCTGAGAAATCCTGATTTAGGTAATGAATGAAATAAATGAAGAAATGAATGTGTGTGCTGAACTGTCTCCTAGAACAAAATGTTCATGCAAACTCTATCTAGACATCAGGAGCTGGCAAACTTTCATCTCTTCGAGATTCTGGCCTTTAACATTATTCCTTCACATTTTTCATTCTTCCCTTTGTGTTTGAGGAGCTTTTCCCAGCAGAGATGACTGTGCTCCAACGATACAACAACTAAATAGAAAAACAGAGAGAAATCTAGGCAATCTTTCCTCTAAAGAAGATCATCTCCCCTGCTACCTCCTTGAAAGGGATTTTGCTAAAACAATCTCTTTGATCAGTCAGCCATAATGAGAAGAGGGGCCAACCTCAGCAACTTTAGAACATGGCTTGTTCCTGGTACTTTTTAACTTTCCATCTTTACTTTTCCGTTTACTCTCTTTCTATCCTGCTTTTAATTTATTTTATCTTTCCAAATTACTCACATTTTTGTGAAAAATCCTTAATCATTCCTGGCATAAGGCAGGGGATAAACAAATAACTAGCAAAGAGAGGTATTCTGATGTAACATTTCTGAGACATTTTAATTTTCCCCACCAGTGTTTCTTGGGCAGCGTTAGGGAATATTTTTTTCTGTTAAGAATCACTAACCTAGCGTATAAAACCACAAATGAGTAAGAAACAGTCAACAATCAACCTATTTGTGGAGAAGGGGGTGGGAAGGAAGACCAGGGTAAAACATAATAGAAGATACCTGATTTACTTTATTTATTTTAATTTTTAGTGAATTTATTGGGGCGACATTGGTTAATAAAACTATATAAATTTCAAGTGTACAATTCTATAATACATCACCTGCGTATTGTATTGTATTGTATTGTATTGTATTGTATTGTATTGTATTGTATTGTATTGTATTGTGTTTACCACCCTAAAGCAAGTCTCCTTCCATCACCATTTACCTCCCCCAACCCCCTTTCATTCTGGTAACTGCCCTACTGTTTTCTGTGTCTATGAGTTGTTGTTTTTTTGGCTTAATTCCTCCATCTTTTGCACCCATCCCCCTGATCTTCCTCCACTCTGATAGATGTCAGTTTGTTCTCCGTACCTTATGAGTTTGTTTCTATTTTATTTGTTAGTTTATTTTGTTTACTAGATTCCACATATAAGTGAAATCATATGGTATTTGTCTTTCTCTGACTGGCTTATTTCACTTAGCATAATACTCTACAGGTCATCCATGGGGTCACAAAAGGTAAGATTTTCTTTTTTATGGCAGAGTAGTATTCTGTTGTGAAAAATGTCCCACAGCTTGTTTATCCACTCACCTCCTGATGGGCACTTGGGCTGCTTCCATAGTTTGGCTATTGTAAATAATGCTGCAGCGAACATAGGGGTGTCTGTATTCTTTTGAATTAGTGATTTGGGTTTACTTTAAAATTTTGAGGAAAATCATACAAATTTAATTAGTAAATACAAAAATATTAGCAGGCTTCAAGTAGATGTTATCCAAGGAAACGAGATTATGCACAAGAAAATGAGGTCAAAAGAGGAAGAAGAAGGGAAATACAAAGATAGAGAGAATATGTGCACAAAAAGAAGAGAAGGCCAGAGGACAGCTGAAGGCCAAGCTCACCACCCAGTACTATTCTCTGCAACTTCCACCCCCTTTTTCTGCTTCCTCACAGGTTCGCTCCCTGGTTGGGCAAAACTTCCAGTGAATATCTGTCCATACAAACTTTATGGTGGGACTTAAGAAATGCAAAATTAAAATAATCATCTTTCACCTTTTCAGTGTTTTATTAACCTTTTCTTGCCTGCAGGAAACAGGAAGGCTTTATTCCTTAATTGTTTGCTAAGCAGTCACCCATTATCCCACTCTCCCTCCAAAGCAACCAACAATCCTCTTTCCCTTTATAGAATAAACTAGAATGACACAGGCCCTGTCCTTCTACCACTTACACTCTTCAAAATAAATAAACACATACACAGAGAAGACAACGTAGGGGAAGGCAGAAAAATTTGTTCAGGTACAAGCAAAATATTATTCTTTTCTCTTAATTTTTGCAATATTGTAATTGCTTTTCTGTAATTTTTAGTTCTGCGGAGAAAAAAATGGTTGTTAATTTTACACACATCTCCCTACACACACACACACACACACACACACACACACACACACACACACTCCAATAATTAGCTTGTTAGCCAAGCTGACCAACATTAGAAATAATAGGTATTCTTTTTTTAGTCATGAATGAAGGCTCTGGGAAGTTAGTTATCTTGTGTAAAAATTCCTGGCAAATTAATTGCTCTGCTGTTTGACTGTTCAACATTAAATATTTGATCTCCCATAATTTCAACATGAAAAGACTTTTCTAATTTGTTGTGTTTACTTCACCAAAGAAAAATGTGTTTGACTAACCAAAGACATGTTTAGCTCTTTCAAGATTCCGATAATAAACAAGTCTAAGATAAAACATAAAGTTACCCGAATACTGAGTATACATTTGGCAAAACAGTTTTGTGAAGGAATGTTACAGAAATCAGGCTATTCTTTGAGAGAAAAGAATAGTGTATGTATTTTATAATCATGGTATAGGAAATTTTGAAGTGCTTTGAAAGAACTATTCATTTTTCTATGAGCCCTAATTATTATCTACTTTGCAGCTGCACTTACTACTTGTGCCCCTGTCTCTAAAAGTGTCACCATGTCTTAGATGGTCCAAGACTTGGTTGGAAAAGAGTTGCTCAGGTCCTCAATCCTGGTTCTAGGTTCTTTCTCACTGCTGATTCAGTTTCTTATTAGACATTCATTATAAATTAATACTTCAGAGAGGGCTCTTTCTTTCCAAAGGTATTGCTTATTTCTTGTTGTTAAAATATCATTACTGGTAATTCATTCCCACATTCCATAGTTATTGACTGCCCCTGGACATATGAGAAGACAAACTGCAAATTCTCTCCTCAAAGAGTTTATGGAATCATTGTCTGAGCTACAGCAATAACTGATTTTAAAAGTCCACCAACAGGCTACATGTTGTATGATTCCAACTATATGACATTCTAGAAAAGACAAAACTATGGAGACAGTAAAAAATCTGGTTTTCAGAGGTCAGAGGGCAGGGATGGATGAACAGATAGAGCATAGAGGATATATAGTGAAACTACTCTGTATGATACTATAATGGTGGATACATGTCACTATACCTTTGTCCAAACCTGCAGAATCTGCAATGCCAAGAGTTGCCAAGAGTGAACCCTGAAGTTAACTATGGACTTCGAGTGATTTTTATGTGTCAGTGTGGGTTCATCAGTTGTAACAAATGCACCACTGTGGTGGGGGATATTGATAATGGAGGAGGCTATGCATGTGTAGGAGCAGGGAATATATGGGAAATCTTTGTATCTTCCTCTCAATTTTGCTGTAAAGGTGAATCCCTAAAAAATAAAGTCTATTTTTGAAAATGTTCCCTTGTAAAATGCAATATTATTTGGAAGGGCAAAATCTTTCATCAATCAGCTATTCCAAATTCTAAGTACCCATCAGTCTACTCAATGCTTTCCCACTGCCAATAGCAAAGAGCTGGATATTTGAAGGGGCCTTGATGAAAGAAGATTTTGGTGGGGCTACTTTTAGAATATCTCAGGAGAATGGGGCATTATCCAAAGAAAGAAGACCTAAATATATCATTGTAGGAAGATAGTGAGCAGGCAACATTTGTTTGAAGAGGCTGGGATAAGAGATTGGTGGGCAACATGTTGATCAGAGTTCCATAGAAAGCAGGTGACCCAAAAGATGCTGTGACTCAATATGGACCAAAGACCTAAATATAAGAGCTAAATCTATAAATTCCTTAGAAGAAACCACAGGAGTAAAATTTTATGACCTTGGATTTGGCAGTGGTTTCTTAGATATGACACCAAGAGTACAAACAACAACAACAAAAAATAGATTAACTGGACTTTATTGAAATGACGAACTTAGGTGAATAAAAGCATACCACTGAGAGAATGAAAAGACAACCCACAGGATGGAAGAAAATTCTAGCAAATCATATATCTGACAAGGGTTTAGTATCCAGAACATATAAAGAACTCTTTCAATGCAACAACAAACAGGCCACTCAAAAATTGGGCAATGGACTTGAATAAACATTTCTCCTAAAAAGAGAGTATTACTAAGGCCAACAAGCACATGGAAAGGTGTTCAATGTCCTTAGTCATTAGGGAAATGCAAATGAAAGCCACAAGAGATACCACTTTACTCCCACTGAGACGGCTATAACTAAAAAAAAAAAAAGGGGGTGGGTGGGAAATAACAACAATAACAACTGTTGGCAAGAATATGGAGAATTTAGAACCCTTAATGCATTACTGGTGGGGGGTGTAAAATGATACAGCTGCTGTGGGAAAAAAAGTCAGTGTCTCAACAATAAGTTAAACATAGGGCAGTTGTTCAAACAAAAACCTGTATGTAAATGCTCATAGCGGTACTACTCACAATAGCTCCAAAGTGGGAACAACCCAAATGTCCCTCAACCGATGACTTAATAAACAAAATGTGGTGTATCCATGTAACAGAATTCCTTCAGCCATGAAAAGAACGAGGTTCTGATCATGCCACAACATGGATGAACCTTGAAGATATCACGCTGAGTGAAAGAGCCAGACACAAAGGGCCACACATGTATAATTCCACTTACATGAAATATACAGAATAGGCAAATCCAAAGGGGCAAAAAGCAGATTAGCAGATGCCAGGGGCTAGAAGATGAGCAGAAATGGGGAGTGACTGATTAATGAGTATAGGTTTGGGGGTGGGTGATAAATGTTCTGGAACTTGACAGTAGGCGTGGTTGCACAGCATTATGAATGTACTAAATACCACCGAATTTTACACTTTAAAACAGTTAAAATTGTGGGTTTTATGTTATGTCTATTTTACCACAATTTTTAAAAGTTCACTTGTCAAACAGACTACAGTCAAGCAATGTATCCACAAACAAAATAAATTAGTAAATTGATACAGGTGTTGGGAGCTCTTAACTGGAATGTTATAACATTCCAATCACTATAGTGATCCTGTTACTACATCACTTTGCACATGTATCATCTAGAATATAGCATAATACTTGTACATGTAGTCTTAACCAGAGTGTAATACTTGTATGACCCTACATATACAAATGATCTTAAGTGGTGTTTAATAAATTAATAAAAGTAGTCCATCAAACATTTAAAAATGCCACATGATTCCATTTACCTTTTTGCCTGGCTTTTGACTAAGAGGCTGTGGTTGCAATGAACAATTGGCTTTCAGGCTGCAGAGCTGTCTGATTTCTTCTTGAGTTGGGGAGCACTCAAGGCCCAATTGGTCCTTACTATCAAAAGGGCAAAAAGGAAGAGGGTCATGTGCTATACTGAGCTTACGTAAACCACAGAAGGCTGTAATAATATCGCTACAGAGAAGACGGCAGCTTGGGAAAGCTAAAAATTTCCAGGATTTCACTATAGGCTGTGGAGGGGTCAGGCCCAAACCTACTTTTGCCTGGTGTCTAGGCCTTTCCGCTCCACCATGCTACTGTTCAAACTTCTCAGCCAGATGTTCAGAGCTCTTCACAATCTGACACCACCTGTTTAAAGGCCTGTTTTGGAACTCATAATATCAGGCTGATCTTTCCTTTCCCTTACAAACACCTTTTCATTCCTAACTTCAAGCCTTATGCTACTTTACCTTCCTCACTCCTATCGTCTTCCCCACGGTCTCAGTATATACCATCCTTAATCTTTAGAATGCAATTCCAGCCCTGCATCATTCCTGAAAAACTCTCTAACTACTCCAGCTTCTAATCGACTTTCTTTAAAAAAAAGCAAAACAACATAAAAATTACTTTGAGGCTAATTATCTGTATAATGAATCTGGGCCCTTCACCATTGCTGGACACGATGGTTTGGTTTAGTCAATCTCTCTTTCACTCTCTTTCTATAGGAGGGTTTTTCAACCTCAGCATCATTGCCATTTTAAGCCAGACCATTCTTTGTTGTGGGGGCTGTCTTGATTATCATAGGATGTTTAGCAACATCCCTGGCCTTTACTCACTAGATTCAGTAGTACCCACCCCCCCAGTTGTAATGACCAACAATGTCTCCAGACATTGCCCTCTGTCTCAAGGTCAAGAGAGGGGGAGCAAAATCACCCTAGGTTGAGGAGCACTCCTAGGGTCTCTCCCTGAACCTCAGGGGTGAGAGAGCTGAACTGTACATTTCTCTGACTCTGCTGCAGCTGAGACTCAGGACAGGCATTAGGTTCTAACCAGTAAGTAGGTGACCTTGTGCTGGATTTGAAAGGCTACAGTGAGGTAGAGACCATGTTCCTTGACCTTGGCTGTTTTCACATGGCAAAAAGCGTTGTGGAGATGCAAGATATTTCAGTAGCAATGGTCCACATCCGTTCTCCTGAGGGCTGAGAGTTGTGTGTATGCGTTAGGGGGTGGGGCGGGGTGAGGCATAGTTGGACTGTGCTCCAGATCCCATTGTTTTATGAGTGTCTAGAAGCAATTTCCATAATGGAACAATGCTAGCAGCTTCCTGACTCTTGAATGGCAGTTGTCAAAGTGAATTCTTGAGCTCACCAGATCTGGTGCTAGTTCCTCTTGGTCAGTCCTGTAATGTAACAGGGGTTGGTCCTGAGGGCCGGTTGAGAGGAAACTCTTGAATCCTTCCACAGTCTTAATGCACCTAATTCACGTCATCTCTCTTTTATTTTTGAATAAAATAAGTGGTTTCTCTTTCCTTCGCTGAACCCATTATCTAACTCTTTAATTAATTTCATTTTTCCTGAGTAGCCGTCTCGGTGATCAGATTGACTCTGGCGATATCACAGTGCTTATATTCAAGTAACCTTTATTTTACTTAATAATGGACCCAGAGCATGAGAGGAGTGTAACCTGTGATTCAAATATGCCCAAGAGAAGCCATAAAGTGCTTCCTTTAAGGGAAAAGATGAAAGTTCTCGAAAAGAAAAAAATCATATGGTGAAGGTACTAAGATCTATGGTAAGAATGAATGTTTTATCCACAGAATTGCCTAACTTAGAAATTAAAGTTTATCATAGGTATGTATGTATAGGAAAAAACATAGTATATACAGGGTTCAGCACTATCTGAGGTTTCAGGCACCCACTGGGGTCTTGGAACATTGGCTCCATGGACAAGGGAGGACCGTTGTGGTTAAGTTTCTAACAGGGAAAAATCACACTTACTTCTCTCATCTGCTTCCCGTCATTTCTATCCAGTGCTATACTCCATGTGGGAACTAGGAAAGCCAGTCAATTAATTTGTATTTGGCCACTAAAAACTTGCTCCATGAATAAAATCTTGGAAGAAGAAGTGGGAAGAGAAAGACCCCAGGCCCCCTCCAGTTCTCCCTCCTCTTCAATGTGTGATGGAGCCTGGACCTGGGCATCTGAGCCAGGAAAGAGGAATTGCCCCAACGGGGAGCTGCTGTGAGATTCTCTTCCTAATGAGCTCAAGCACGGTCTCCATTCCAGGCAAATGGCCACGTAAAACATCCAGAACATGATCTCTCCCTAGAATAGCAACCAGGCTTTTGGCTCTAGATATGTATTCGCTGATGACTCCCAGGTTTATGTTCCCGGGCCTGACCTCTCCACTGAACTCCGAACTCATATATACAAATGCCTATTTGACATTTCCACTTGGACATTTAATATTCGTATTAAATGTAACATGTACAATATCTAACTCTTCTCTCAGCCCAGTCTGCTTCTTTCACTGTCTTCTGCTTCATAAATGCCACCACCATCCACTCATGTCATAAAACCTAGAAATAACGATGAATTTCTTCCTTTCCCTTACCTCCACTGTCACACTATCAGGAATCCTATATTTTAACTACTCAAACATCAATCTAAAATGCATCCACTTCACTCCATCTCTGCTGCTTCCCCTTGAGTTCAAGCCACCATCACCTCTCATTTTCTCACCGGTCTCACTGCTTTCACACTTTTCCCCACATTTTAAGACATGAATTGGGTTGTGTAGAATAAAATTGACACCCCTTAATTTGGTGAAAAAGCCTCTCATGATGTAGCCACTGCCTGGCTCTCCAAACTCATCCTGCCCCATTCACCCCTTATTCTTTATGCTCCAGCCCCAGGTCTTCTTTCTGTTCCCTGAATTTTCTGAGCTCTTTCCTACCTCAGGGCCTTTGCACCTGTACCCTGGCTCTTTGTATGTCCATTCTTTTTGTCTTTCAGATCTTAGCTCAAATGTCAGCTTTCAGACATGTTTTGCTTGATTATTACATTGTAAGTAAACCCCACCCTTTAAGTCATTCACCGTCATATCACCCTGTTAACTTCCCTTAGCTCCCTTTAGTATCTAAACTACCTTGTCTATGTCTGTTTTGTCTTTAATTGCCCATGTCCCCACTAGCAAGTAACTCCCATTAGGGCAGGACAATCTATTTTTCTCACTGTTGCGTTCCAGCACCCGAAAAAGTGCTTGGCACATTGTGGTCCTTCAGGAATAGTTGTGGAGTGAATAAATAGTTGACTATGTTCATATCCAGGTTTTTAAATTGTGGTAAAATACATATCACATAAAAATCTACCATCTTAACCATTTTTAAGTGTTTAGTTAGTGACATTAAGTCACATTCACATTCTTTTTTTTTTTAATCCTCTCTAGAGGAGTGAGGATATTTTTTCCATTGATTTTTAGAGAGTGGAAGGGAGGGGATAGAGGGGGATAGAGGAGAGAGAGAGAGAGAGAGAGAGAGAGAGAGAGAGAGAGACATTGAGCAACAGGGACACGTTGATTGGTTGCGTCCCACACACACCCCAACAGGGGCTTGGATGGGACCTGCAACCAGGTGCATGCCCCTGACCAGAAATGGAAACTGTAACCCTCCTGGTTGATCTGTTTTGTATTATTTTAGTACCTGGTATAAGATAAGGGTCCATCTCCATTCCTTAGCATGTGGGTATCTAGTTTTCCCACCACCATTTGTTGAAAAGACTGCCCTTTCCTCACTGGTCTTGCCATCTTGACAAAAAGCACTGGAACACATGTGAGAGTTTATTCTAGGCTCTATTCTATTTCACCGATGCTCTACATGCCTGTCTTCATGCCAGTGCAACCGTGTTTTGATTACTATTGCTTTGTAGTAAGTTCTGGAATCAGGAAGAGAAGGGTGAGATCTCCAATTTTGTTATCTTTCAAGATTGTTTTGGCTATTTAGGGTACCTTGAGATTCCATATGAATTTTATAATAGATTTTTCTATTTCTGCAAAATAAAAAAAGAAAGAAAGAAAGGAAAACAAAAAGCTCCCAACTCATTGGGACTTTATAGGGATTGCACTAAACCTGTAGCCGACTTTGGGTAGCATTGACATCTTACCAATATTGTTTGCTATTGAGTTCTGTGTCATAATATTTTGTTAAGATTTTTTTCATCAATATTCATTAGGAATATTGGTCTGTAGTTTTCTTGTAGTGTCCTTTGTCTGGCTTTAATAGCAGGGTAATGCTGTCCTCCTAAAATTAGTTTGAGAGTGTTCCCTTCTCTTTAATTTTTGGAAGAGTTTGGAAAGGATTGGTGTAATTCTTCTTTAAAAGTCTGGTAGAATTCACCAATGAAGCCATCTGGTCCTGGGCTTTTCTTTATCAGGAGACTTTTGACTACTGATTAAATCTCCTTATTAGTTATAGGTCTGTTCAGATTTTCTATTTCTTCATGATTGAGTCTTGGTGGGTTGTGTGTTTCTAGGAATTTGTCCATTTCATCAAGGTTGTTCAATTTATTTGGCATATGATTGGTCACAATATTCTCTTAGAATATTTTTTATTTCTGTAAAATCAGTAGCCACGACACTGCTTTCATTTTTTATTTTCATTATTTGGGTCTTCTCTGTTTTATTTTATTTTTTGTCAATCTAGGTAAACATTTGTCAATTTTGTTGATCTTTTCGAAGAACCAATTTTTGGTTTCACTCTTACTCATGTAGTTTTTTGCCTGTTCTTGACAGGAAGGGGGGATGAAAAAAAATAAACACCTTTAAGATAATTATAAACTTGGCTATTGGAAAGGTGAGACTTGTTGGATTGAAAGTGATATTGTCGCTGGTTAGGTATGAAATTGGCACTATTTCTGAAAAAGGTTTCTGGCATTCTTCATTCCAGACACAGTCAAGCCTAGGAAAGAGGGGCTTAATTGTGTGATTTGTGCAAAATAGATAATTTTAAAACAGAATAAATAGCTTATATGTACACATGTACTTACTATGTGCCAGGCACTGTTCTAAGCCATTTACATATATGAACTCATTTAATTAATCCTCATAGTAACCCACTGAGGTAGGTACTATTATTAGTCCTATTTTACAGGTGAGTAAACTGAGGTCTAGAGTTCAGGTTATGGCTAGTAAATGCCAGAACTGTGATTCCCACTCTGGGAGTCTGGTTTCAGAGATGCTATGCTGCCTCTATTAAAATAAGTGCATCCTTCTGACTGTGGTGTTGGTGGTGGGTGAACAGACACATGAAGTTTGCCAGTAGATCTGAATGCTTCTTAGAAGATGCCAGTGAGATGACCTTGAAACGTGTTCACCCAGCTCAGGAAGCTTGTGAGGCCAGGGTTTTTGAGTCCAGGTCTTCACTCATCCAAGCTGAGCTCTATGCTAGCTTTCTCCCCAGTGTCTGGAAATCCAAGTGAATCTCTATGACAAACATACTCACTTGCCAAACCCTTACTGTCACTCTGACTCAACCAATGTCAGCACCATTGCCTGCAGGGCCAACGTGACACCATGCTGGGCACTTGGGCAAGCGTGACTCCTCTTACCTTAGGTACCCACCCTCCTACCTTTCCCAGCCTCTGTGGCATCTGTCCCATTCCCAGACCTACAGTGCTCCCTTCAGCTTGTTACTTTGGGCTCATCAAATCTCAAATAAAACCTGACCGCTGCCTCCACCTTAAGGCTGCTGCAACTTGATAGGGCCTGTTCTAAAAGGTCAGTCTTGTTATTTGTGGAAACGACAGTAGCCAAAGCAGAGCACAGTTGGAGCATCAGGGCCTGGTTAGAGACTTCCCAGGGATTGGGGACCAGGGGGGTGGATGGAAACCTTCCCTGACACATTCCTAGGCCGCGAACCTGATGTAATAACCTATAAACACGCACACATGTGTGCGCAGTAGTCACAGATTTCTTTTCCCTCCTGCTGGAATATTGAGTCAGGAAAAATATCTGGAGCCTGAGCGGGGGCGTTGCAAGTGAATCAGAGATTTCAGGTGAGAAGTAAATGTGCGGAGCAGATGCAGTGACCTTTCTTATTTGCAGTGTTTTCATTCTGCTGTTTGCACGGCAGGCACCCTGACATCAGAGGCTCTGATGGCCTAAGGCTGTGTTGGAGAGGAAATAAATGAGCCTGCCCTACTTCCAGAGGCTCTAGTAATCTGTGCAGCAGGGAACCTGGGCTGGACAAGATGCGTGTGGACAAACGCTCTCTAGTGGCTGCAAGCGGGAGCTGCATCCCCTGCTCTGACAGGCCCAGGAAGGCAGAGGGATTCTTGAGGCAAAGCCCAAGGTCTTACCCTTTGCAACAGCAGGCATGGACCTGGAGATTTTTATGCTAAACGAAATAAGCCAGTCAGAGAAAGACAAATACCATATGATATCACTTATATGTGGAATCTAATGAACAAAATAAACTGACAACTAAATAGAACCAGAGGTGTGGATACATGGAACAGACTGACAGATGTCAGAGGCAAGGGGGTGAGGGGAATTGGATGAAAGAAGGTGAAGAGATTAGCCAAAGAACATATATGGGTAGTTCATGGACACAGACAACTGTGTGGTGAGGGCCAGAGGGGTGGGACCGGGGCTGGGTAGAGGGGAGCAAAGGGGCGGATGGGAAACATCTGTGTCAACAATAAAAAATTTTTAAAAGCACAGGGTCTGTTGAGATGATCCTGTTTGTTCAGCATCATCCTGGGTATTAGGGAGATTCAAAAATTACAAGTAGGCAAACCGAAGGAGCTTATCTTCCTTTCCAGAGAAATCAAAAGAGCATATGGTTTCCCTACTGACTTGATGGCATAGGAATTTCCGAGAAGGGACAGAACCACGTGGATCAGAGTCATCCAGGAGGTGAACCTGGAAGGACAAATGGACTTCAGATGAAGAGGGAGGATATTCTGAGATGTGAGGATAGGGCGAATTAAGCAGGCAGGACGAAGAATCTTGGTGACACGGAGCAGAGGTTTCTAATGAACAAATCTGACAGTCCGTGGTGTGTTGGGATGACTGAAAACTAAGCCATGTGCTCAAAAACCTAAGAGGAGGCCCAGCCCTCATGGGCTGTTTGTGCAGGACCCTCCTCCGGTCTCCACTGAGGAAAGCCACCCCCCCACCACCCTGGGCAGCGCCTTCCGTCAGAAGTGAGCAGAGGCATTGCTCTTTCTGCCCCAGCGTATGGTGAATCATGGCGAACAACGACAACACGTTCAGGAGTCGCAGATTCAAATGCTACTGGGGCCAAGTAGTTAATGTAAATGCATGAAACAGACTGGGTGGAGGATTCTGGCATTTCAGAGATGTCAACTTTAGTTTTAAATTTTGCAGTGACATTTAGCCAGCCTAGAGTCATGAATGCGACTGGAAGGAGTGGGGGCTGTGACAAAAAGGGGAAGGCTTGGACCTGCTTTCAATGGGCCGCAGTGACGCAGCTCCGGCCAATTGTTGTGGTCAGGAATGCAGGTCCTCTTGCCAAATATTCCAAGCTTCCAAGAGAAGTGCATTATCTAAAATTTTATGTGAGCTCTCTCGATGTTTAAATGTTCAGTCGACTTTTTAAAACATTGTACGGATCAAACAAAACATTTGGCCTGCTGGTTATCACTTTATGAATTGAAGTTCAGATTAATCAAGATTATTCTGAAAAATGTTTTAAGATGCTGAATTAAATAGACACAGTTTACTATAATTCTTATGACTTGGGGGGCTGCTTTCATTTCTCTTTGGTGAGAGAGGGAAGTATCTTCTCTCTGGTGGGTGCCTTGAAAAGAGCTTGGGCTGAGTTCTGGATTCCTTGGCTCCAGTCTCTCTGCCCCTTATTACCTTTGTGAGCCTCTGTTTTTCATCAGTGTAATTGGCAATCTAATTAGAAGTCCTTTTAGCTCAACAATCTGTGATTCCTAAGGCAACCTCTAGATCTAAAAGTCCACGATTCTTATTCCAATGGGAAAGATGTGTTTTCCAGCTGACCTCACCTCACAGAAAGCTCCGAGAGAATGTCACTTTGTGTGCTGGGGTCCTGTCACCCTTCATGGGAGGCAGTGCAGGGTAGCGAAGTAACTGTCAACCTTGGCCACACATTAGAATGAACTGGAAAGTTTGGCAACAAACCCAATGCCAGGCCTCATTCTGAACCGCTCGGATAAATGAAAAGAGACACTGGGGATCGGTCTCAGCATGGGGATGTTTGATTTTAATGTGCAACCAGGACTGAGACCACTGGTGTAGGCAGAGGTAGGTTTTACCCCAGGATCTGACATCTGAGGGACCTGGGCAGTGGCAATCCACGTTGGAGCCTGAGGCAAAAGGAAAAATTTGGCCCCTATCTATACTTATGGAAACATCCCCACTTAGGTTGGACAAAGTGGGAAAAGTTAATAAAATCTCTAAAACCAGAAATCAAGACTATAGATAAAGTCTGTGCTGACCTATTCTGTTCACGCACCTTTGTCAGCCTTCCTCAGCTCGGCGGGCTGCGCTGTGGCCAGTGCTGGGAACGTGGGCTGAATGGACACGACTGTCCCTGCTGCACAGTAACGCGGGGTCATAAACCAACAACAGTCCGCTCTATTTAAAATGGGCAAGGTTTGTTCACCGTGGATATTTTTGTGTTAACTTGGACTTTTAAAAAATCAAATTCAAATGTTGTTTATCTTGATTACTGAGTTTTTGCCACTCCCTTAAATTTTACACCCTAGGAGAGTGCTTCCCTCATCCCATCCTAATCCCAGTTCTGAACCTGGGTTCAAATCTTGCCTCTGCTTGGGTAAGTTACTTACTCTAAGCCTCGCTTACACATGTGGAAGCTGTGGTCAATGCCAGCACCTCCTTTATCGAGCCGTGAAGTTTAAGTGAGATGATGTAATGAAGTGTCTGGCACACAGTGGGAGGAGCGTGCTGATCCGTGCTGATACGGCTTGGCCAGCATTACCTACAAAGTTTGCATCAGACTGTGGTTACCGAAGTTCTAATTTCTCTCCTTACCCCAGGAGAGTTGGCTCACCTGGGGCTTGCCAGTTCTCCTTAGGTATAGGATTGAGGTTGCTTCAACATTATAAACCACCTCCAACTGGGGGTTCTAGAGCAGAGGTGTTCAAGCTCTTCCATAGAACCCCAGAAATCCAAAAATAATTGGGTATTATTTATAGCTGAACAATCTATTTGGCTCTGTGTTAATTTTATTTTAATTACTTCAACGAAAAAGTTCCATATTTTAAAAAGTTTGAGGACTATTCTCCTAGATCGTGTTTCCTAAAGTTTAATGTCCGAAAAATTCAGCTGGGGGGCCTGGCCTGTGTGTGTGGCTCAGCTGGTTGGGCATCATCCAGGGCATCAAAAGGTCACTGGGCCCTGCTGGGTGGGGCTCAGCGCTTGAGCATCGACCTAGGATCCAGGCGATCGGGGTTCAATTCCCGGTCAGGGCACATGCCCGGGTTGCGGGCTCGATCACTGACTCTCTCATCATTGATGTTTCTATCTCTCTCTCTCCCTCTCCCTTTCTGTCTCTGAAATCAATAAAGATATATTAAAAATTAAAAAAAAAAAAAAAAAAAAAAGGTCACTGGTTCGCCAGTCAGGGCACATGCCCAAGTTTTGGGCTCAATGCCCAGTAGGGGGGTGCAAGAGGCAGCCGATCAATATTGCACTCTCACATCGATGTCTCTCTCCCTCTCTCCCTCTCCCTTCCTCCCTCTCTAAAATCAATAATAATAATAATGACAACATTTAAAAAATTCAGTGGGGGAGGAAGTCTTGTTAAAATTCAGATTCTGACTCAGCAGGTGTGGGGTGGGGCCAGCGATTTTGCATTTTGTAACAAGCCCCCAAGCAAGATTGGCTGCATAATTTGAGGGCCTCGATACAAACAAAAATACAGGACCCCTTGCTCAAAATCATTTACAATCCCAAGATGGTGACAACAAAGCATTAAGCCAAGAGCAGAGCCCCTCTAAGCCAGGGCCCTGTGCCACCCCGCGGGCCACGGGGCCATGCTGCCAGGTGCTGTCTGTGTCGCTGGCCCAGCACCATAGGCTGAGTAGCAGGGGCCTCATCGGTGGTGCCCAACGTAACTTACTGTGATAATGAGTGTTCTATGGAGGTGCTGCTCAGTGCAGTCGCCACTTAGCCACACGGAGCTGCTGAGCACTTGGAATGTGGCCAGTGTAGCTAAAACTAAAGTTTTACTGAATTTTACTTAAAAGTTACCATGTGTCTGGTGGCTAGTGCATTGGACAGTGCAATTCAGTTGTCGACTTTCTCCAGCAGGACAGCTTCCCAGTCTAGCACATTGTCAGTCTTCAGTGTAGTCGGTCTTGACTACGAACATTACAGTCAAGGGAAGTCAGGCCAGAGCTTTTCCTTTAGGCTTTAATAGATCCACTTAACCTTTGCTTCTTTTAGTCTGACAGATAATGCTATTCCAAATATTCTCATGGAAAAGAATTGGCCTACCTTAGGAAATACTAATTTTTACATCAAAAAATTCTATTTAATTTACTGTGGGAAATGTTGGCAATTCATACATTAAAAGTTACTTGTCTTTTATAGGCAATGATTGACAGCCTTTAAGTGCTGTCTGTGTCTTTTAAAACTAAAGTGACTGACACTCTTCAAGCAGAACACACTTTCCTGCAGCTTTGAAATGTGACTGGATCTCCTGATGTGAAGCTGGTTTGTAGGTGTCTGGGCTGCTCCTCAGGCTTTTAACCCTCTGTGGTCAGACATCTCGTTTCTGGTAATTAGACTGAGCCTGTGCAGGGAGCGCCCCCTGCTAAGAGGATGCACAGGGATGCCACCAGGTTGCCACCTTGAAACAAAGAGACACTTCAATTCTAAAGGATTTTTTTAAAATTTGGGCTGAGTGAAACCTCCAAATTGCTAAATTGCTGATCTCCAGAGAGGTTTTCTGATTTCCAAACTCCATTCAAGACTTTAAACTTTCTTTTTGAAATGGGAGGTGGGAGTGGGGTCAGGGGGAGTAAGGGGGGAGAGAGAAAGGAGAGAGAGAAGATAAAAATTTAACTTCTTGTCAAAGAAATAGAAGCGAAAGATACTACCAGAAGGTTGGAGACCAGGAAGAAGGGAGGAATGTGAGAAAGGGCTCATTTAAGAATATCAGCCAGAAATCAAAGCTCCAACAGGAATTTATAAGTACAAGGGAAAACGGGCTTTGGGTTTAGTGACCGTTTTTTCTTTGGGTCTGTAGTTAGTTCATGGCTCTTGACATCAAAGCACAAAACACAGGAGGGATTAAACATTCTCCAAATGGGTCACTGCTCGGCAGCCCTGAAATCCACTCTGTAGAAACCTAATACTTCGACACAGACCCAGGAATCTATGAGAAGTTAGCGAATGATAGAGTAACTGGGGGGAAAGGTGGTATTATTCAAAGGTGTTATGTCAACTGGTCAAACATCTGGGAAAATAAATATTGCTCAATACTTACACTCTACAACAAAATAAATCCCAGACGGATTAAATATTTATGTGCTAAAAATAAATAAAACCCAAACTATGAAAGTGCTGGTGGAAAAGTGGAATTTTGGGGTCAGGAGTGTGTGGAATTTTGGGGTCAGGAGTGTGTGTGCACTTAATTGGACCATAGTTTACTCTCCTGCTGGCGTGGAGGGTTCCCCGTCCGCATATCCACACCAGTACCTGATATCATCTGGTTTCTGGTTTCTGCCGTTCTCAAAAGGCATACGTTTGTTTTAAGAATACATTTCTTGGATCACTAATGAGTTTTAACATCTCTTCAAATACTCGTTAGTCTTTTGGGTTTCCATTTTCATAAAATGCCCATAAAATGGCTGCTTGTATTCTTTGCCTAATTTCTATTGGTTTCTTGTATTTGTCTTCCTGATTTGAGAAGGTTCCTGTGTATTGTTAGTTTAGGAACCACAAATATCATTTTCCTTTGTTATCTGCTAACTTTATCTTTGTCAGTTGTTGTTGAACAGAAGTCCTTCGTTCTGATGCAAGGAAATCCATCTCATGCAGATCCATAAGGGGGTGCATTGCGCTTTGTGATAAGCGGGAGCAATGCCAGTGTCCATTGCTGGGAGAGTGGGCTGGGGAAATGCTGGACACACACCAAGGAGAATGGAACAGGAATCAGAAGAGATGGAGCAAGTGCACGCAGAACATCAGGGAGGGACCTGAAAATTGTAGTCATGAGTAAAGCAAGTAAGAAATTATATATATATATAATTTTTGTCAGTTAAAATGTATGAACATCGTACAATAAGTATTTAGCAAAAACATATTCAAATGAAAAAGATACACATTTAACACATAAGAATGGTTGTATGTGGAGGTGATTGAAGTAGGAAATGGTGATTAAAGGGAATAAATAAATAAGAGAGGAACCTAGGAAAGGTCAACCACGGATAATGTCTTATGAAATGTGGAATATAATCAACTGAATCAACTGCCCCTGAGTATCCCACACTCAAATACAGAAGAAGAAAATATAGACAAATATTTTTATCACTTGGAGGTAAGAACAGACTTTCTAAGCATGATGCTAGGACAAAAACTATAGAGGAATAGGATGACATAAAATATTTTAAAACTATGGTAAAATATAAATAACATAAAACTTATCATTTTAACTATTTTTAAGTGTGCGGTTCAATAGTATTAAGTGGGTTCACATTGTTCTGAAACCAATCTCCAGAAATATTTTCATATTACAAAATTAAAACTCTGTACCCATTACACAAAACTCCCCATGGCCTCCTCCTCTGAGCCCTGGCAACCACCATTCTACATTCTGTCTCTACTCCAGGAATCTCATATAAGTGGAATGATACAGTATTTGTCCTTTTGGGACTAGTTTATTTCACTTAGCATAATGTCATCAAGATTCATCCATATTGTAGCAAGTGTTAGAATGGCCTTCCTTTTCAAGGCTAAATAATATTCCATTGTAAGTATGTATTACATTTGGCTTATCCATTCATCTACTGATACGGGCTAGTCCCACGTTTTGGCTGTTGTAAATAATGCTGCTATAAGCATGACTGCACAAATATCTTTTCAAGACCCCTGCCTTCAATTCTTACATATCAAGAAATAGAATTGCCGAATCATACTGTCATTCTACTTTTAATTTTGGGGGGAACCACCATACTGTTTTCCATAACACTGCATCATTTTACATTCCCGCCAGCAGTGCACAAGGATTCCAAATTCTCCACATCCCCACCAACACTTGTTATTTTCTGCTGTGTTTTTTTTTCTTTTTTCTTTTTTATAGTAGCCATCCTCATGGGTGTGAGGACATAAACTTTAAAAAAAAAAACACTGAAATTTTAACACATGAAAAACTGGAGAAAGTTTTTGCAAGATATGGTTTATATTTCTAATAAATAAAGGACTCAATAATAAAAAAGAAAAATATGAAAAAGAATTAAAAATAGACTCTGGACATAAATAGCAGCTTATGAAAGACGACTACGAGCACATTAGTTAATAAACATGCACACATGCTCATCCTTTTCAGTAATCAGAGCAATATAAATAAAAGCAACATGATGCCATTTAGAGTCTGTCAGCTGGCAAAGGTGGGAAATGGGTGGTGCTGATGATGTGGAGGAGCTTGTGCTCTAACAACACAGGTTGAGGAGAAGAGAAACCCCAGTTGTCTCTCAGTGTCCGTTCTTCATAATGGAATCTTACTCTTTAGTCTGGTCGCAGTGTTGGCAGGTTCTAGCTGTGACTTGGTTTGTGCCCAGGGGATAGAAGTGAAAGTGCTGTGTAGGAATTCTGGGGAGCTTCCTTGACAGAAAGGAGAGGGG
Organism: Miniopterus natalensis; assembly: GCF_054644295.1. NCBI lineage: Eukaryota > Metazoa > Chordata > Mammalia > Chiroptera > Miniopteridae > Miniopterus > Miniopterus natalensis. The sequence continues at coordinate 66,045,234 of NC_142089.1, read as the reverse complement.
TGTCTGTTTTCTGCTTCTTCCCACTGCTTTCGTGGAGCAGAGCTAGAAGGGCGGGCGCCCCTGCAGCGATCTTGGAGCACAAGGGAACTTTGAGGATGGAAGCAGGTGATGCCGGTGCTGGGAAAGAAAGAACTAGAGCAGAGTTTTGGTCTCTGAAACTTGGCCTCCTGGCTCCTAATATAGCTGCCTACTTCTAATACCGAGGCTCTATATTTAATCACAAACTGGCCGTGGAAAATTCTTATTATGTGCCAGTGAGCAAGGGGAGTGCACAGCTCGAAAGGGCCCCCTGACCCTTGTCAGCATCCATCCCCTCCAAAGATGGCCAATGTTGCCTGAAACAAATATTACAATTAAAATGTATTATTAGCCCTGCTGGCATGGCTCAGTGGTTGAGTGCTGACCTATGAACCAGGAGGTCCTGATTCTATTCCTGCCTGGTCAGGGCATATGCCCGGGTTGTGGGCTCGATCCCCAGTTGGGGGCGTGCAGGAGGCAGCTGATCAATGACTCTCATCATTGATGTTTCTCTCTCTCTATCCCTCTCCCTTGCCCTCTCTGAAATCAATTAAAACATATATTTTTTAAAAGTATTATTAAATGTTTATAAATAGTAATAAGTAAATAGACTTTTAAATAATTTAACTTTCCAGTGGTGTATTTTATAAAATTTTAGCAAATTCAGTTTTGAAGTTATTTGCACTAAGACTTCTGGAACACCTCACGGGACAGGTAATGCTTGCTTTGACTTTAGTTTCACTTTTCATGCTTGTGTGTGGGTGATATACTTTCCATTTCCTCTCAATGCCTTTCTGTCCATTTTTAACTGCTCTATGTATGCAGAGGGCTGCTAATGTAAACTCCCTCCTTCCTCCCAAAGCCATGCTATTTCAAGAAGTTACAAACCAGAGGTAATTGCATCAAAGCAAAGGTACGGGGGCAGTTTTTAAAAGGAGGCAAGTGGAGTTGTTTGGTTTGGAGAAGAAACTCAGCACGGGATAGGTGCCTATAAATAATACCTGAGGGCCTCAGGAACCGGAGATTACGTAAGGAAGTGCTTTGTGCAAATGAAAGCTGTCCATCAATGAACTGGGCTCCCTTGAGAGGCAGTGAGTTCCCCAAACCTATAAATGTTTGTCCTGGGGAGGGCATTGCTCCAACAGGCTGCACTGGGTCAGGTCCCATAGTGCACCGGGGTTTTGTGACTGGCTAACCATGTGACTGTCTTGTGAATGGACAAGAGGACCTCAGTGGGAATTGGATGTCAAGCAGGAGGATTTGCAGCACATGCCTGGCAGCGTGTGGAGCGTGAGACTGGGACATGAGCTGAATTTCCTTAATGTCCTGCTTTTCAGTTAACCATCAGCCCCGGCTGGACTGGCCCCCGCCCCCCCCAGGCCCTCTCCACCAACTAGACCACCTTCCCCTCTGCCTACTCAACCCTAACCATGCCCCCACGCCTCTTTCCCTCCACAGAGCCATCTCTTAAACCTTTGCCCTGCAGCTCTGCCTGCCACCTCTGACAGAGACCCCGGGCCGCACACCTCCCGCTCGCACAGAGCTGTGAGACAGAGCAGAGGAGAGAAGGCCCTTTCCAGTCAGACCAAAGTGAGAAGGCGGGTCTGCCAGTAACTACCTCTTACCACCGCTCAGCTTTGGTTTCCTCACCTCTCAGTTGGGGGGGAGGGGATGTGGCAAATGACAGCTCGTGTTTGCACCAGACACAAATTGCCTCGGATAGATAACCTCTTTAAGAGCTGGAGACTCTTAATTCTGGACCACTCGTAGAAATGCTGGGGGCATGTGATGCTCACCTGTGCCTGGAGCGCTCTCAGCCCCATACAGATGCCGCCTGCTGCTATTATTACAAGGCGGGTAGGGGATCACGGGCTGTCATAGCACTGGCAGCCCCAGCTCCACTCCTTGCTCCCCACTGAGCACGACAGTCTGTTGTATGTGACGTGATACCAGAGTTGAGAAGAACCAGCCTGCACTAACTCGGCATTATTCCCACTCATCTGGGACTGTTACTGGTTGCTCACATGTATGTGTGCGTCTTGTCTCTGGAGGATTAGAACCATTGGTAACACACCAGGGCGCCTCCTCCAGAGTGATGAACACCCTTGTCCACAGGGTGGTGGTGAATGGGGAGTGTGTGTGGGAAGAGGCGAAGCCCAGCTGGGCAGTTCTTCCAAGTCAGGCTCAGGGAGGGAGCTTTCCCAGGTGCCCAGCTGAGGCCTTGGAGAGAAATGACAGGCTGTGGGTGGGACCTCAGATAAAGGAGAGCTCTGGGGCCTCACAGCCTCCAAGCTTGCCTTGGCAACAGCTCTTTTCCCTGCTCTCTTTTGAAAGGGAATTATGTGACTGCTGGCACTAGGCAATTATCATTTGTGAACATTTTTTTCTTATGTCATGTTAGAGAAAGACACACACAACCCTTGCCTAAGAATGGTACATTCAGGAATTACAGGCATAAGCCAATCTAGTTTTAAAAATGATGTTGCCATCGAAATTCTATTAACCCTACAATGCAATCTCCCTTAGACCAAAATATTGCAATTTCCTTCTCTTTTCACTTTCTTTTTCTCCAATTTAATTTGATTTTTGCTCTCTTTAGAGGATACACAGTAATCACGTTAGGCCATCGTCTTTCCAGCATTGCCCTCCGAGTTCCTTTTCTTTATATTTGAGCCCCTTCTCTACTTCTTCTTTAATCCCCTTTCTGCCCAGTGAATATCCCAAGAAGAACTGGACAGAGATAAATCATTCTGCCTTGGAAACTTATCAGGTTGAAAAAAATAAACAATCTGCTGCCCTCCAAAACTCAGAAAATCACGTTAGCCTAAGGTACCAAGTCTGTTTATTTTTCCTTTATCTGAGGGATAGATTTCATCATGAAAGCTGGGCCTGGCTGAATGGCCAAAGGAGTCCCTAACACGAAAGGAAGTGCCAGAAATAATAAATGAATGTGTTTGCTATTGAAATAGTCCAATCTGGATTTCAGAAGGGATTATATTTGGTTTTTTTGGAGGGTATGAATCATATAGGTTTTAAATAATAATTCTGCAACTTCAGCTCTTTTGGAGGGCATGTAGGGTGGCTTGCCAACTCCTGAAAGCCCAGAGAGTAATTGATTTAACAAGACTGAAGCAATATTGCTTTTCATGCAGCTTAAGGTATAAACAAATAATTCCTCTTAACACATTTCTAATGTTTGGTATAATAACATTCATCAAATTAGATGGAAACAGACACATCTTTTAAAAGCTCCAGTCTTCTTTCATTCCTTCCCTTTCTATATCCAAGAACATGAAGAATAAATAGAATGAGTAGACCAGAACGGGGCGAGCGATGAAAGTAAGTGGCTGGTTTATTTCTTTGTTATAAATTTTAGTCACGTGCTGACTTGAAAAGAAGGGAACAGGCTCTCTGCCTACAAGATCTAGTCAAAAGTGCCCTTTCATTCTTTCAGAAGTGAAAATGAGGAGTAGCAGCAATGATAATATCTCCATCCTGGCAAGGCGACCCCATGTGTGCCTAGAGGGGCCAAGGGCGTGCCATGGTCTGGAATCAGCCTCAGGCAGGCGCGCGGGCACCCTGACTTGCTTGCCAGCTCCAATACTCTGGTCTGGCCTTGCTATGATCCTCAGTCTGCCTTCACACACTGGCATCCCAGCCCTCCTAGAGTCTGCCACCCTGAGACAAGATGGATTTGAGGTTGGGGTGACCTTAAAAGACATCATTCAGGCAACATGCCTGCCAGGTTCAAGACATCCTTAGTTACAGCCCATGTAATGTGGCTTGGAACATCCTCTTACCAGGAAGACTGGGCAGTTCTTGCAGTCCAAAGGTAGGGTCCATGATTCTCCAAAGAAGAATACAAGTCAGCTAATCTACAGGGGCAAAAAATAATATATATAAAGGCCCAGTAGCAAAATCTTGGTCTCTTTGTCAAGCTTAAAGTTAGATTGATCACTGATGAAGAGATCTACCTAGATATAAACAAATGAATTTATTCTTTCTGTCTATATCTACCATCTATCCATCATGATAAAAATATCATTCTAAATAACGTTTTGCTAATACTTACTATACTTTATTTACATGACTTAACTTAGTATAATAATGCCATGATTGTTTACTGTCCCTTTTTTAAATTAGCAAAATTGAAAGTAGCTCATCTTTATTCAGTGCAGCAGGCAAACGTCTGTTATTAAATCATTGTCGGTGACTCTATGCAGGCTATAGAGAAGACCCTTAAAATGAAAATTGACCGGAAGAGTGGGCTTATACGCTTGGTGAAGCCGACATGAACACAATTACGATTTGCCTCAAACTTTGCAGGCAATTTACCTTTGGATTGATGTCAAGCAGGGAAAATTCCAGCCTGAGGACATTCTCTAAAGGAACTGATCAGTACTGGGGAACAGAGGAGACAGAAAGAACTAGAATGGGCGTGTTAATGGAAACTCCATCTCAGTCATGCCTATACTGTTAATGTGAATACGACAGTGGAATGAGTGTCACTGAAGCAGATAATTCTTCTTGTTCCTATTACCCCACCATTCAACCTGCCAACCTGTCATTATTCTAAAGTAGAAATTTTTTTCCTCATTTCTGCTTTTAGTTGGCATTTTTATCAGAGAACTGAGGTGCTGCCCTAATGTACCTGTAAAATGTCCTGGAAGGGAGGCGTAACAAGCCAAGGTCCAAGGCCACAAAGAATGCTTGAAGACTTTCAGTATAACTATAGGCACAGCAGAAAACAAACCTCTAAGCAACTTTATCTAGATTGACTATCTTCGTCAAGGGTCAAGGTCATCATGATTGGCTCCCTTTGTTTAACAAGCGTCCCCTATTTACTTGTTCCAATGGAAATGATATGCCATTAAAGTTATCTGAAACCAATGTTATTCATTCAAAGGGTCCCTGCAGAATCTTATCTTCATTACTCATCTCCATTGTCCTGGGAGGCCCTGGGTCAAGATGCCATCTGCTATTTCAACAAACAAGCAAAATGTAGGGCCTGGGCTCAGAAGACATGATGTGGTACTTTAGTCGGCACATCTTGGGCCCAGAGCTGAGCCTGCCTCTTTAGATCCTGAAGTAAGTAGAAGCAAAGTGTGTAGGTACACAGTGATGTCATCTCACTCCTACTTCTTTTTTTAAGGGGAGAAGTCTTATAGAGTGGAAGGCCTAATTGGGGGCAAAAATAATAAAGGTCAAAGGGACAGGGCTGTGGGATTCCACCTGTGTTCTCATCAATTCCATCTCCTTTCTAGGGGGTTGTTTCTGCAATAGTGGGGAAATGGCTTTCTCCTTGGCTTTCATTCATTCCAGTCCATGTCAATCCAATTTAATTTACACACACACACACACACACACACACACGCACGCACGCACAAACACACACATCTGCCTTCATCTCCACAAGGAGATAGAAGGAGAAGGCAGGGAAGAGAAACTGAGTTGAGAGTGGAAGCCATGAATTAGGGTAAGACGAAGGAAGCAGACAAGGCAGCAAGGAGAAGGTCTAGATGATGAGTATGAGAAGTGCTCTCACTGAAAAATCATGACTAAGTTATTTTATCTGCTTAGCCTGTGGTCACCCCATCCCCCAGGTTTTGCTTTTCTACCTCAGTGGGACTTTATGCATATGTAATGAGGTGGGAAGGAGTAGAAGCTGGGTTTGTGTGGCAGGGAGGGAAATATAAATAAGAAGAAACCACAGCGAGAAAAGAAGGACTGCTAACAATCGCCTTGATTCTCCACTCTCTTGACTTTGCCTCTATGTTTATGCTGCATGGCCTGTGATTACAAGAGCAAGTAGAGCAAGTACTGCAGATTCAGCAGCCAAGGCATAAAAATTGGAATTACTCACCTTTGGAGAAGGGCGCATTTGTGATAGGATAAATATTCATTCATCAGACACTGCTATGCAATGAATTTTCAACCGGTTAACTTCCAAATAACAAGACATGCTATAATGAAGGCTGAAGGGTACTTGAGTTTGGTTCTTATACTAAAAAAAATATCAGGATTTGCACTTCCTTTAAGCTTGGTAGGATGCTCTTGATATAAAGAAATAAATCCTGACCAGTGACTCTTCATCTGTGTGGGCAAATATCTTGGAAATCAATGGCAGAAAGTGAAAAGACTATGGGCAAGGAGAAATAAGTGTCATAGAGCTAAACTTTGGCAATGCCTACCCAAGCACCACTTAGAGGAAAAAGTGCGCCCAGGCTGCTGGGAACTGTGTCCCCGTCTTTGGGATGTATTTAATGATCAGAGTCTATGCCATTAAACACACCAGTCCAATTACTTTTTAAAACAATTTTTAATGCTTTTATTGATTTTAGAGAGAGAGGGAAGGAGAGAGAGGAGAGAGAAACATCGATCAGTTGCCTCCCGTATGCACCCCGACCAAGGATGGAACCAGCAACCTGGGTATGTGCCCTGACTGGGAATTGAACTGGCAACCTTTCAGTGCATGGGATGACACTCCAATCAACTAAGCAACACAGGCCAGGACATAGCAGTCCAGTTCTGATGCTGTGCTCACCAATCTCCTTTTGATTATATGGCTTCCCAGGGAGCTTGCTTAAAAGGGGGAGATTGTTCAGGCTAGTGCAAATTTTTTATTTATCAGAGTTACAGTTCCCATCATCAATTAATATGCTTACGTGTTATTTATTTTACTATTCTAATTGCAATTCCTCTGTATTCAAATTGAATCAAAAACAACATTTTACAAAGCCCACTTCCTTCAGAGCCACAGGGAGTAGTCATTATCAAGATCAGCACTTGTTTCCAAATGTGAAGCTCCCAAAATTAATGGAAATTGGCATTTATAACGAGATAAAATTATATACAATTAGTCAATTTTGAAGGCACCTGAGTCATTTCTCATGATGACTCAATTGGCTATGTATTGATTTAGAATTTACATACCACACACTTTACTTTCATTACTAATTTCATCTTGCTCTTTAGCCTGCATTTATGCTGATGGCAGAAATCACATAAGCTTGTCGTCTTCTAGGTTAAAGACATCTCCTTGGGGTTGGTGGGACCATTCTCTGGGTCTTTCCAGAACTTGCAGTGACATTGCTCAACCCAACTGTTGTTTTGGGCATCAAGCTGGCACCAGTGCATTTTGCTCTGGATCTGGCCATTGCCTCTAGAATTAGGACCCCATCTTCTTTGGTTTCCTTATCCAGACCCAGCCTTCTGCCAGGCACCTGAATCTCTGAGACTATCTAGAGCTCCCAAAGAGGCTCTAAAGCTCAGCTGCTCTGCCCTGAGCTGTTGGTCTTGTACCCTTCCCCACCGTGGTTGTAGAGCCATGCCATTCAAGTCAGTTTTTATTCCAATTCATGGTCAGAGTGATCTTTTACAAACTCCAACTTTTTTTCATCACCCCTCCCTCCTAAGTATTTAGAGGTTCACCACTGCTTTTAAGAAAAGGTTCTTAACAAAGACAATGGAGCATTGCACAAGTTGCTTCTACCTGCCTCACCTACCTCTCTGAACTCTGACCTCTGCTTCAGCCCCACTGGCCTTCTTTCAGTCTATACGACTGGCTGTGTTCCCACCCACCACAGGAACTTTGCACGTGCTGCTTCTTTTGCTTGGAATGATCTTTCTCCCTTCCTCCCTGATTAACTCCTCTTTTCCCTTAAAATCTCAGTTAAACCATTAAGTATTCAATGGATTAATGCTCTGTTAAGATATTTGAACGTATCTTCTGGCTAAGATACAGGGACAAGAGTCCAAGGCAGAAGGGTTTTCAGCAGGTCCCAGTCAGTGGAAGCCCATTCCTGAGTTTGGATGACTGGTGGTTTTGCCAATAAGTCATGTGAGCGAAGACCTAGCCGTTGTCACAGGGAGTGGCTATGAGAATGGAGAAAAGAAGGTAAACCAGAGAGATATTTTGGAAAGAGAAAAGGTATAATGTAAAGACCAGTTAAGTTTGGTCTAGGATGACCCCCAGGTTTCTAACTGGTGCTCTTAGGTGGGAAAATGGAAATTCAGTTGTGCTTATGGTACCAGTAAGTGGCTGGAGAGATGTTCAGTAAGTGGCTGGAGTTATGAATCTGAAGCTTAAGGATGAGATCTGAGCTGACAATGAAGATGTGAGACTCTAGGGATCTCTGGGTGGATGAAAAAGTACAGCTCTGGAAGAGAAAGGTAAAGTAGAAGAACATGAGGCAGGTGGCTTCCAGCTTAAACATGTGGGAACGTGATTTCCAATACATTTCACAAGATCAAATGGAAGGTTTGAGAGATAAGGTCAGAAGAACTTTGTTTATCTAAAATTGACATAGTAATTCCCGACTTACCTTAATGTATAGGTAATATGGTCACTAACTATAAATCACTTTCAAACTTTAAAACTGGAAAGGTTGAACACTATGATCTCTGCTGAGATCATGGTATTAAGGAAAAAATATCCGTACTTAAGAGAGGGGAAAGAATAAACTTGCTTGCAAATAGATGGGCATTTCACTTTCAGTAACTCTAAGGATTCTTTGGTTGTATCTATACTCTAGGTTCAAAAGTCATTTGGGGAGCCCAGCTGGCGTGGCTCAGTGGTTGAGCATCAACGTAGGATCCAGGAGATGGCAATTTGATTCCCAGTCAGGGCACAGGTTCTGGTTGGGGGCTCAATCCCCAGTTGGGGGCATGCAGGAGGCAGCTGATCAATGACTCTCTCATCACTGATGTTTCTATTCCTCTCTCCCTCTCCCTTCCTCTCTCTGAAAGCAATAAAGACATTAAAAAAAAAAAAAAAAGTCCATTTGGGGAATGGGAGGAATACGTCCTCAGTCTCTCTCTTAGATTTGTATCTACATTCAAGAACATAAAATAAGCATTAAAAACAAACAACTGGTTGTAGTTGTAGAGCTTTTCATAAGCATTTACAAAAGTGTCTATTATAGAACCTTTGGGGGGAAAAACCTTTGTAATCCAGTATTCTGGGACAAACTCAAACTATCATAAAAGCAAAATGACTACTTGCTAATTCATTTAGATAAGTTTAAGAAAAAGACCTGAAACTAATATACTGCTTTGTGTCAATTATATCTCAATTTAAAAAAGAGTAAGGAAGTGATCTAGTTTAAAAAGCATATTTGGCTTTTAAATACATGAATAAAAAATTTTGAATATCATTTATATAACTTGTTTTAATTTTCTCAAAGAACATCCATAATTTAAAAATAAATGCAAACAAATTCACTTGTTTCCCAATATACATTTTTATAAGCACATTTGATATATATATTTGATACATATATATATCTGTATGTGTGTCTATGTATGTATATGTACATATGCAATAAAATTCTTTTTAAACACACACAAAAAGCAGGTTTAGCTTCTGGCATACTCTTAATAATTCTGTTTTTTGAAGTAGTGAATCATACTATTATGGCTTAAAGCCTCCTCCTTGCTCTAATTAAATGCTCAAATGATAAATATCTATGCATTTGGCCACTAATATGAAGCCCATGAACTTTATTTCTAATTAGAGCAACTGTGAAAATGCTAACAAGCAGATCTTGAATGAGTATCAATAGACCAAACCATTAGTAAAAGCTAAAGTGGCTGTTAAAACATTACAAGATTTCTCAGTGAATCTTGACCAACAGGATAAGCTACCTGGGTCCATCAGATATGGACAAATATATAGTTTTAAAAAACCATTTTAGATAAATTTGGTTAAATAGTGTAAATTTGGCTGCATTTTTCTCCTTGGCTCATGCTATAGTCAGAAAGTCACAGTGACTACATGGTGGTTGGAATAAGTGAAGTGCTGTAAATGGCATTTGATTTTCTAAGAAGGCTGAGTTATTAGAATTTTACATATCTGGGGGCTTTTGATATAAATCCAAATTTTAAAAAAAGCTTTTAACAAACCCTTTAGAAGTTCCATTCAGCGGGATGAGCTAACCTAGGAAACAGTCACTTCTGGCCAGTTACCCTGCAGCTGTCGATCTGGTAGGAAGCTGGCTTTTTGGTTGGCAAAGTGTTGTGGAAGCAAATGTGAAACTCCAGCACATAACACACATGTGCTATGTACACATACAAGGAGGTTACTATCACTGAACCTCAAAGAGGAGACACAGATTTTCTTACAAACTGAAAATGAATAAAGTTACAGCCTCAGCATCTGTTACCATGATCCAAATGGCATTCAGACACCAACGGGAGCATTTGCTAGCTACTCAGCTTTTAAGATGAACTCGACAATGATAATCAGGAATAGGAATTGTAGTAAATGGCTGAGTACCCAAAAGGAAGGGATTCCTTAGCAGGGAACTTCCACCTTCCAGCACCCTTGCTCAACACAGGAAGTTGTAAAGAGCTGGTGTGACCTGGGCCTGCCTTTGCAACTCTGAGCAGTGGCCAAAGCCCCACACCTTTGATAGGCCACACTCCAACATCACTGAGTGGCATTCTAACAGAACAGGGTCACTGTCAATAAGGCAACGAGCGCACATTCGCAACCCCAAGGTCCTGTTTGTCTAAGTATACAGGTGGGTGTTTGGATCCTTTGTCCAGGTGCCAAATGTTCCATCAACCTCACTCTTCCTCTTCTCTGTTCTTACTTTTTAATATATTAGTGAAAAAGCCTTTCTTGAAAATAGATTTAGGAGGGAAGTCTGTATATACAAGAGAAAGGACATTAATGTGAATTTAGTAGCATAGGAAATACCTTCACAGCAACTCTTCAACACTTGTTCGTATCTATCCCGCAACAATACAAATGCATTGCTTTAAGTCAGGGATGTTACCGCTGAGTTTTCACAGTTGGTGAGGGAGGCTTCTGCTCTGACTGCACAAACAAAGGGTAGGAAGGGCCTTGAAAATAAGTAATTGGGCCTACTGAGCCCAAAGATGCAATGTTTCTTCTGGGCCTCAGTTCTTTCACCTATAAAGGTACTTCCCACTTACTCCATTTACATCTCTTTTCTCTTGTTTCTTCTACACACCGTTGCCAGACTGATTTGCTGGTGATAGCTCTGCCTTCGCCCTGCCCTGTTCAGAGCTGCCCTTCACCATAGACCGATGCAGACATTTTCACCCGCAGTCGAGACCTGTGGTATAAAATTCCAGTCAATAGGTTAGCCCCTTCCCCCCTCCCTTACTTACACTCTGCACTTGGACCAAAATGGACTCCTTTCTGTTCTCTGCATATCTTTACATTGTTCTTTCCCCAATCCCAATCTTTTAGCAGCTTAACATCTTTCTTGTTCTTTAAAACCCATTTTAAATCTCATCTCTTTAGCGAAACTTTTCCTGAGTCCCCCAATCATATATGGTCTCCCCTCTTTCAAAAGCAGCTGAGCCTTGGCTGTCCCTTCTCTAGGTCTGTATTCCTCCTGGAACCGTGTGTCCTTATGTCAGTCCCACCCTCCAGTCAGGCTGAGCTCCTCAAGGGCAGGCAACGTCTCACTAGCTCATCTTTGCAACACAGCCCGGCCTCTACAGCACAACGCCCTGCTCAGAACGGGCATCTGTGGGAAGGAACTGGCTCCATGTATTTTCCATTTATTTAAAACAACCAAAGGAACGTCAGGTAATAATAGGGCTAAGGAAGTGAACTATTAGGTAAGAAGGGTCAGTGGAGAAGTTGTCTTTCTTCTCTTTAGAGAAGAAAGAATATCTTTCCATCCAGTCCTCGTGCTGACCTGTTACTGTCTCATACCATATATATCCCAGTGAGGTTAAGAAATAGCAGGAATATATAGGGAATATAATCAATAATATTTAATAACTGTATGGAGCCAGGTGGATCCTTGAAATATCGGGGGGAGCACTTTGTAAAGCATATAATTGTCTAGCCACTATCCTGTACACCTGAAACTAAAACAGTTTAATATTGGATGTGAACTCTAATTGAAAAATAAAAATATAAAAAAATTTAAAACAAAACAATATCAAGAGAAAAAAATGGGACTTGTGATATCCTGGTGCTTTGGGAATAACGATTGTCCTTTGTGATAAGGTTTGGGAAGCACCTTATCACTAACAAGAAAGTAGAGGTGGGTGGTGAGTATGGGAATGGGAAAAGGGAAGGAAAAGTGGGTTGCTAAACTGGAGATGAAAGACTGTCCGATTGGTGGAGACCAAGGCTGCTGAGAACCCGCCGCCCGGCTCTGCTCTTATTATAACTTAATCTCTGCCCTTGGCCCCTCACCTATGAAGCTCCACAGAGGCCTTGAGAGTCCAAAGCCCTGGAAGATCCTTGAATTAAAAGGCACTGTGTAAAAGCAAAGAATTATCATTAAGGAACCTGTTATAGACTGAAACAGACACCACAACGCATAATTTTTTAAAAATAAATACCATGCTGTCAAATTGGATAGTGACTGGCTGTTAGATAACTTGGCAACTGCAGCGGAGCAAATGCTCAGGAGAGGTGAGTATTTTTCCACTCTTCCTGAAGGCTGGAAGCATAAACAGCAATTTTTTTTTGCATCAATCTTTCAGTCGTGTCCATCAAATTAGGCTTTCCAGTTTAGTGCGGAATACAATACCCTCCCCACAGCGGAAAGCAAGCCCGGGCTGCACATCTTGAGAGCGGGGAGCTGGAAGAGCAGGCGTGCGCAGGCCACGTGAGTGTCTCAGCAGCGTCAGGCGTGTTTCTCGGCGCTTTCCCTTTTAACATGCCACAGGGAATTCGCGTCTCAGCTGCAGGATGTACTCAGAGCAGTTTAGGCAGAGCTGATAGTATGGGGGGGGGGGAGCTGCACACCCTGTGCTCCCGACAAACTAGGACACGGAGAGCAGAGCAAAAGTACACAGTAAGCGTGACCCTCACACAGGCCAGCTCTTCATGCCAACCGTGGGCACAAGGTGGAGCAAGATCAGCTGTGTTTGTCTGGCTTGAGGACCAAGGACACGGTGAGGGAGTGGGAGGGGGGAGTGACACTCTCAACTGCGAGCAAAGGGATTGGCTAATAATAGTTGTGTTTATACCGGGGAGAATTGAAGCCACAGCAGAAGGGGAAACTAAAGACATTAAATTTTAGTAGAGCTAATTTTGGAAGAAAGGGAAAGTGCTGAGGGAAATGAAACAGGATAAAGCTGTTGAAGAGAAAGCCACGAAGGAAATAGAAAGTGTTCGAAGATATATTAATGCATGACCAAAATCACTACAAGCTACCCAGTCATAAATATTCCAACAGAGTAAAAAAAAAGAAAGAAAAGCCAAGGTGGATTAAAAGTGAGAATCTATGGTAAGAGAAGCAGAAACGCTGCATAATAAGACTTTGTGGAAGTATAAGAAATCAAGGATGGGCTAAAAGGCAATTACGGAGTGAAAATAAAATGTGGAGAAGTAATTCTTCTGTTGGACAAACACCTCTGTTTACTTCTGTACATTTCTCTCCCAGTTCCCTGTCTGTCATCCTATAAATACTCTGTTTGTACTTTTCTCTCTGGCATCCACTTCAAGTCTCCTGACTCATCTCGTGTTTACTCCCATATGTTCTTGATTGAAGGTAGGGAGATGGTTTATCTGAAGACGGGGGTGGGGGACCCACCCAGGGAAAATGTAAGGATGGAGGCCATGGCTCCCCTGCCTGTTAAGAATGCTCCTCTCAACACCAGAACGAGAGGTGAGAGAAAAGCTTCTGAGGCACATGGGTAAGTCGAGATGTCAGCAGCAGACACTTGGGCAGGTCTCCTTAGAGAGAACACCGAGTCCCTGAAGAAGGCGCAGGTGAGCATCGCTGCCCCACTGTTCCCTTAGCGACGCTCCTCTGAACTCAGTGGGAGGAAGGCACATCTGCCTGTGTGGCTTTGCACCAGGGTAAGGAAGGCGCGAGAGACCTGCAACTTTTAAGCCTTAACTCCCTAAAAAGTAGGTCAAGTGGAAAAGTCTGAAAATTAAAAATGGAAATCAGGAAGGGGCAAAAATCATACCTCATGGCTAAGCTACCAGCAAATGACTCCAACTCAGCATGGCAAAGAGGGAGAAAATAATACATAGACTCCTCTGATCTTTGGAAATCAAAGACACTTACCAGCCAGCACCTATACTCTGCAATCCCAAATAGCAAGAATGTGAATATTTAGCTTTAATAGAGTTTTGAGATCTCAGTTTGGTGGGTAACTTGTGTTTGTTACAAAGATTCTGGAAAAATTTTCTAAACCCTGTAGTTACTACTTACAGGAGAGCCCCTAGGACTCCTGTCTATAGGCCCTGCTGCGAGCTGGCCGCAGGTCAGGAATCCCTTGTCTGCTCCACCATCTTTGTGTGAGCTACGCCTGGAGGAGAGCACTCACGGCTTGATTGGCCACATCCACCCTTTGCAGAAGAAATAGTAACAGCTCTTCACTGAGAAATCTGGGGAGTAAGAATCCCTGAAAATGGAGCCAGCTTGAAGGCTTGAAGACTGAAGATGGCAGGCTGGCTCTTAGATTCTGGGGAAGGCTGGGCGAGAGGAGGCGATGCTTGGCTCCTCTAGTGTTTTGGCTCATACACAGTACATTAACAATGGGAAACTAGAGGATAGATGCACTGGGATGACTAGAGTCCCCCTAAAATGCATGTCCATCCACGCATAAGGCCTCTAAATGTGGCCTTATTTGGAAATAGGGTTGTTGAGATGTAATTAGTTAAGATGAGTCATACTGGATTGGGTGGGCCCTAAATCCAATGCCTGGTGTCCTTATAAGACCCACAGGCACACACATGAAAGATGCCATATGAAGATGGATCAGAGACTGGAGTGAGGCAGCTACAAGCCGAGGAATGCCAAGGACTGCCAGCAACCATCAGAAGCTAAGGAGAGGCTCAAAAGGATTCTTCCTTAGTACTTTCAGAGGGTGTGTGTCCCTGTTGACACCTTGATTTTGGGCCTCTAGCCTCCAGAATATGAGAGAATAAATTTCTGTTGTTTTAAGTCATCTAAACTGTGGTAGTTTGTTACAACAGCTCCAGGAAACTAGTACAAGGGCAATCACAGGCAGATATTCAGACAAAAGGAGTGAAAGAACAGTAGAATAGCTACAAAAAGCTGACCCAAGGACAATAACAGCACAGCTTTGCAGGACCTTTTAGCATAGAGTAAATAACCATGTAGCCCACGTGCACAGTGGGGTAGAGGGCATTTTTAAAATCGAGTCTCAGGACAATTATGAAGTGTATGAAAGTAACACTGAAATTCCTGTCGGCCAGATACTGCAAAGGGAACAGCAGGCAGGGGCAGAAAAGAAAGCATCTTTTGTTTCCAAGGGGCAATGGTTTTAGCTGCACTCTGCTGGAAGCTATTCCTTCCCACCCAAAAGCACAGGGGAAAGATAAATCTCTCCTCCCACCAGGTTGCAAGGAAACACCAGAGGATTTGTTGGAATCAGTGTGGTAGGAGATTCAGCCATGTAAAATAAACCATGAAAATCAAGCTGGGGCTGAAAATCAGTGTGGGGCAATTGCTTCTCAGGTATTCTCCTCTATGCCCATGGTCAGTTCCTTCTTCCAGTCCTCAATGTGTGGTCCCAACCCAAGGGTTTCCCTGAGGACCCCTGTTTCTTTCTGTTCTCTTCTCTCTTGGCTTTGTGCATCCTTGCATTTCCCTACGCAGAGAAATTTCAGGCCATTCACTATGCATTACCTCCACCTCCTGCCCCCTTTCCCGAAAATATCCATTACACATGCGTCTCCCACTCCTGACCTGGAAAGATAGGTGTCTCTGTTACGTTCAGAGCCAACTCCTCCACTTGTTCTCTGTCTCTTCTAATCTGCTCAGGGACCTTGCTCCATCAGCTATCTCCTCTTTTATGACCCCAGCCTCTTCTTGTTCTCTTTGATATAAAATATATTCAACCTTTCTCAATTTAAGAAACCTCTCCCTGATTTCGGTGATAGGTCCCATCACTCACAGTAATTATCCTCTCCTACTCCTCTTCTTGAAGCTTCTGGGAAGAACAGACTACATTCAACAGGTTCATTTTTGCACCACACTGCTGCAAATCTGGCTTTGGGCCCCACCATTACACTGAAACTATTCTGGCCAAGGTGGCTGCTGAATTAGATGGACAGTTTCTAGTTTTATCTTAGTGGTATTTGGCAATGCCCTCCTTGAAATTCTATTTTTCTGCTACTTGATGACATTACTCTGTTGTTTTTCTGCTACCTCTCTAGAAATTCAATTTTTAGCCCCTTCCCTTGATCTCCTTTTATTTTGGAATTACTCCAGGGTCTTCCAATAGCTCCCTCTACCACCACCTTTTTAAATTTCGTGCCCTCTTTTTTATTCTAAGGTGAGAATGCTTGAGAACACTCTGCCCAAAGAATACCACCCACATTCATGTCTTAATACATGCTGATGAACCCCAAATATATATCTAAAGCTCCGATCTTTCTCCTTACATTCATATTCCACAGCCTTCCCCCCCAATTCAACATGTTCAAAGCTAAACTAATCATCTTGCTCTGATTACTCCTCCCACATTCCAGCTCCCCAATCAAAAATCCCACTTCCCTCCTTAGCTTCTTTCACTCGTTACTGATGATTCAACTCAGCTTTCTTGAAGTACCAAGAATCTAGGTGCTTGGTCCTGAGCTTACAGAGAAAAATGAGATCTCAGATAATAGTAAGAGAGAAAGATAGCCAAATATATGTTACAGTTTAACAGTAGAAGTAAAACTAGAAGTATATACAAGATACAGAGGTGGAGTGAAAGAGACGATGATTATCTGGATCAGAGTAGAAGTGAGATTAGGTCAGCAATACCAAGGAATGCTCCCAAAGATTGGTGAGCTAGGCTCTTTCCTCAAAGAGTGGCTGGTCTGTCTCAGTTAATGCCCATCACCAACAATCCACCACCTGAGCCTGAATCCCAGGAATTTTCTTAGAGTCATCTTCTCCATCTGATCAATTCCTATCAGTTCTGCATGCAAAAATCTCTCAAAACATATCTCTGGGACAATTCAGTTTATCTCCTAATTGCTTTACCTCCCATTTCATCCCCAGCTCTACCTCCACAAGAGCAAAGATTTCATTCAGTTTGTTCACTTCTCTATTACACATAATTTGATGAATTTCTACATGTTGTGGATGCATAATAAATAGCTCTTGAATGCAAGGATGCTCCAAAGTGATATTCCTGAAACCTAGGTCTTATCACCATGCCACTTTACTCTTCCCTGATCTTCAGGGCTCCTCGTTGCAATCAAAGTAAAATTTAAAACTGGCTTGGCAAACAAAGCCCTTAACATTCTGGTCTCTGAAGATTTTATCAACAGACACATCACTCTTTCAAGCTTCTGTGTCTCTGATTGCACTGTCCCCTTCCCTGAAATACACTGACCTTGCTGATCCTCAAGATGGACTTCTACTCATCTTTTAAGATTCAGTTCAGACCTCTTCTTTTTTCTCCCATTCATCCTCTCACCGAGCAAGGCCATGACTTGTCTTTGACCCTTTGTGTTCTTAGACTCTAACAATGTATATCACTAATTATCTCTTTAACATATTTACGTATCTACTTCTTTGATAAAATTGGGGCTCCTTGAAGACAGGGCCTGTGAATCAGTACCAAAAAATTAGCCTAATTAGCATGTGATGGTGTCACTTGGATCAAAGAGAAAACCACAAATGTACACAAAAATACAGGCTTATTTCAGACGTTCCTTCTACTATTTACATATTGCTATCTCCCTTGGTGAAATTACATTCATATAAGAAGGCAATCGAGTGTGTAATATATTTAGAAAGATTTCTATCAAAACGGTTCAGATTTTAAAAAATATTTTGGAGCTTACAGAGGATAAGCTTTAATTATCTAAAGACTCATTGGTATGGAACACCTCATTGCCTTACTAAATAAATGGATATATACACAGGTCCCATAACATGCAGCAACGCCTTCAGAGCAACCGCAAGGTGACAAACTCCACTGGTACGATCTACATCATTGAGCCCCAAGAGAAAAACTGGAAAGACTGTAGATTAAAGCCACAAAACTGGGGAGAGCTTAAAACATTCAGCAGGAGAAGAGAAGTGGGATAGGGTGCTGTGGAGGGCCAGAGTTTAGAGGCCTGAAAGGGAACTTTCTTCTTTTAGACACAAAGGGAGACTGCTGCTTATAAAGTGTTTTCAAAATCGTGGTATTTAGCATGCCATTGACTCTCTTGATTTGCAAAGCATGATTATGAATATTTCCTAATTAATCGACCTGCAAAACCCTCTTTAGAATTCAGTAATACTAGATTCCAATTAAAGAGGGGCAAACATGCCTGGAGAAACCACGTACAATCCTGTGGTTGGGTTGGAATCCTCAGGAGCAGTGAGGTAAGTCATTGCAGCTGCAAATTGGTCAGGTCTTAGCATTGGGCCAGTGTGTTCCAAACTCTGGAACCTTCATGAGGTGGATTTAATTGGTAAAGGTCAGATTTCCCTCCCCTCCCAGTTTTATTGAGAACATATATGTTTAATTATAATAGTTAATTATCCATTTTAATGTGCCTTTATACAATTTATAAACATAGCATCTTAATCATGATTGTATGATGCTTTATAAAGTATTATGAATAAAATAATTAAAAAGTAAGTCTATTCAAAGAAAATTAGTGATAGTACTGACATCATGTGCCTATGGAAAAAGCCACCATGGTGATAAATGAATGAATTTTTGGGAAACTTCATTCTGAGTAAGAACAATGCTCACTCTTATTGTTTCAAATGTGTGCCTGTTTAACCCTCATGTCTATAACTAAATGATTATAAATTTGTAAAGTTTTTATTTCTGATGTGGAGTTAAAGGAAAAGGGATAGAAAAAGGGGTGGGGGTGATGTGAGGGAAAAGGAAGCAAGCAGGGAAAGCCTTACGTGCAAGTTCTAAACACCAGCTGAAGAAAATTAGCAGAAATAAGTCCACTGGACACAGTGTACAAAACCGTCCTCGTGAAGATGCAGCTCTATTTTATTCAGAATTTGGCTCTCTCGAGTGCCCTGGGGAGACAGGCATCTCATTTTCTGGAGGGGCCCAGGGAAGCAGCAGCCACTCAGCATTCTTCTTGCCAATATCTCACACAAACAGCACACAGCAGTGACTCAATCAAACAACACTGAGAATTCAGAGCCCAGCTCTCTTAGTAGAGATAAAGCTCCTAGGGGTGTTGACCAAAAATAAATAAATTCATTCATTCATTTAAAAAAAAAAATTTAAATATTAAAAAGAGAATTTTTTTGAAGTCCCTTTTTTAAAAACTTTTTTTTTTTTTCAAATTACCTTTTCTAATTGCATGCTTTTAACTGTTAGGAATTTAACAAAAGAAACCAGACTGAGAAACAGAGGAAACCCATAGACATGTCATATCAGTTCTGCAAAGATCACTGAAGCAGGAGCCAATAACCAGCTATGCCAGGATAAAGACTGATGACTTCACAGTTCAGCCACTAAGAGATGAACTGCGCTTTCCTGTAGAAGGTCCAGCCTCTGGACCTTGGATATCTCTCAGCCTCGTCTCTGACCACTCCAGCTCAAGTAGTCCATTCTCTCAGCCTAGTTGGTGCCTCTTTATTTTTTAAGACTCAGATCAACCTCACTTGTTTCAGGAGACTTTCCTGATTCCTATGTTCTGAGTCAGATCCAATGCTCTGGGCTCCTTAGTGCTCCCTTCCTCCTTCCCTCCTTATCTCCTGTATTAGATCCTTCAGCAAATATTTATTGAGCGCATACTACATCCCAATGACCATTCTAAGCAGTGATTAGCACCCTGTTTCATGAAATCTACATGGGGAGAGGTGAGAGTGGGGAACAAAACACAACCCCTCCCCCAGAAAACTCACCCCAAACCATAAACAATATAATTTTTTATAATAAAAGTTCTGTGATGACACCAAAAATGGTGATATGTAGTGATCTGAGGAGGATTATTTACTTTAGATCAGGGAGACATGACACACAAGAGCTGGAAATGGGAAGATCTGGAAGGCCAGTAGAGAGCATATGAAAAGACTCTAAGACAAGGAAGAGCTTTGGGGAATTTCAGGAACAGAAACGAGGCCAGTGGGGCTCTAATGGAAAGAGTAAAAAGGGGCCAAGATGAGGTTGAAAAGTTAGGTAGGGGCCAGGAACCACAGGGCTTTTAAGCCATGCTAAGGCAGGTCAATTTTATTCTAAGAGCAATTAGAAGCCACCTACATAAGTGGTTTTCAGCCAGCGTGAAGTGGAAGGATCTTATCAGAATCACTGGAGGAGCTAATTTAAGGCTCACTTATTTACCAGACACTGGTTCTTCACGTCTGGGGAAGGCCAGGCATCACATTTAGTGAACCATTGACCAAAATGGTCTGTAGAAACATCAAAATTGACATATTCAAAACCAAACTCCTCACCTTCCCCTCACTCACCCTTCATCTGCCTACCCCTCTCCAAACTGGCTCTTCTTGTAATCCATGGCTGGCATTGGCAGTTCAGTCCTTTAAATTGGAAATCAGAGTCATTCTTTTGTTTTTCTTTTTTAATTATTTATTTATTTTTATTTTTTTATTGTTCAAAATATTGCAGATGTCCCCCATTTTCCCCATTGATGCTCTCCACCCCACACCCACTCCCCTCCCCAGGCCTCACCACATTATTGTCTGTGTCCATGGGTTATGCATATATGCATATAGATTCTTTGGTTAATCTCTCCCCACCCGCACCTTCCCTCTGAGATTCGTCAGTCTGTTCCATGCTTCCATGTCACTGAGTCTATTTTGTTCATCAGCTATTAAGCACTTTAGATTCCACATGTAAGTGAGATCATGTGATGTTTGTCTTTTTCTGCCTGGCTTATTTCACTTAGCATAAAGAGTCACTCTTAACTACACCTTCACTTTCTTTTTTTTCTTTTTTTTAAAATTTATCTTTATTGTTGAAAGTATTACAGATGTCTCCCTTTTCCCCCCATTGATCCCTCCACACTGCACCCGCCCCCTACCCCCCACCCCCTGCTTCAGGCCTTCACCACACTATTGCCTGTATCCATGGGTTATGCATTTATGCAAACATAATCAGACTGAGTCTTGTCCATTTGATCATCAAAATATCTCCCAAAACTGTCCCTTCCCTCCTTCCCACTGCCAACTGCATTAGTTCAGGCTTCCATCATCTCTCACTGATATTTATACTGGCCTCCTATACATGCCTATGGTCTCCATGTGCAAAGCATCTTCCATACTGCAGGCAGCACTCTCTTTCTAAAACAGGAAACATGATCTCAGTGGGTAAGTCTCTAAGAGGGACTATGCTGACATCTCCTCTTCAGATATTGCTGGCTTTCTTGCTTGTTAAATATCACTGATAACTCTGTGTGCTTACACAATAAATCTTGAGTTTACTATTGTATATCAGACCCTTTTGAATTTGTGTCAGTTTATGTCCCTCACTCCTCTCTAACACTCTATGTGCTACCATTACTTCTTGCTTCTAGAACATTACCTACCTCATCATGACTCTCTGTCTTCTCACAAGCTCTTTCCTCTGTCTAGAATGCTCTTCTTCCCAGGCAAACATCACTTGTTTTTAAAGCTCCAGTTCAAAGAACCCTCCTCTCTAAGTGTAAGCGCTCTGTTCTCAGTGCCCACACACACAGCACTTAGCACTTTAAATTTTCAGGACTTCTCATTTCAGTTATAAATATTTGAACCCCCAGGAGCCTCAAGAGCAGAGACCTGATCTTATTTATCTCTTTATTTCTAGCACCTAGCATAGCATCTCGCACAGAGTGCTCAAAAATATATTTGTTGAACGGATAAACCAATGAGTTACCTTTGCCCTCTACCCCCATTTGCTGCATATTTTTATATCCAAATCCTTCTTTGCAACCAACTAAACAAGAGAAAAACAAAAACAACACATAAGGTCCAAAATTTCATGCCAGTTCTGCTCAATGGTCCCCATGGATCCTTCCTCAGTCACAGTTTTAAATAATGTAAGGTGATGCTAAATTGGAATTATCTCGGCACAGTAACTACAACTGAGATTTAACTGGGTTTAGGCCAAAAGATTTCGTTTTTCAAGTGGTTTGCCAAAATGGCTAAAACAGAAACACGCAGGCACTGCTTTAAATATAGTTTACTTCCTCTTCTGTTCAGGGAGTTACTGGCCCACTTTGAAACTGGTGAAACCTCTCCCGGGAAGAAAAGCAATGATCATTCCTTTTAGTTTAACTACAGGTAGGACAGCCACTCGGAGACACAGGAGTGTTTGAACTATTTGTCCCGGCACTTTTATTTGGGTTTACCTGATAAAATGCTCTGGTAAGAAATTGCTAATGAGAAAGTGGTGTTATTAACATTTGGCTGTGCTTGGAAGTCCAGGCATAAAGATCAGCAAGATCTCGAAAGAAGATGCCCACGTATCTCCCTTAGCAGAGGTTCACCCACTGCAGTCACAAAACAGGACACAGAAAGCAAGGGCAGCCATGGGGCTGAGCTGGGAGGCTTTTGATGCGTAATTATGTTGAGACCCAGTCGGAGCCTAGGGAAAGGAGCTGCACTGTACAGAGAAGGCCTCTGTGTTGCCTCGCTCGGGCTGTTTGTCTGTGTTCATCTTTTCCTGGACAACAGGACACCTTCACTGAGCTGTGCTGTCATTCTAAAGAATGCACGTTGCCCAACTTTAGGGTGAAGCCAGTTCCGCACCGTCAGGGTTCCATTTCCTCATTTAGAAATGAGGAGGATTCAAATCTAAGAGAATCTCTGGGTTCAGAGGAACCGAAGCTTGCTGACAAGGGAGCATGGCACGCGTCTGAGCCTGTTTACAAGTCTGAGGAATAAGACTTGTAAACAAGTGCAGAGCAATATGACCGATGCTATGGTAAGAGATGTAAGCAAACGAGGAGTCCCAGAAACCTTCGTCAAGGTGGTAACGTTTGAGTTGGGTCCTAAAGATTAGAAGAGAGCTTCAGCAAAGAGAACAGGGTCTCTCTAAACCCTGCCTTCTGTTATTGCTCAACGTGAACACTCAAGTAGGTCCAGTTCCTTAATGTTTCTCAGGTATGCCACACTCGTTCTCAGCCCCCTTTCTGCTCCTTACCTGTTTTGTGTGCCCAGCCCTGGATTCCTGTTCCTAAATGCCAAGGTCTAGCGCCTCCTTAAAGCTTTCAACGTGGTCTTCCTAACTACAGTTAGTTGGAGAAACGATACTAATACTGCTAGCGTCTGAGGATGAGGCCAGATAGTATATAGCAATGTGAGGGCTAGTATGAGCTCATACGAAAGAATGGCTCATTGAGGGCCTTCTCCTCTGTTCCCGAAACATCAAAGGAAAATGCAATGCCAAGGTAACTAATGGTTGCCACTAGTCTAGCCCTCACTGTTCTCTCCCTGCTTTGAAATTCTGAAACACTCTTAGTTTGCACTGCCAATTGACACATATCAATGTATCATTTTAGAAATAAATGCATCATTTCTATTGTTTTTTGTGTGTCACTAACTAGACAATGGTTGTATAATTAGTTGTATCAGGCTTACTAGACATGAAGCTCCTTCAGGACAGAAACCAACTTTCATATTCCTCTATAAATAACATGACCTGCCCGGCCAGGCATGGCTCAGGGGTTGAGCATTGACCTAGGACCCAGGAGATCACAGTTGGATTCCTGGTCAGGGCACATGCCTGGGTTTCGGGCTCGATACCCAGTAGGGGGTGTGCAGGAGGCAGCCGATCAATGACAACTCTCTCATCAATGATGTTTCTATCTCTTTCTCTCCCTCTCCCTTCCTCTCTCTGAAATCAATAAAGATATATAAAAAAATTTAAAAAAAATAAAAATAAATAAATAGCATGACCCCACCCTTGGAGATCCAGTAACATCCCAGTTACACCAACCACCATGCTGTTTATTTGTTTATTCATTTCTTTCTTTCTTAGAAGCCTCCCAATAACCAGCCCTGAAACATGCATATAGAAATTATTTGATTAATTGATTTTCTCCCAATTTTCACCAACCGACTGTTCCTAAAGACAAAATGTCTCAGCAGCTCTAAAATAATCGTTAGATCCAATTCCACTATTTTATGCAAATGTTTCTTAAAGCTCTGTCTCTAACCTTAACATGTCATGTGATCTTCCCATGGTCCTCTAACCACAGGCACTTCCTAACCTCAGTATGTCCAGAAGTCATCCTCACCACTCACCACCTCACCTGATACCTGCTCTTCCTCCTTCCTTTCCTGTCTCAGTGAATGGCATCTTTTCTGTTGCTCAGGCCAAAACAAACAAACAAACAAACAAACAACACCCCCCCCCCGAGACATCTTTCACTTATAACTAGGGTAACCATAAAACCGAACATACAAGCTGCTGCACTCTTCAGAGTGATCGAGGCACTGATGGTAATTCCTCTGGCACACCTAGGACTGTTCTGGACAAGCCAGGACCTTCTTACCTTCTTACCTTCTCTCATCACTTTCCTTCCTTGATGACCAATCACAAAATCTATCAATTCTGTCTCCTAAATATCTCTCAAACCCTGTTGTCCCTATTTGAGGCTGCCATCATGCCTTGCTTAGATTATTGTGACAGCTTCCAAACACATTTCCCCGCTTACAGTCTTGCAAATTTCCTATCTACTTTTTCACCTAACAGAGAGATCCTTCTATAACACACATTTTACCATCTTATCCCATGCTTAAAGACTCTTCAGTGGTCTGGCATTTTTTAAAGAAAAAGTTTAAACCCCTCAGTCTGGCCCCCACTTAACCGCTTCAACACTGTCTCACATTACTCTTGTCTCTTATTGCCCTTGCAATTTATACTATAGCCTGATTGCCCTACGTTAGGTGCCTTGCAAATGCTGTACTCTCTCATATACAGTCTTTGTACTCTTCCAGGTGCCAGAAACCCTTTTCTTCCCTCACTTCTTTCACATGATGAACTCTTCTTGATCCTTCAGTACCCCTCCAATTTTACCCCCAAAGTTTACAACTAACTTTCACTTGGCAACTGGAATGACCTAGCTAAAACACAAATCTAACCATGTCACTTCTTTGATTAAATAATTCAGTGATTCCTGATCTGCTACAGCATAAAATCTAAGCTCCTTAGTAAGTATCTGCAAACATTGATCTACTTCCTTTGTTCTTACTATTTCTTGTGCCTAGAAGGTCCCTTCATTCTTTTGTGGGGTGCTGGGTTTGAATATTGGTTCTAACACTTATTATCTGGGTGATCTTGGACAAATTTTTAACCTGTGTCTTGGTATCATCCTCATTATAATAAGAATAATCATAGCATTTATCTCAGAGAGTTTTTTGTGAAGATGACATGAATGAGTATTTAAAATAGTGCACATAATAAATTTCTAATGAATATTCACCATCATCATCAGCATCCTTAGAGTTACTGATGTTCTAGGCATTATCTCCTTCAAGAAATTTTTGTTCAACTTCTAGGTTTTATTCGTTTATTCAATAATATTTTTAAATCCCTACTGTTGCCCTGGCCAAGTGGTCCAATTGGTTGGAGCATCATATGATATGCCAAGGTTGCTGGTTCAATCCCCAATCAGGGCACATGCAGCAATCAACCTATGAATGTACGAGCAGGTGGAGCAGAAAATCAATGTTTCTTTCTCTCTCTCTCTCCCTCTCCCTCTAAACTCAATAAAGTTTTCGTTTTTTTAAAATATATATTTATTGATTTCAGAGAGAGGAAAGGAGAGACAGACAGACAGAAACATCAATGATGAGAGAGTCGTTGGGGATCGAGCCCGCAACCCAGGCATGTGCCCTGACCGGTAATCGAATCCCGATTGCCTGGATCCTAGGTCAACGCTCAACAGCTGAGCCACGCCCTGCAGGGCTCAATAACGTTTTTAAAAATAATTTAAAATCCCTACAGTCTTCCAGATACTCTAAGAAATAAAGATAATTTTTAAAAATATATAAAAAATAATATATTTTTAAAATTTTTAAATAATATTTATAAAATCCTACAGTCTACTGGAGACACTAAGATATAAAAATGAAGAAGGTAGTCCCTGATTTCAAGAATATCATAATCTAATCCTCTTCTGATGCCACTTGTGGTAATCAAATCATAGTATTCCAGTATCATCTATTCATATGTCAACTTCTCTGTGGGATTGGACAATCCTCAGAGACAAAAATGGATGCATTCACTATTGATGCCCAGTGCTAGTATATTTCTTAGCACATAGCGGGTTCTCCATTCATGTTTGTTGGGCTGAAGGAACACTGCATTTAATCATTCCAGTCTTACACAACTCTTGGCAAATATTCTGCAAGCAAGTTTCTAATTCATAAAAACCAGTCCATACCAGTTCTAAAATTTCCTTTCTTGTTTCTGCTGTGCTGAAGAAAATAAAAGTGCTACTGTACTGTTATTTCTGATGATTTCATAAGTCTAAAAACTTGAGAGACAAAATATGCTGCAACATGTTATGTTATGGATGAAGTGAAGCATTTATTTTGGCTAACTTTTCTTAGTAAGCACCATAAAAACAATCATGTGTACTTCTCTGAAGCATCAATAATAATTTTGTACTGTGGACAAATTTCAGCATGTATCATCCAAAGCTCAAACCATCTATCCATCCCTCTCTTTCCATCCACCCATCCATCCAGTCATTCAGCAATCAATATCAATTAAGCTTAAACTCTCAAACCAGAATTTCTTATAGAATTTTCAGCATTAAAAAGAATAAAGATGATAATAGGGATGTCTAATTTCTCCTTCACACATTTATTATTGACATTTTTATCTAAACGTGAACACTTGTATGAGAGTTTATGATAAATATGCCACATTTTGGGAAAAGTTTCCTTTTTAAGAAAGCAAAATATTTTTTTTATGGTTGCTTTGAGACAACAAACATGAGTGAACTAAAAATCCAGAGAATTTTTTTTTAATATTATAGAACTTTTCCCTTTTATTTTTTCTTCAATTACAGTTTATATTCAATATCATTCTATATTAGTTTCAGTTGTACAGCATAGTGATTAGACAATCATATACTTTGCAAAGTGGTCCCTCCGATATTTCAAGTACCCACTTGACCCCATACATGGTTATTGCAATATTATTGACTATATTCCCTATGCTGTACTTTACATCCTGTGACTTCTGTGACTGCCAATTTGCACTCCTTAATCCCTTCATCTTTTTCACCCAACCTCCCAACATCCCTCCCCTCTAGCAACCATCAGTCTGTTCCCGTATCTATCACTCTGTTTCTATTTTGTTTATTTTGTTCTTTAGATTCCACATATAACTGAAATCACATGGTATTTGTCTTTCTCTGTCTGAAAGTCCTGAGACTTTAATAGAGCTAGAACCTCAAGGCCTAATGAACAAATGGAGAGAGAAGATCATGTGATTCTAAGTTAAAGTGAATTCCCTAATACTCATTTGGCAAATTGTAATCATCACCACTGCCAAGTGTGCTAATCACACTAATAATTCCAATCCCTCAAACCAAACTTAATTGACCTGGAATAACTGCAAAGAATATCAGTCATAGTCAAAGGGAAAATGCTTACCATGAGCTCTTCCTGTGGCTGCACACTACTATAAGAATCGCATGAAGACGCACTTTCTTCTGAGACTACCCCACCAGAGCAATTCTATCTCCATACTCCATGGTTCAGCACACTCCAAAAAACTCTGCTCTCTTTCAAATCAAGAGAAAAATTTCCTTGCCCAGCCATGGCATTTCCTGCGTCTAGAGCTCCACCTGCTGAACAAAGCATGGACCGCACACCCTAAAGGGAGGAAACCTCAAGGTTTGTTTGGATTAAACCTGTAATGACAAGGAAACAATCACATACTTAGTCTTGCAAGAGCTCCTTTTCAGAAGCCAGGGCCAGGGCAACCTTCAGCCAAGCTTGGTTAACGTCATTAAACATCAACAAACAAAGGTTGTATTGTTACCTTGCAGAGTCTGTTCTATGGGGATAATTAGGAAGCGGGAGGGATTTAGGGCAATTCCCAACCTTACTTAACTTCCTTCCGCTGTACATTATAACTTCAACTCCTAACCCTGTATCAAAGGAGACAAATATATCCAACTGTGAACAACGGATAATAAGATCCCAGAAGTGCTTGCTTTCTCTCTCTGCTCCAAAGCTACTGCCCCATTTTCCAGGTGTTTCCCTGGAGAATGGACCATTAGCACCTCACAGAGCATGCTGCCCACTTGCTCTTCGGGAGGCAGCTACCCACGAGCTCAGGGACAATATCTGAAGTTGTGGGTTTTTTCTTCCTTATGGTCCTTTTATAGCATGTGTCTCATCTTGAAAGCTGAAGAGACTGGCAAGTAGGACGCCCCGCCCCCCCAAGACTTTCTGCCAAAGAACAACTTTCAAACCTTATGGCCTCTCTCATTGTTTGAAAGCTCCTAATTCCTCAATAGTAATTATTCATTGTTTCCTAGGATGCCCTAAGGCTTTCTAGTTTTCTGAAGAATGTAAATACCTGTTTTTTATATCTTATCTGTGGGGTTTACTCCCTCTTTGTGAGTTCTGTTCTGCTGGTTACTAATTACTCTAGAATCATCAGCTCAGTAGTTGGATGCCTCATGTCCTCTCCTGTGGCCCAGAAGCAGCTCTCTGCCTGGAGCCAGTCATCCACAAGGGACAGACTCCTGGTCGGGGACTGCAGGAATCCTCCCAGAGACCATGCAAATCAGACCAGCTTTTCTGAGAGCTGAAATGAACCTGCAGGAGCCTTGCAGGCAGAGGGGTATTTGGGGTCATCAGCCCTGCACATTTAAAGTTAAATCCCCGGTTACACACTAGCATTAGTCTGTCTGTCTGTCTGTCTCTCTCTCTCTCTCTCTCTCCCTGCCTCTCTCACACTCACCCCTAGATACAATCTGTTTCTTTTTGTACCTGATTTTGTGCCCTTTTTCTGTAACTTTCCACTCTCTCTTTTTCTCTCTCTGTGACCTTGTCTCTTTGTGTCTCTCTACCCATCTATTTTTCTCATGTTATTTCCCCCAGCGTATCCCTTTTATTAAAACAAACAAACAAACAAACAAAAATCCTCTTCTCAAATGGTCATGACGAATTGGTCACATGAGCCCATGTGACCACATCTTGGGTTATTCTTCTAGTACTATAAAGAACTGAGATAATAAGGGTTTTCCAGGGAAAAAAGAAATTGATGTTTTTGTATCCTCCAAATTTGGATTCTAAGTTTGGTCTAGCAGTCTGCCAAAAGATATGTATAGAGAAGCAGGTCTCTGATCGTGCCTAGGCAATAATCAGGAATTTGATAACTTCACAGGAAGTGATATGGAGCAGAGGCCCAAGTCATATGCCATCAGGATTCAGATTAAGGCTATTCTGATAATTTTAGATAATTGCCCTAAGAATGTTTCACATCAGCTTTCTACAAGTTTGTGATGCATGGAACTAAAAGCAACCTCTTGTATCCATCCCTCCCCCACAGTCCTATCCAGCAGCCACATCAACACCTGGTGGGCGTCCTGAGTGGAATTTTAACCAACCTTCGTGGGAAGAGGAGAGTGGAACGTTAGTAAGAAGGAGCAGGAGAGATCATCAGAGTGGGCAATGACGCTGTGGGAAAGCACTTCTTAAAACTTGAAGGAAATGTATTCCAAGTTGGGAAATGGGCCCCTAAAATAAATAAAAATTAACTGAAGTTCCTCATTTCTAAACTGTAGATAGAGTGTCTTCACATAAAAAATTGGCATATATTCTGAACTGAGACTACCCAGTGCTGTCACAGGCACGGTGAAAAAGGCACTCTCAGGGTGCTCGTAAAAGGGTACAAAGGTTTTGGAAATCAGTCTGATGGAATGTCAAGATCCTTAAAATTTTTCATATCCATTGACATATTAATATATAATTCTGGGTAGAATTCTAAGAATATGCTCTGAAATAGATAAAAATTTTATGCACAGAAATGATCATTATGGTATTATTCACCATTGCAGAAAGAAAGGAAAACTGGAAATGATTTTAATATCCACCTTTGGGGAAATACTTAAAGAAAAGTCATTTGCAGAGAATTTTAAATATAGAGAAATGCTTATAATAAAATGTTAGGGAAAAAAGAGCAAGCTATGGCATGATCTAAACTGTAATGATATGAGTAAAAAAAAACTGAATGTGAAATTATAAGGTAATTTTTTCTTCCTGACTTTTTAAGGCTTTACAAAATCTCTACAATATGCAAATATTGCTTTAACAATCAGGGGGAAATGGCATTCTCTTAGCTGTAATCAGAGAGAAACAGCTTTCCAGTACTTTGATTGAGACCTCAGAATTTAAACTTTTCTCACCAGTGCATGATGCTTGGTTAGTAAAATGCTCATTTATAGCATTAAAATAATCCTCTTAGTTCACCATAATACATTCTACTCTCATCCTCAGAAAACTGTAGACTTAAAGGCAGAAATGCAAACACTCATATAAATCTTCTGACTGGACTCACCAAACAGTTCTTTGAAGCATGGCTCCCTGAGGAAAGAAACTGTATAAACGTTTCCTTCTGAGATGCTTAGACTCTTTATAACTTGCTATATTTAATCCTTTATTGAATTAAAGTAACCACAGCTCCGATTACCCACCCACACGCAAGACTTTCAGAAATTTTTTTGAGCAGCTGCTTGAATCCTCCAGGGTTTTCTGTAGTTACAAAATTCAGAGGGTTTACCTAAACTGGATTTTGCATGAAAATATGGTGTTACAAGTTGGTTTACAAAAGTTTTCTGGTAAGAGTTTAGTAACCATATTTTGGTGAATAGGTGGAACTAGGAAAGTGATTGTGTCATGTTCTGAGATGTGTCTTGGAAAGGCTACTCTTGCTTAGAAACCTCTCTGACAGGAACTAGGGCTGGCTCCAGGGTACCATGGGACTGTCAAAAGTACCTATTTCCATCTAAATTTAGAAGGCTTTCTCAGAGACAGTTGGCCTGATAATTCAACCTTGATTTAGAGTTGTATATTCTGGATACTTAGGTTTGTCAGATTATATGTACTGGGAATATTTTCTTAACAAGGACTTAAAAAAATTTTTTTATAAAGTCCAATGTGTATTTTTTGTTGTTGTTAATTTTAGTGTTTTTATATCCATTCTAAGATTGCTTACCCAAGGCCACAAAGATATTCTTCTATGTTTTCTTATATAATCTTTTTTTAAAAATTTTTTTTGTTCATAAAATTTTATTTTTTTATTGAATTTATTGGGGTGACATTGGTTAATAAAACTGTGAAGGTTTCAGGTGTTCTATTCTATAGTACATCATCTGCATATTGTATTGTGTGTTCATCACCCCAAGTCAAGTCTTCTTCCATCACGATTTATCCCTTTACCTTCTTTTACCTCCCCCAACCCTCTTCCCTCTGGCAATCACCATACTATTGTCTGTGTCCATGAGTCTTTTTGGGGTTTTTTGCTTAATCTCTTCACCCTTCTCACCCAGCTCCCAACTCCTTTCCCTCTGAGAGCTTTAGTCTGTTCTCTGTATCCATGAGTCTGACTCCACTTTATTTAATAGTTTATTTTGATTTCTCTTCAGATTACATAAATCTTTCACCTTTTCTTATAGAATCTTTATAGTTTTAGCTTTTAAGTATAGGTCTATAATCCATCTTGAATTAATTTTTATGAGGTATAAGGGAGGGTTCAAAGTTGATTTTCCCCGTGCATTTGTTCAATTTTTGCAGAACAATTTTGTTAATAAAAATTTCACTTTCCTTATTGCATTTTCTTGACACATTTGTTGAAAATCAATTAACTGACTATACATACGTGGGTTTATGACCAAACTCTATTGTGTTCTACTGATCTATTTATATATCCTAATACCAATATCACGCTCTTGTGATTACTGAAATTTATAGTGAGATTTTAAATAATGTATTATAGGCCTTTCAACTTGGTTCTTTTTCTCTCTCTTCCTTCCTTCCTTTCTTCCTTTCTCTCTTTCTTTCATTCTTTCTTCAAGAATTGTGTTGGCTATTCTAGGTCCCATGCATTTCCAGATAAATTTTAGAATGAGCTCTTTAGTTTCTATAAGATGCCTGTTAAGGTTTTGATAAAGAGTGTATTGAATATGAGGATAAATATGAGGACAACTGACATATTAAGAATAATGAATCATTTTATCCATGAACATGGTATATCCTCCCATTTATTTTGGGTCTTCTTTAATTTCTCTCAGGAATGTATTATAGTTTTCAGCATGGAGTTCTTGTATGTCTTCATTAAATCCATTCCTTAGTATTTTATGGTTTTTAAATTCTGCTTTTAAAGGATTTAAATGTTTTTCATTCTCTTATTCTTTATTTTTAGTTTATAAAAATGCAACAGATATATTGATAATGTATCCTCTGACCTTGCTAAATTTACTTTTTTAATTGTTGTTTTGTAGAATATTTAGTATTGTCCATATAAACCATCATGTTATCTGCAAATGAAGACCATTTTATCTCCTTTCTAATCTGTATGCCTTTTTGCTTACAGCTTTAAGGTAAAATAATCATACAAGGAACTGAAAATATTTAGTGTGTACAATTTGATATGTTTTAATATACCCATAGACCCAAAAACCATCTCCACAATCAAGATGATGAATATATTCTTTATATCCATTGTAGTCAAGTTTCCTCATATCTTTATATGCTCCCTCCTTCCAATCTCTTCTCATCTAAATGTCTTTTATTTATTTTACTCATCTTATTGCCTTGGCTAGAGCTCCAAATTACAGGAATAAAAGAGGGAATACCACTGAAGATTCTACAGATTTTTAAAAAGATAATAAGAGAATATTATGAATACCAATATTAAACAACCTAGATAAAGTGGACAAATTCCTTGATAAATACAAGCTACTAAAACTAAAACCAAAAGAAATGGAATATCTGAATTACTCTATATCTATTAAAGAAATTGAAGTCTTTTTAAAAACCTGCTCACAAAAATACCTCTAGGCCCAAATGGTTTCACTATTGAGTCATATCAATACAGAAGGAAGACATATCAATACTACACAAACACTTTCAGAAAATAGAGAAGAAACACTTTCCAATTTGAGCTCTAGCTACCTTGCACCAGGAAGAATGGGCAGTGCCTTCTGGGCAAAAATATATAAATGTAGATCTTACCAGGGGCAGTTCCCTTCTTTCAAGAATTAAATACCCTCCTGTTTCTGCCCATTTGGGTTGCTTTCCACTTACTTCAAATAGTTTCTTTTTTCTGTTTTGTTTGCAGTTTATAGTTATCAGTTCAATATAAGCTACTCTACCATTATGCGAATGAAAACCCCTATTTATATTTATATTTATATTTATCTAAGAATTTTGAGAAAGACACTAATATTTAAGATAAT
Organism: Miniopterus natalensis; assembly: GCF_054644295.1. NCBI lineage: Eukaryota > Metazoa > Chordata > Mammalia > Chiroptera > Miniopteridae > Miniopterus > Miniopterus natalensis. The sequence continues at coordinate 66,011,903 of NC_142089.1, read as the reverse complement.
AATGGAGGCTCTGTCTTTGTTTGGACCATATATCAGACTGTCACATGTCACATATGGAAAAAGATAAATGTCCTGAGAGGAAAGTGAACAAAGGTGGAATTTGAGTGATAACCACTCCCATTTGCCCCAGATTATGATGAAATGCAGCTTAAATGGGCTGATAAGGGATTTACAGATTTTATTAGCACTTTTGACTGATGAGTCTTTGCAACTAGAACCAGCCCTTTAAAAGGATTTCTGCAAGGAAACCAATGATTGAACATAAATATAAAAAATAATCCAACACCAGCTTCTCCTACTTCTAAAATTAAAACTCTTTGAGAGACATCTTGGGAAATAAAAACAATGATCCAATATGATGGTAAGTCAGTTCCAGAGTGTGAGTAAGAATGAAAGCAGCAGGGCAACCTGGAGCTTCATGGAATATCAACTGTTAGAGGTTGAGAGAAAAAAATAAAAACCATGGGTGTGTGACCCAGAACTTGGACAGCAGGGACAGAGAAGGCCAGAGGGCAGTACAGCTACTTAGCATCAACCCCATAGGAGGTATTTTGCCTTGTGTTGAAAGAAGGTGGGAGAATGATAATGTTCTGAAAGTAGCATTAGAAGAGCTTTAAACTCAAATAGTTACTTTTATTTTATTTTTTGGCCATTTTAGGCAAAAGAGAGTTTTGATTTAACTTATCCACATAATACATTCACTAATCAAATTACTTTGGATATTTAATAAAGGAAAAGTATAATCTGAGAATTTGTAAAGCTAGAAATGTTAATTAATTCAAATCATAAAAAGTCTTTCAAAATATTTGTTCCTTGCATTTTAAACCACGCCCCTCCTCCACCACACCCCGCCCCCACTCTCTCTCACCTCCTGTTCTTAGCCACACTTATGAAAATAGTTGTCTGTACTTACCCCATTCTCTTAACTCCCCTTCAGTTTTGGAACCACTGTGATTTGGCTTCTGACCCCCTAGGCTTCTGAAACTCAATGATCTTGTGGCTAAAACCAGTACACATTCCTCTATTTTTACCCTCCTGACCTCTCCACAGCTTTTATTGCTGTTCAGCACACTCAGTTTTTAAAAACGTTTTCCCTTCGCGTCTATGACATGTCACTCTCCTGGTTTCTTGCTTACAATTCCTTTTTGTTGCTTAGCAGGCTCTGTTTCCTTCTCTAACCCTTGGAATTTCAATATTCTTCAACAGCCTGTCACCATTTGTTCCCTAGTTTTCAAAAAATTCTCCCAGATTTTCTGAGTCATTCCCTTGGAATTATTTTCTCCACCCCAGCAAAGTCCAGATCTCTATTTTCTGCCCATACTTTGTTCTTGAGCCCCAGATTGTATATCCAACTGCCGACTTGACTTCACCACGAGTGTCTAAACTTGCTTCAGGCAGGACTCCCTATGCTAGCTCCCCACCTTCACCTTGTCCTCCGTGTTCCTTATGTCACGGGAATGGGAAATTCAGCACCTTACATCTGATCCCTGGGAGTGGCTCCTGACTCCTCTCCTTCTTCGACCCCCAGGGTTCAGTCAGCCACTCAGTTTTGCCAGTTGGACCTCCTAAACATCTCACCAACGCATCCATTCCTTTCCAAGCCCCCTATATAATCTTGTGCTACCCACCACCTCTTCTCACTTTGGTTCTGTCCTGTTCTGTTCTCCTCACTTTGGTTCTGTTCACCCTCTAACCCCTTACCCACGCTGCAGCCAGTCTCAGGTGCACCCTGCTGAAGACTGTTGGACGGCTCTGCGCTGCTCTCATGGTGAAGTCCACCTGTCTTAAGGCTCCTGCAGGAACCGATTGGTGACTGGCTTTCAGCACCCTGCACTTCCTTTGTCCTAACACTAATCCCCGATAATATCCTGAAATACCCATGTGTGTGCTTTACTTTTCCCAGCATCCTGCCCTTGTGCAACTTTTCCCTTTGTCGGGGGCATCTGCTCTGCCTGGAGAAGTAAGATTGTTAAAGCAGGAATTTAAAAAGCGGAAAACAATGTTCAGTATTTCTTTTTTTTTAAAATCCTCTAAACAGGCTTTTGAATATCTGAAGAGAAGTCCTGAGGGAATCAGAAAACAGAGTTTAGGCTATAAAAATAGAAGTAGAAAGAGGATAGGAGAAAACTGGAGCATTGCCTCCCCACCACTGCGCCTAAGGAGAGGGTCCTTTGGGCTTAGGGGCAGGAGCTGACGGGGTGGAGGGAGGGACATGGCCTTCGAGGAAACAGGGGCTGGGAGTGAGAGGCCTGACCGGACAGAGCAAATACAGAGAAGCGGGATCAGCAGCAGGAGAATTGCTGGCCATGGTGAGCAGTACCGGGCTACCCGCTGGAGCTGAACCAGTGCCCGCCAACCATTTGAAAGCGCTCTCGGGAGCACCGCTCACTGCTCAAGTGGGGAAGTTGTGCCGGCTGTTCCATTTGTCCTTGGCAGCTTCGATTCTAATAGTTCAATTGTTTGTTGCTTTCCATCTGAAATATATGGGTAGTCACTGCTCCCCTCCGTTTATTAAGAGTTTACGATACTCTTAAATTCTTCTCCCAACACAGGGAGATGGGGCCCTGACACCTAGAGGTGAGATGGTGGTGTGGAGGGCACAGTCCCAGAGCTAAGACTTGGGTGTGACTGGATGAGTGATAAACAGCCCTGTCACACACTTACTATGCACTGTTGTAATACCTTCCTTCTTGTTCCTATCCTCCACTAACTGAAAGCTTGTGAAGGCCAAGACCATGTTCACCTTGGTCGACATTAGGCCCCAGTGCCCAGTGTAGTGCCTGGTATGTTGTAGGTGCTCAGCAAGCACTGGTTGGTTAAGTCAAAAAATGAGTGATTTTAAATTTATTGATTTTGGTGGTTTCTTTAAGTATTGATTGATTTCTTTAAATATCAAGATAGTAAAGCCCTTTTAGCCTAAGGATGTGAAAACTAACACTTTTAAAAATTAAGTTTAAAAACTGAACTATTAATAATTTTTAAATCATTTTAGATTTTCCTGTTCTGTTAAGACATTCCAACCTTAGAGGCCTGTTTACAGTCTCTTGTGTTCCTCTTTTGGAGTCCCATATATATTTGGTATGTCAAATGGGGTAGTCATTCAAAGCATGACACAAAGAGAGTTAGAGCACGCATACATGTCATCATTAGCAAACTCCATTCCTTCCTTTTATAAAGAACAAGTTGACCTACAGAAAATTACTATATTACACTGTTTTCTTTTATGCTTGTGGTAGAGTAAATAATGGCTCTCCAAAAACATCCATGTCCTACTACCTGTTACCTTCTTAAGTTCAGGATCTTAAAATGAAGAAATTCTCCTGGATTCCCCATGTGGGCCCAGTGTCATCACATGAGTCCTTATAAGAGAGGCAGGAGGGTCAAAGTCAGAGGAGATGTCATGATGGAAATAGAGATTTGAAGATGCTCTATTGCTGGTTTTTTCAAGATCGAGGAAGAAGCCATGGACCAAGTAGTGGAGGCAGCTGCTAGAAGCTGAAAAAAAAATCAAGGAAATGGTTTCTCCCCTAAGGCTCTCAGAAGGAACACAGCCCTGCTGACACTCTGATTTTAAGACTTCTGATCTCCAGAATTGTAAAATAATAAATTTGCATTGTTTAAGCCACTAAGTTTCTGTTCAATTATTACACAACAATAGAAACTAATACAGTTCTATAAACTTCATTAGTTGCATTAGGCATATTCAGAATGCTAACTAAGAGAAGGTGTTTGGGAAGAACTTTATGATGTGATGTTTAACTAGGACAGAAAGTGAATTCTATAAACAGATCGGATGATGATAAGACACTTAAATTATTCATTTATTTATGAATTGCTTCATGAATATTTATAAGCATCTGTCTGAATATTATAAACATATCCAGATTATATATATACATATATATACACACACATCACACAGAAATACACACATATACACCATCTTGGGAGAGGTGGAAATAGAAGAGTATTATATGAGTATCTAATTCATTTTAAAATCACACACTTACCCAGACTTTCCACATATAATATTGTACTGTACTTGAAAAAATAGCATTGTAAGAGTTAATCTTTAGAGGTGGGAAATAGAGTTCTTGAGAGGTAAGTGAATTTTATAATTAGTTAAGTGAAATAATAAGATGATGTACCAGTGTTTTGTGGTGGAGTAGCTATTGACTTTATTGGGTTATCTCTAAGTTTATGAAGAATCCTGATCTTTGAGCAAAGCCAAAAAATACTTTACTCCTGCATTATATATCACTAGGGCCAACGCTAAGTATATAAATGGAGGCCATGAGACATGGTGCCAACTTCTAAATTACAATGATTTAAGAGGACAATATTTTGAGAGGATTAATGAGACCCCAATTAAAATGTTTTGAGAGGGCTAATGAGACCCTCCTAGCCAAAGTAATACTCTCCACTTTCATGATAATGCCTAAAATTCAGTTAGTAGCAATCTGTCCAATTACATTACTAAGACCTTTAGTCTTAGTCTTTTCTTAAGATGCCAACATCCATAGGGTAGAGAAGCTCTCCAGGTGGTTACCACCAGCTACCTTAGGATAAATAATTAATGTAGTATTTTTTAGGGGAGTGGGAAGTGGGAAGGGAAGGGAAGGGAAGGGAAGGGAAGGGAAGGGAAGGGAAGGGAAGGGAAGGGAAGGGAAGGGAAGGGAAGGGAAGGGAAGGGAAGGGGAAGGGGAAGGGGAAGGGGAAGGGGAAGGGGAAGGGGAAGGGGAAGGGGAAGGGGAAGGGGAAGGGGAAGGGGAAGGGGAAGGGGAAGGGAAAGGGAAAGGGAAAGGGAAAGGGAAAGGGAAAGGGAAAGGGAAAGGGAAAGGGAAAGGGAAAGGGAAAGGGAAAGGGAAGAGAATACTAGAAGTGGAGAGAAGATACCAGAATCTGCCTAAGCTGCCACAGCCACGATCTAAGAACTCTACACTCAAATTGTTACCAAATTTAGCTTCAAGCAAAATTGCAAAATAATAATTTCTAACTACATGAAATACTCTCACTCTTACCCCTACAACAGCCCTGTGTAGTAGGTGGTAATGTAATTCTAAACTTACAGGTGTAGGAAGTGAGAGATAGGGCTGGAAATGAGAGCCAGGATTCAGTGCTAGATCTGTGGGACTCATTACCCTGCCTCCATTTCCCCCACAAAGCTTCTCTTTAGCATTGGCCTCTTCTTCCCTGCCCCCCTGACTTTCCATCTCAGATGCTGTGTGCTCCCCTGGCACCCTGTTGCTCAAGGCCTCTCACTTTAGAGCCCTCATTCTGATGGGCTTCACTCCTCCTCTATTGCTTCTCTCAGAAGCAGAGCTGGGATTTAACTCAAGGTGGGTTGCAGAGGGAACTGAGACACTCCTGACAGTATTTTGAGCTTAACAGGAAGTCCAAAGAGAGGGAAAGTTAGCACTGCACTGATTTAGTGGTAAGCATCAGGCCGTTACCATATGCACATTTATTTTACAGCCAGTGAAGACCTACTCTCCACAGGATACTGCGGTAGGTGCTAGACAATTGCAATGAGAGTTGGAGAAATCTGAGAGCATGCACTGGAAGCAGAATCATATAGCTGGGAGTTTAGAAGCAAGACTATGCAGCAGGAGGACAAACGCACAAAAAAGAATATTGTGCAGTGATTCAATACTGGAATTGGAGTAGAAGAAACACAGCAAGAGCCTGATTGCTCATAAGACTCAAGGTGAAGGTCAGCTGAGCCACAAGTTTACCTTGGCCTTGAACTACTCATCTGAGACTCTTAGTTTCTGCTGCCTTAATAGGGCTCAGCCTGAAGCTGATGGTCATAGAGGCAGGTCATAAGCCATCAGTGGTCATGAGGTTGGTTTAGTGGGTGGTAAAGAGCACTCTGTAAAATAAATAAAATAGACTGGAATAAAAGAATAGAAAAAAGCAGATAGCAAAGTGCACAGCACATTGCAAGGGTTTCGGTTTTAAGTATATGTGTCTTCTGTTGTGATGTAAAATTTATTTCTTAACATGCCAGTCGAAAGAAGTTTGACAACTTCTGAGTTGAAACTGAAGGATATAGGGCAGGAAGCCAGGTTAATTATAACGTTTAAAACATTTTCTGCTTTCCCCAAGTGACTGTGAGCTAATATGATAAAGCATTCCAGACTGTGGTGTGGCTAGATATGAACGAATGAAGGATTATAACTTCCTTCATGGACACTTTCATGGAGCTCTGCTTGAGGAAAGCAAAAATTAAGGAATAAAGATGGAGAGCTTTTAAGGCTAAATGAACTATTAGTTATTTCCATACCTGCCAGTTGCTTCAAAAGTGTTAACAAAGGTATCACATGGACCACTGATTTGAGAGCCGTTGAGCTGTTCTGCAGCTATGAGGCCATGAACTAGAACCAGCTTCTAGGACCTCCTTGGTCCAGCAAGACAGTGCCCTTATTTGGCTGAATCATGAGGTTTATTTCAACAGCTAATGCCAATAATTCTAGAATCTGGATCCGGAAACCTTCCTTTGTCTCCAGTTCCACATCTTCAATTGCTCAATCAGTACTTCCACTTCAGATCTCCTTCCCTCATCCAGTGCTATCCATCATATTCCCTCCACTATGCAGCCCTAAGGAAGGCTGATCTGGCTGCCCCCCACCTCCCCGCCTCCACGAGGGACTTGGTGGTGCAGGGTCACTGAGGTGGCCTCAGCCTCCCCAGCAGCTGCTGTCTTGTCCTTAGAAATTCAATCCTCTCAAGATACCTGGAAGCACAGGAGAAAAATCTTTAACTTTAGGTCATAACTCAGTTCTGTCACAGGGAAGGCCATTACAACAAGAATTTTTGACACAATATGGGGAAAGCTGAAGAAGTCAGTCTTTGGGGTGTGTTTTTATCTAGGAGGTGACTTGAGATGGGTTAATGACAAATCACAATAAATTATTTATTGGATTAAAAAACCTTCATGTGATACCTTCTCTGTCTTTATCAGTGGCACCAACACCCTTCAGTCACTCACGGTTGAAAGTTTGGGTCCTATTTAATTCTCTTTTCTTCATTTTCCATCTGCATGTACATATATTTTCAAAGCAGAATAAATATTTGTTGAGGTGTGGTCTTTTCTGTCCCAGGTTCCCTGTTGCCAATTTCTGTCTCATATCATTGCCCCCCACAAAAAAATCTTCCTTAAAGAAGTCTCTCATCATGCCATTTCACCTGCTGAACAAGTGACTGGTTTCCTACCACATTTCTTGCGATGAGACATTTCCTTGCATTGTTTTCTGGCTGTTTTCCACCCCTCACTTCAAACTCCTTCCCTCACTCCCCAAATATAGACTTATCACCACCAATTTATTTAACAAATACTTAAATTGTACCTACTCTTCCGAGAACTGCACTAAATGCTTTATAAATAAATATTAAATCTTTAGCCCACATAAAAGCCCTGTGAAGTAGATAATATTATTTATTACCTTTCATTTTACACAGGAGAAAACTGAGGGACAGAGAGGTGTATTAACTCAAAGAATGCCTAACTTTATGTAGCTTATCTCACTATTTCCCAGGAATGCCATACTATTCCACCTGCAATGTTTCCCTTACCTGGAAGCCACCCATCTACCTGGTAGTTACAGAGATCCTACTTATCCTTCAAAACCCAATTTCTATCATTCTTCCCTTTCCTTGACAACTTTTCTTTTGTGAAAATTTCAGGTCTCTTAATATTTATCTCATGGATTCTTACAATACTCATGTTCTTCCACACATAGTTGACACTCACTGATATAGCTGTCTTATATATCCCTTACGTTTCATGTGCAGTAGTCTTGTCTTGAAGGCAAGGACCTTGGCATATAATTGTTCTGCCTCCTTTCCCCTCATTTCTGTCCTTCTCTGCCCTCTTTATCCCTCCATCCAAGCCTTGAAAACACTGAGTACATGAAAGGCACTCCACAAATAATGAATTGACATTAGAAATCATAATTTCATAGGGTGGGGAAGCCTGACATGTCACATCCAGGTCCTCTGAGAAGTAGGTAACAAGACGGAATGAGACATGCAAAAGACTTATTGGGATAAATATTTGTGAGAACAAAAGAGGAGAGAGCCAGTGGGGACAGAATGGTCTTTAGAACATGATGAAGGGCTGACCCTTATGAAACAGAAGGGAAAGGAAGGAGAGATGGCTAGGGAGAATCTCAGGCTGCAGCACACTTCTAAGAAAATCTCGATCTGGCAACTATAGAGTCATCCAGCTAAACTCACCATCAGAAGGAGACCTGTATCACAGCAATCGACTGGTTGAATCAGGACTCTGCTGAGCCAGGTCATTGCCTGGAGCAGCCCAGGGGAAGTGTGGTCTGGCCATGAACATAGATGTGGATTTGGAGCACAGCCATCGTAATCAGTCAATTATGCTCCCACATCAGAAGATCTGGGCAGCACATTTTCGTGGTCATCATTCCTGGGATATTGGGAAGAATACTAGATTCAGAATCAGAAATTCTACCTTGGGATCCCAAAGGTATCCCTCACTGACTCTGTGCTTTCACTTAAACTCATCTTTGCCCCTTCATTTGTAAAATGGGAATGACCAATAGCTTAGTGGGTACTGTGAGGACCACATGCTGGCAAGAATATATAGCATTCTGCTCATACTAAATGTGATTGCATCAGCTCAGTCTAATTGTAGTAACACCTGACATTTGTGAAACATCTCATGACTCACAAGAAGCTTTGTTTCAGCCAACGATCCTGTGAGGGAAGCAAGACAACCATTCCTTTCCACATCCATTGGCTTATTGGCTCTCTGAGAAACAGAATGGCTATAGAGAGGTCGTTGGGTGCTGAATGCAGGTTGGGACAGGACTCAGAGCCCATAAGCCTGGTTAAAACTAAGGCAGGCAAGAAACCAAATTCCTGAGGAAAACATGTGTAAAGTTCAGGTGATCCAGGTAGATGTGAAAGCTAGCCTAGAGCATTAGCTCCACCTGAAGGCAGACTGGCCTGGTCCAGAGTCCAGCACATCACAGGTAAGAATACTACCTGCAAACCTGAGACACAGGAAGTAAGCTCTGATCCTGGGACAGACACTTGTTAGCTGACTCCCCCATCCTGCTCATGTGCAGGTAGAAAGGGGACACAGAGGTGTGTGTGGCAGACTGAGGGAGAGAAGGAGGTTACCAGTACAATGTTCTTCTGTCCAGGTAGGAGCCACTATGGGCCCTTGCAGCAAGCATTTGCTGAATAATCCTCTCCTTTTCTCATGGGTCTTGGCCCCTGAGACTAGTATCAAGTAAATAGTCATATAACTGGTTCTCCTCTTCACAGAAAAATGTGGGAAAGTCAAAGCCAAGGGCAAGGAAAACTTCTTACTCTTTTATGTAACACTAGATTCAAAGACTGTCAAAAACATCCATAATCTCACTCCAGGAACACTAGCAGCAGCACCAAATTTGGGGAGAGCATGACCAATGTGCTAGAGGCTACACATCCACAAGTACTAGTATTATAAGAGAAAATAAGCACAGGTTCTGTTATGGGTTGAATTGTGCCCCCTCCTCCAAAAAAGGGTATGTTGAACTCTTAACCTTCAGTAGTTTAGAATGAGACCTTATTTGGAAAGAGTCTTTTCAGAGGTAATCAAGTTAAAATGAGGTCCTTAGGACGGGCTGTGATCCAATATGACTGGTGTCCTTATAAAAGGGGAAATTTGGACATGGCACATGCACAAGGGAGTACAATATCATGTGAGGATGAAGTCAAAGGTTGGTGTGATGCTTCTGTAAGCCAAGGAACACCACACATTTCCAGCAAACCACCAGAAGCTAGGAGAAAAGTATGGGACAGATTTTCCTACATAGCCCTCAGAAGGAACCAGCTTTACTGACATCTCATCATGGACTTTCAGGCTCCAGAACTGTGAAACAATACATTTCTACTGTTTAAGCCACCCACTTTGTTACACAGCTGTAGCTAACTAATACAAGTTCTACAAGAGTTCACCCCACTGGCATTTGTGCAGGAAAAGAAGGGACCTTGTCTTAATGCCACTTCTTTACTTCTAGATGAGGTCAAGCAGGTGCCTTCTCTTCCCTACCTTTCTCCTCACTACTGTCCCCACCGAGTCAGCTGCCAGGGCTTATCCGGGAGGGATCTAAGGGATATGGTGAGCTTGTGGTGTGCTAAAGGTAAGTTGGGGACAGGGAGGGGAAAGAGAGAAGATAGTTATTGCTCCTTTTTCCTACTTCATGTTCTGGCAGGAATTTGAAACAAAACAAAATAAGACCAAATGACCTTGATCAAACTACTCTGCTTCAACATATCTTCTAAGGCCAGGCAGAATCAGCCCTCAGGTAGCTTGGCATCTTTGATGAGCAAAAAGGCCTCCCAGTGCCCTCTCCTTCACTCACACAGTGATTTCCATTAGCACAAACACAGGCTCCAGAGGAGAAAAGCAGAACTGTGGGAGACAAGGCAAGGAAATCGGTGATCAGCTGCCAAAACAATAGACCCAAGGCCTTACCACCTTGGAAAACAAGGGTCCAGCACCCTGCCATGGGCCTTTGCAGCATGCATTTGCTGGGAGCAGGGATTTAGTGTAGACCCAAATTGTTCTAGCCTCCAGCGCTGCGCCTGGACCTTAAATGGAATCGCTGTCTGTGGTAACTTTTGACAAGAGCTGGCAAGCTGAGCTTTTCTTTGAAATGCAATTGGGGCTTAGCTTTTGCTCTCACATAGGAGGCAGAGCTTCCAGCAAGTGTGAGTGACAGGGTTTGCCCATTAGAGGAGGGAAAATTGCCTCTGGTAAATTACCAAGTGGGGGATATAGGAGTCAAAAATCTCCATAGCAAAATGTATTGTGAAGCTCTAAGATTTTGGGAGAAGGAACCATTTTGACATGTCATGTTGTGCACGCTACATCTCTGTTAAACAACAACCAAAAAACCTTCCAGTTTTAAATGAGGAGAGAGCTGTGAAACATGACTCAAAAATTATGTCATGCCCTGCTTTGCCTTCCCCCAAGGCAAGTAAAAGTCTCGAAATAAAAATGTTTCCACTTATTTGCAAATCTTTGCATGGGTTGCAACTTTAGTCATACATTCTCTGGAATATTACTCACAGGCAGCTTTAATAGCAGTTACTAGCATGAATGAACACTCTTTGTTAATGACTGGATCCTGAATGAAGTCAGTTGTGAAGCCCCAACAGTCAGATGAAGAAAAGCAATTAATAGAATTTGCCTTCATCGAAAAGAGACTTAGCTTGCGTAGTTAGGTGTTGAGGGAAACAAACATGGTGGTGGATTATCAGGAAAACTAGACTGAATCCTGCCCACAGGTGAACTCACAAATGCGTTTCAAGTGGAAAACCCAAGTCTTCAACCTCGAGGAATTGCACAAATGTGTCACAGGACAGGATTTGGCCCAGCGCCTAGAAGCTGATGAGGTCACAAAATTCATTACTCAGAAAATAAGCCTTGGATGGGCCAGGCTCTCATTCTATCCGATTTCACTGAAGAATGGAGATGCCCTGGTCTTTTCTCCTGCCCCCACCTCCCATCGTTAGAAGCAAAACGTCACTCCCAGGTCTTTAACATTTGTAATCTTAGAGAGATTCAACACATACTCTTTCATCCCGCATCCTGATTTTCGTTGTGGCTCTTCTCTCTCTGTTTGGAGCCATCTCAGCGGTTAATGGGAGCGGTTCGATGATCCTACTCTAGTTCCTGCTATTTTAAGATACTTAGCTTTTCTTAGCCATGGATTTCTTCTGTCTAAATTTGCCCGACTGAATTGGAAGCTGCCCAGAATCATCTCCTTTGGAAATTACATTCGTGCATCGAGGGTATATTTTTCATTCCTCCCACGCTCAAGCCACTTTTTGAGAAGTGCAGAGCAAGTCATGTGACAGTCATCAGTGTATTTGCACCCTTTCTTGTTTAAAAACATAATCTGCATTACAAATTGCACCAATTCCTGTATGTAGTAAGTCATCATTCAATAAAAAGCACAAATGTATGCCTGTCACATTCAACATAATAAACTGCAAGTAAATACATCTTTTCTTAGTCCAAATCAGCCAGTAAATGATGTCTTTACTTTCTCTGTTATGCACCAAGTTTGCAATCAGCTTTATTCTTGATTCTCTCAGGCCGAGCACGCACAGCTTCAGAGCAGTGGGAGAGCGTGTTTTTGTCAGAAGCATTTAGACATCTGAGGACAGGAATGCGGCTGAAGCAATCCATTTCTCCAGTTCACTTTGTTCTACTTCATCACTGTCATTCCAATATTATCACCATCTCTTCATAAACTTCATCTCAAAAGGACTTATTACACAGTGTCTGCATCTGTAAGTGATACTATCATACAGAAGAGACATCGTTCCCTGCCTGCTCTGGAGAGATTTACAGTTTACAAAGGAGCATAGGAGAAACGCCTTGTGCTTTAAAGAAAGACAAAACTGGGTAATATTACTCATGAGAGCCTCTGTTTTCTCTTCTACAAAATGATAATAGGTACCTTACAAGACAGATGTCATGACTTTAAATTACATGTGTGCTGTGCTAAGTACAGAATACCTGCTCGATTTAGTGTTAACTAGTAACATGGGCATGTTCTTATGGAAAAAAGAGAGTTAGCTGGGCTATGTACAGCAGTGATTATAATACTGGCTACCACGATCTCTTTTAATTCTACAAGAATGGGTGGCTCTGCCATTTCTTTTATATAGATGAAGAAACTGATAGTCAAATAGTAAGCCAGATTTTTCTGCTTTAAACTTTGATCCCTTTGTCATAAAGATCATGACCACACCACTGCTCTCTCAAACAAGTCAAGCTCATTTTTGCCTTAGGATCCTTGTACTAGCTGATTTCTTGGCCAGAAAAATTCTACCTTCAGATTTTACATGACCGATTACTCCTCATTATTTAGGTTTCAACTGAAATGCCCCACCCTCAGAGGGGTCTTTCTTGACCACCCTATTAACCACCTGACACAAGTCCCTCGGTCCCAGGCCTTAGACCCTCCCTGGCGCTTTATACCTTTACACTGACCTATGGTCCCCCTAGCTGTGCAGGAGTCCATGTGACATACTGGTTAGGAATGTGGGCTCAGGATTAGGTGGTTTGTATTTAAATTTTAGTTTAACCACCTCCTAGCAGGGTAACCTTAGAAAGTGACTTAATTTTTCTGTGTCTCAGTTTCCTCACCTATAAAATGGGGGTGATAATAACATTATAGGTAGCAGGAAAGTGCTGGGGAAATCAAATCAATTAACACACGTGGAGCAGTAAATCAATGTCCGACACAAAATCAACACTCAATACATCACATGGCACACCTCACTCTCTGACATCGTCTCAACTGTTGGTGTTTGTTTGTTGTCATCTTTGTGGCAATGAAAGCATGGAGCCCACCTGTCCTGTTCATCACTCTATCCCCAGCATCTAGAATGGCACATAGTAGGGACTCAAAAAATATGTGTTGTTAATGAACGGAAGACTATTAGGTGTGTGTATATTAGAGACCGATGAACAGAGGTATGGTAAGAAGGATGTGAAGTCAGTGTTACGTAAAGGATGTCTCCAAAAACTGTATACACACTTTAACAACTGATAGCTCAATTTTTAAAATAAAATGTATTTGAATAAACACTGTCTTTATAATTATAATTATTCGAAGTGTGTGTATACATTTTTTAGGACACCCTGTACTCAGGTCAGATAGTTTCTGGGGACTTTCTGCTTCTGTTTCACTGTGTGTTATGCATTTATTCTCTCAGCGCTTCCCAAAGCCCTCTGTTCCCCTCTGATTTTGTCTCTATGCACTCAAGCAAAGATTTCATCTCACCAGCATCTCTACACATGTGCCCATGACCCATGGGTATAACTTCATATACTGATATAATTCAGGAAGAAAAAGTCACTTTGAACCCTAGAAATAATAGCAGATTTTATGCCTACTCAAGAAAGGTGAGCCGTGGGCCAGCTTTATAAAAAATCAGCATCACCATAAAAATAGAGCAGTATCCAGAAAGTGAGCAAAAAGGAGGGACCTTAACAAAAGCCTCTCCTGCCACATACGCTCACACACTCCCTCACACACACACACTCTCACAACACAAAACAGAGACTCTCATGGGCAGCACACACTCACACCCTTGATGCGCTGTGCCTTTCGTTAGCGATAGGAATCTGTACAGGCTCACAGAGGCTGCCCAGGTCAGTTACCCAGCCAGTGCGGTGGTCAGGGCACCTCCGCCTTCATCTTATTCTCTGGCCAAACAGCCACGGCGCCTGTCCCTGTCCCTGTCCCTGCCCATCGCCACTTCGGATACCAGCGCCCTCCCTGGCTGCTGTCCTCCATGCATTGCAGTTTGATTATGCCCAGGGTGGCACACGTCCTTGTTTGTCCAGGACAGCTCCGGTTTATGGACACTATCCTCAAGTAATTATCAGTGGCACCCCTTTTCCACTGTGTTTCGAAAATATTAAATGGAAAATTTCCAAGATAAATAATGCATAAGTTTTCAACTGTGCACCATTGTGTAGTCGGATGAAATCTTGGGCCGGCCTGCTCCCTCCAGCCCAGATGTGAATCATCTCTTTGTCCGGCATCTACACGGTGCAGACACTCCCCATCCCTTAGTCACTCGGTGGCAGCCTCTGTTATCAGATCAACTGTTGAGATATTATAGTGCTTGTGTTCAAGTAATCCTTATTTTACTTAATAGTGCCACATTTACGTAACTTTTATTACAGTATAATGTTGTAATTGTTTTATTTTATTATTAGTTATTGTTCTTAATCTCTTGCTGTGCCTGATTTATAAATTAAATTTTATCATAGGTATGGATATATGGGGAAAAGCAGAGTATACATAGGGTTTAGTATCACCCGTCGTTTCTGACACCCACCAGGGGTCTTTGAACTAGCCCCTGCAGATAAGGGTGGATTACTAGAATCCAAATACAGTCTTGGCTATTTTTAAAAAGTGCATATACTATAGAATTAACTTTCTGGGTGTACATTTCTTTGAATTTTAACACATGTACAAATATATGTCACCACCACCACTATCAGAATACAGAATAGTTCCATTGCCCCCCCAAATTCCCTCATGGCACCCCTTTTTTAGTCAAACCTTCCCCCACCCCTAACCCATGTCAACCACTGGTCTCTTCTCCATCCCTATAGTTTTCCTTTTCCAGAATGTAATATAAATGGAACAATGTAGCATGTAACCCTAAGAATGGCTTCTTTTACTCAACATAATGCATTTGAGATTCATCCATGTAGTTGGTATCTTTCTAGGGCTGAGTAATATTTCACTGTATAAATCGTCCCCGTTTTGTTAATACATTCACCCATTTAAGAACATTCAGGTTTTTTCCTGGTTTCGGTGATTATGAAGAATGCTTTCATAAACATTCATGTACAGGTTTTTGCATGGACATATGTTTTCACTTATCTAGGTTAAATACTTGGGCGTAGGATTGCTGCATCAGATTGTGAGGGTATGTTTTACTTCATGAGAGACTGTCAAACTCTGTTCTAGAATGACTGCACCATTTCACATTCCCACCAGCAATGCATGAAAGTTCTGGTTTCCTTTATCAGCACTTGAAATTGCAAGTTTTATATTTTTATTTTTGCTTTAGCGATTCTCATAGACATGCAGTAATATTTCATTGGTGGTTTTAATTTGTATTTCCCTAATGAGTAATAGTGTTGAAGATCTTTTCATGTACTTATGTGGCATCCTTATATCTTATTCAGAGACATGTCTAGAATAACCCATTTTTAAATTGGGTTATTTGTTGAGTTTTGAGAGTTCTTTGTATATTCTGGATATAAGTCTTCAAAGAGCAAAATGTTTTAATTTTAAAATTTTGATGTCTACTTTATCATTTTTTATTAATTATGTTTTTGGTGTGATATCAAAGAATTCTGCCTAAATTAAGGTCATAAATATTTTTTTCATTTACTTCTAAAAATCTTATAATTTAAAAAATGTATACTTTAATATAAAATCTAAGTTAAATTTTGTATATGATGTGAGGTGTATAGATGGCCAATTGTTCCAAGACAGTTTGTTGAAAAGACTATATTTTCTCTGTTGAATTACCTTTGTACCTTTGTCAAAAATAAGTTGTGTGGGGCTATTTCTGGATTATAATTTGTATTCCATTGAACTATGTGTCTAGCCTTATGCAAAAATCACACCACCTTGATAACTGTAAATCATAAAATTTGGTGACAAGAGTTCTCTGACTGTTCTTTTACAAAATTGTTTTGGCTATTGTGGTTTCTTTTATGTTCCATGCAAATTTTAAAATTTGTCTGTCTATTTTTTTTAACTGGCTATTTGAAATGGTTTTTACTGTATTTAACTGCTGTTAATAGTAGGTTTGTTTCTAGCCTCCCTTCTGGTCCATCCATTTCATGCCCTGTCCCTGTCCCAGGGCTTCATGGCCAGTGTAGCATGGAACAATGTTCTCCCCACCTTCACACTGCAGAACTGGGCCATTTGAGCTGTAGTATATTTCCCACATACACAATATTAGCTATATTGAGTCTTCCAATATGTTAACAGAACATGTCCATTTACTTAGGCCTTCTTCAATTTTAAATGATGTTTTGCACCTTTTAAGCACATTAGAATATAAATCCTAGCGCCTTTTGTCATATTTATACCTATATATTTAATTTTTGGAGCTATTATAAGTGATACTGTTTTGTAAAATTACAGTTTTCACTTGTTCATTGTTAGTATGTAGAAATAAGATTGATTTTTATATGGTGCCCTTGTATCCTGCAATCTTGCTAAATTCACCTATTAGTTCCAGAAGTTTGTTTTGTAAATTCCTTGGTATTTTCTACATAGACAATCATGTCGCCTTTGAAGGAAGACAGTTTTATTTCTTCCTCTCCAATATGTATATCTTTTATTTAGTTTCCTTGCTTAATTGCAGAAGACAAGGCTTCCAGTGTGAAGTGGAATGCAAGCGATAAAACTGGATATCGTTGTCTTACTCCTGATCCCAAGGCGGAAGCATTCAGTCTTTCACCATTAGGTCTGATGCTGGCTGTAGGTTGTTCGTGTCCTTGATCAGATTAAGGGAGTTTCTTGCTCTTCCTAGTTTGCTGAGTTTTTATCATGAAATGTAGGATTTTGTCAAATATATTTTCTGCTTCTATTGAGATGATATGTGTTTTTTGTTCTTTGGTTTGTTAATATAGTGGATTACACTGATTTTCTAATGTTGAACCAGCCTTGCATTCTGAGATAAAATCCATGGAGATATGATACATTATTTTTTTTATGTGTTGTTGGATTTGATTTGCTAATATTTTATTGAGGATGTTGGCATCTATTTTTATGCAGAATGTTGTTCTATCGTTTGTTGTACTGTCATTGTCCCATTTTAAGATAAAGGCAATGCTTGTCTCCCGCAGTGAGTTGGGAAGTGTTCTCTCCTCTTCTATTTCCTGCTTCAGATTGGCCACATGCCTGCTCAGCTTGGGACTTCATGTACTTATTCCATCAACCGAAACCAGAAGCCTGGCCTTTCCCATTTAAACCAAATGTGATATGTATATTAAGTCTCTTTTAATCTACATGTTTCCCCCACCCCCTTTTATTTTCTTTTATTAAAGGATTTGAGCCATTTGAGCTGTAGTATATTTCCCATACTCTAGATGTTGTGGCTTTAGGTCTGATTACTTTTGCAAGACTGTAGATCATAATATGCTTTTTCAATTCGAAGCAAATAATGTTGTGTTGTCAATTTTTCAATAATCTTTGCAGCCATTTTGCTCAACCTTTAGACCCAGTCATTGTGGTTGCAAAATGACAAAGTTAACTTCTATCACTTTTTAAAATTTTTTTAAAATTTGGAATACTTTTATAAAGAGACACAGCCCTCTATTTATTATTTGGTTACTCAGTGGTATAATTCTTTTTTTTTTTTTTTTTAAATATATCTTTATTGATTTCAGAGAGAGGAAAGGAGAGGGAGAGAGAGAGACAGAAACATCAATGACGAGTCACTGATCGAGCCCACAACCCGGGCATGTGCCCTGACTGGGAATCGAACCCTGATCCCCTGGATCCTAGGTCGACGCTCAACCGCTGAGCCACGCCCAGCCGGGCAGTGGTATAATTCTTATAGGCAAGTCAGAACAAATGCTTCTTTCCCCTTGCAATTACTATCTCTATTGAAGCTTAAATTCTTCCGTCTTTGATCAGTGTGCTACATGCTTGCTACTGAATTCTCTTGACATGACTCTAGTAGTCTTTGATAACTTCCTTGCCGTCTGATAAGACAAGACCTTCCAGGAAGCCTTATGTGCTTTTCCTATTCCAAACCTAGAATCAGCTATTTCTCCAAGAAGCCTTGATATCCTTCATTGGGAAGTCAAGTGATGTTTCAATATCACCCTCTAGATGATGAAGGGTACTGTTGTTTTACTGGGTTCATCATTGTTTTTATGGCATTTGTAGTGAATAATGCTAGAAAAAACATATGAGATAAAATACCTAATGAGTTCACAATCATACTTCCTATTTAAATTCAAAACTACAAAATTTTTACTTAAACTTTTCTATATTACATCTGTATCTCCTTTCTTCCACACTAAGAATCCTGGAGATGATAGAATTAAATATATACCATAATTATTTGTTTCAGTCACATAGTGTATACCACAGTCTCAGAAAGGTAAGCTAATTCTATCACCATCAGTGTAATTACTAGAAACACTTTTGAAAATTTTCACACACTCTCTTCATTTTTTTGATTAAATTTATTGGGGTGACATTGGTTAATGTGATCATATAGATTTCAGGTGTGGATTTCTGTTACCAGATCTGTCTATTGCACTGTGTGTCCACACCCAAAGTCAAATCATCTTCCATCACCATATGTTAGGGCCCCTTCATCCCCGCTGCCCCCTCTCCTCATTTTTAATAGTTGTCCAATATCTACACTGTCAGAGCATATATCATTACATACTGTATTCTCTTCCTCTCGAGCCTCATTTAGTCTTAGTTCTAAAAGTAAGAACACATTTAATGTTCACCAACTGTTTTTATGTCAATGTCTCTCTAGTTATTTTGGTTTACTGAAGAGCATTCTTTAGTAAATTCTTCAGAAGGAGCTCATATGAACAATATTCTTTGTATTCTTGCATGTTGATTAGTTTGTTCCAGTTAAGCTTGAAAGTCAGTTTTTCTGGATATAAAATTATTGTGTCACATTTTTCTTTCTTTAATACATTATACTATATTATCAGTTTTTATCTGCTGGTGTTAGAAAGCCTGGTGATAATCCAATTGTTTTCCTGTATAAATAGCATGTTCATTTTGGCTCAGCCACTTTGCATATTAAAAATTGTTAACAGGAAAACAAATAAAAATGATTAAGTTTTACATCATGGCTCTATTTAAAGGAGGGAAATGGAAGACAAGTGGAAAGGAGAAAGAAAACAGTGTTGACAATTTTCAAAGAGATACTGATGGATGAAGTAAAACCCAAAGATTTGAAGAGAGCAATTTAATACATACATATGTATGTATTACACATATATACACATATATTCAGATACCACAGCTGGCATCTGAATCTTTTAAACTCTGCTGACAAAATTCTCAGCATTCTACTCAACTTAGTTGCTTTCACATAGTTTTAGGCACACATCAGAACTGCAGTATCTTGACGGGGCATGTTTTCCCAGCTTGTCTTGGAGAAAAGTCGTACATTTGTTCCAAGCACTTTGCCTTCAGTTCCCTGTTGCCAATCTGAATACTAGTTAGTTCTAGTGGTGCTTGACTTTGCAACAACATGTCCTCTATCAACTCAAGCTATATTAAACCCGTAGGAATCAATCTCAGATGCCAGCAGGCTTTTGCCTGTGTTGCTCTTAGTCCGATCCTGCTGTTTTGCTCCAACACAAAGAGCCCTCTTGAATGCTCTCCCTGCCAGGTTGGCTGGGTTGCAAAGGTTGCTACCCAGATTACATAGCCAGGCAGCATTGTTTGGTGTTAGGCTCCAGTGTTTACTTAGAACGAGGGTGGGGACATTTTTGTGTAGAAAGTCACTGACCATGGGAAAAAGTTGCTCAGAGGCTACAATAGTAGAAAGCAGATAAGTATCAAATGTAAGGCTTAGCCACTTTGCATATTAAAAATTAACAGGAAAGCAAATAAAAATGATTAAGTTTTATATCATGGCTCTATTTAAAGGAAGGAAGTGGAAGACAAGTGGAAGGGAGAAAGAAAATAGTGTTGGCAATTTTAAAAAGAGATACTGATGGGGTAAAGCCCAAAGATTTAAAGAGAGCAATTTTATATATATATATGTATTACACATATATCATATATAGGTATATATACACATATATTCAATTGAATACTGTGATAGTTAATTTTATTTTCTATTTATATGCTAAACAGAAATATAAGAAATACATTCAAAACATAAGGCTCCAGAAAAGTTGAAATTCAAGGATAGAAAAAGTATTCTGTAGAAATATTTACTGTGTTAGTTTTCCATGCTGTATAACAAATTACCACAAACTAAACAGCTTAAAGAATTCCAGGGTTTCTTTGGATCGGGATCCAGGCACGGCTTAGCTGGGTCTGCAGCAAGGCTGCAGTCAAGGTGTTGACTGGAGCTGAGCTCTCATGTGGAGGCTTGACTGGGGCACTTGCTTCCAAGTTAACCTCAGGTTGTTGGCAGAGTTCATTTCCTTGCAAGTAGGACTCATGGAAGCTTGCTTTTTCAAAACCAAGGAGAGAGAGAGACAGAGAGAGAGAGAGTCTAGAGAAAGCCTGCTAGGAACATGGACTCGTAGAAAATGTAACATAATCACAGGAGTGACATCCCATGTGATGGTTAATTTTATGTATCAACTTGATAGGATCACAGGGCTGCCCCAAAAGCTGGTAAAACATGTGTCCGTGAGGGTGTTTCTGAAAGAAATTAACATTGGAATCAGTAGACTAAGTAAAGACGGTCACCCTCCTCAATGCAGGTGGGCATCATCCAATCAACCGAGGTCCTGAATGGCACAAAAGGTGGAGGAAGGGGGAATTTGCTCTCTCTGTTGAGCTGGGACATCCATCTTCTCCTGCCCTTGGACATCAATGCTCTCTGTTCTCTGGTATTCAGACTCAGACCAGGACTTACACCATTGGCCTCCTGATTCTCAGGCCTTCAGACAGGGACTGAATTATAGCACCAGCTTTCCTGGTTCTCCAGCTTGCACATGACAGATTGTGGGACTCTTTGGCCTCCATAATCACATGAGCCAATTCTCATTTTTAAAAATCTGTTTTTCTATCATTTATCTATCTCTCTATCTATCATCTATCTATCTATCTATCTATCTATCTATCTATCTATCTATCTATCTATCTATCGATCATCTATCTATATCTATCTATCATCATCTATCATCTATGTATGTATCATCTACCTAACCTACCTACATACCTGCCTATCTATGCTGTTGGTCTGTTTCTCTGGAGGACTCTAATATAAATAAATATATTCAATTGACTATAATATTCATTATGTATATACATAACCTACACTAACATATATACATACAATATTCCTCACATAATGTCGTTGATAGGTTCTGTGACTTTAAATGAAGTGATGTATGATGAAATCAATTTACCATAGGCTAAGTGATGTAAACAAGAGTTAAGTTTCTACTGCATCTCATCAACATTATAATGAAAAGACGTTATTTGAGGACCAGCTGTATACATATAAGGAGAGAGAGAGTCAGTCAAAGGAGATACGCCTATTTCTCTGGCCCCACTTCCTTTTCTCTATTTCTTCCCTCTCTGGCTTCTTTGACTGTTGTCCACTGATGTCCCTATCTGCCTCCTGTAGGCCTTGTTTGGCCCAGCTCCTGAGCCAGTTGTGAAAGGGATAAGATAGCCACCTCATTGTCACCACTTGGTGGATCTTAGAATTGAATCTCGGGATGCAGACATGGGTTTCAGCTGCCCAGCCTCATCTGCTTGGCATCCCTGTGGCTCAGCAAGTCTCTGTGACTCCCTGGAAACCTGGAAGCTTAGGGGAGGAGGGAGAAGACGCAAGTCCTGGATCTCCATAGAGCTCTTCCCCACCCAGTTACAGTTGGCAACAATTTTACTCTGGCCAGAGCATGTTCCTTTGGGTGGAGTAGGTTTCCTCCTACAAGAATCAGACTGTGAACAGTTAATGATGGGGCAAGAAATGAAGACTCAGAGGCAGGCCTTAAATTAGAGTGAGGGAATTGTCCTCCTCTCTCTGACGCTTGGAGTAGTTTGGCCCACGCTCTGAGAATGGAGCAGCTTGAAACTCTTCGTGTTGGGGGCTGGCAAGGCATCTGGGGGCTGGCTCAGGACCCTGCTGTGTGGGTCCATTTCTCGACAACCTGAGCAACTGCTCTATTTTGTTCCTTCCCTTGCTTATCTTCAGAATCATTATCGCAGCTCTTTTACAGTCCCTGCTCCAGGAAAAACAGCAGTTACTGAAATAAACTAACATTTCTTCAACAACAAAGAATATATTAAGGTCACATTTCACTACAGGTAAGCCTCTGACTCAGATACATGATGTTTAAACAGTCTCTAAAGATGGACCTTGAAGAGCTTTTCTTTGACAAGAAAATATAACAAAAATACAAGTTTTAAAATACATTTACATAAGATGCAATATATACCATTATTTTCTCCTGTATGAACCCTTTCATTTTACATTTATTTCTGAGTCATTCATTGTCACTTTGACTTACAATAATTTCATGAGATTCCAGCAGAGAGATATACCTCTTTACAGTATATATTTGCAGTAAGGGTAGGGTATTTAACTACATTAAAATTGTGACAATTTTTTACACATATTAAGCAGCTTTAAAATGAGAAGGAAAGCACCCCAAAACCCAAATCGCAGCCCTACTCTCTGCATGTAAAGCAGAATAATATCTGGTCATTTGTCCTTGTGCAGTGGGTTTTCCAAGGTTTAAATTCATACAGTGTTTGTGCGACTATAATCTCGTAGATGTCTTACTCTTTCATATTGTGATCTTATTACATTTAAATGGAAGAAACACTCAAGTAAAACTAAAATTATCCAGGTCCCCATTATTAGGACATTTATTAGTACTTCATCTAGACCTTATAAAGAGTGATGAAATAGCTTCTTCTTTTAGGAGGGCCATGCTCAGCACAGGTGATTCAGATGTAGAGTAATACAAAAATTGCCTTTATGCCACAGGAACAAACTTAAAAATAGTTTATTAAATTGGTGTATAGGAATTTTCTCCCTGAAGTCATATTCTCATGGAGAAAGTTTCCCTGGTTACAGTTTTTTATTGGTTTGTTTGTTTATATTTTCCCGGTCCCAAGAAGGATTTTAGGCAGCTATTTACTGCTGTCTGTCTCATACGGTGTCCCACGTATTATTAATAAAAAGCCTTCCAGTGCCCACTCTGATGGCTTGAGGTTGGGATAAAGCAAGCAGTTTGGAATTTTCTTAGCACACCATTAAGATATCACCAAAGCTTTCATTCTGACCCTAGCTGTCATGTCTAACATCTTAACCCACGATATATGAATTTTTAAATATAGACACTAGTGTTTTCATTTAAATGGCTAGGAACTTTTTCATGTTCACGAGTAATGCAAAGCAAAATGATATTCTGAAAATGGAAAAGTATCGATGGAGGCATTCTAGGTCATTCCGTCTCCCTGGGCAGATTCCCCCTAAGGGAGCATGAGGAAGCTTAGAACTAAGGACACTTATTTACCTAATGAATCAAGACCGGGAAGCCGTGGCTTATGTCGCATGCTCTTTCGTGATGATAGTAGCAGCTCCCACTGATCAAGCACCTAGCCCCTTTCGGACACTGCGGTAGGCAGGGGCTTCACACGCACTTGCCCCTTGCAGTGATCTTCTTGTTATCGCCAACTTTCCGAAGAGGAAGCGGAGGCGAGGGAAGCTGTGGCCCTGCTCGCGGCGTTTCAGCAAGGCCAGGCTTCCAACCAGCTCAGCCTGGCTCCAGGCTCCCCTTCCACCAGGAGGCTGCTGCCTGGCCTTGTGCTAACACACTTGGCATCATGAAGCCCTTGTCTGCTTTCAAGCTGGCTCAGGGAAGCTGGGCAAAGTTCCCTCACCCCCCACCCCAGCTCATTTTGGGGATCAGCCTGGAGTAACTGCAACCTCTGCACTTCCCTGATCTTCATTTGGATTATCAAACATTTCAAGCCTCTTAGAGGCAGTGACTTGGGCACAGACGTTGTCGTGCAGGACATAGTTGGCAGGCATTTCCCTCGTAGTTGCCATTCAATAGCAGAATTAGTAAGTTAAGATTGAGGAGACTGACACTTGGCATATTCAAGAAAAGAGATGTCAAGAAGGGAACCTAAACAACAGCAACAAGAGTTGTCTGCCACTGTCCACCCCTTTGGCTAGCCGATATTTTTATGTACCTGTGGTGTACATTCATCCCATCTCCGTGGAGATGACCCCAGAGTCTCATCAAATTATGGCAGCAAGCTCAAAGCCCAGCTTCTGAAGTAAATCAAACCCTCGTTCTGCCCGTCCCGGCAGAGGGAAGAGATGTGGTGGGGCAGCCGTGAACCTGCCTTGGAAAGCAGAGCTCTGAGAAAAGAAGAGAGAGGGTTCTAGCAAACTCAGTAAAGGTTAGCAGGCCAAAGGGAGAGAGAAGAGAGGGCAGGGAGAATGGAAAAGACGAGCCCCTGCGCAGAGCGCGCTGGAGGGGGCCCTCGGCAGCCAGCGTTCCCCAGCAGGAGCTCCTCCGGGCCGGGCAGCCCACTGCAGGCGGATTTTAAAACTAAGGGGCGTTGCTGTTCCAGAAACGCACTTTAATATATTAACTCAGAAATAGCAACACCTTATTCTGTACTTAATGCTCTCAAACTCCTTGGTATGCAAATGAGAATCTTCTTAAGATGAAAGGATAAATTACTATGAAAGTGTATTGTAGCAGACACTGCTGGTTGTCCATCGGATCTTCTCCCATATTGGCAGGCCCTTATTTTTCTTTAGTGTCCACCCTTCTTCTTTGTGACTCAGGAATAAATCTTTATTAGCCATAAATAGTTATGGTGGTCCCATTCCACCTTGCCAATGATTGGTTTAAGGTATGCGTGCTATTCAGTTCTAGCTAAATGAGGCCTGGAAAGAAATGTTAGGGGGAGGGGACTTCCGAAAAAATATTTCCTTAAATAGGAAGAAACAGTCCCCCTTCTGATTTATTTTATAACAGTATCTGGATATAAATACCTTGAACAGTAGCAACTATCTTCTTTTTATTTTTTTTAAGTATATCTTTATTGATTTTAGAGAGAGGAAGGGAAAGAGAGATAGAGATAGAGAGAGAGAGAGAAAGAGAGGGAGAGGGAGAGAGAGAGAGAAACATCAATGATGAGAGAGTCACTAATCGGCCGCCTCCTGCACGCCCCCGACTGGGGATCGAGGCCGCAACCCTGGCATGTGCCTGACTGGGAATCAAATCAGATCTCCTGGATCATAGGTCAATGCTCAACCACTGAGCCACACGGGCTGAGCAGAAGCAACTATCTTTTAACCACGAAGAGGCTAACCAAAGACAAGGTTGCCTTCTGAGGAAGTCAGATCACAAAGGCAGAAAGAATCTAGAGCTTAATGGCATAATTTCACCACTGAGTTAACCAAACACTAGCTCTGCTCTATCCAAGAACTTTTTGTTATGTGAAATATCTCATTAATATTTAAGGTATTTGAGTTGGCGATCAATTTTAATGCTACCTAGGATTTGTTTTAATCAAGTATGTTAAGACACACTGACATGGAAATGACTGTCATGAAGAAAGATATTTTTATTATACTCATAGTGCCTTAGAAACAGTAGGCACACGGTGTGATGCAGGGAAGCGCTGAGGCAAGATGAGTGGGCGGGCAGGGGGAGTGAGGCTGCAAGGTCATAGGTTCAATTCCCGTTCAGGGCACGTACCCAGGTTGTGGGCTTGATCCCCAGTAGGGGGCATGCAGGAGGCAGCAGATAGATGTTTCTCTCTCTCCCTCTTCCCTCCTCTCTCTCTCTAAAATCAATAAAAACAGATTTTTTTAAAAAAGAATACAGAAAACAGGAAAAATAGTTAATACATATTCTAGCTGATGCAGTTATTTCCAAAACTCTGTAGGTAACAATTGTTTATTGGACTATCTCAGGAATCCTCAAAGGAGTAGAAAAGATTATTTTGCTTTATCCAAAATTATCTGTTCATACTTCTTCAAATCCCTCCATACAGACAGTAATATGCTTAAAGCTTTGACAAACCAAAAAGAAAGTCAGACTTACAGTGGCTTAACCTAATATCATTTTATGTCCTAATATATCAACTATCTCAGAAGTAGAAGTCCAGGACTTGTAGGGCAACTCCACAATGATATCTTTCTTCTCAATCATCCTTAAAATGTGACTTCCAGCTTCGTGCTTCTTGTTTCTTGGTCACAAGAGGCTGACTCATCTCTTGCATAGTGTTTGCACTCCAGGCCAACAGAAGGGAACAGGTATCTGCACTCTGAATCTTTCACCTTTTCAAAAACTTTCCTAGAACACATCCAGCAACTTCTATGTGTATGTCATTCGTCAGAACTACTTCACGTGGCTATCTCTCACTAGAAGGGAGGCTGGGAAATGTATATTTTTAGCAGGGCATGCCATTTCAGAGTTGTAATTCTGATATTAAGGAAGAAAGAGAGGATGGATATTGGGTAGGCAACAAGTGCTTTCTGCCACAGTCCACCCCTTTGGCTAACCGATGCTTTTATATATTTATAGAAAGTATTCATCCCATCCCTATGAAGATTATTCCAAATTTTCTTCAAATCATAGCAGCCCACTCAAAGTCCAGTTTCTGCAGTGAATCAAAATATTAGTTCTGACCTTCCCAATGCAGAAAATATGCTGACCTTAATCTTTCATATCCGAATTGAGGCGAGACTCTTATCTGACAAATACCGAGACATTGCCCTCTTTTAGACCAAACCTGTATTACTGATGCATAAAGGAAAGGATATTTTCACCATAAATCTCTATTTTCAAACTTTAAAAACTTCCTTAGAAATAATCATTTAGTCCAATGTATTTCTTCTTCTAAGTAAATAACAAAATAAATGAAAAAGAAAATTTCTAATGAAAAATAATTTCTGAGGGCAATTTAAAGGGAAATGCAGAGTCTCATGTTCTCTGTAAGTAATGTGGTTAATAAATAATTGGTAGTTAGGCCCCGCCAGGCGTGGCTTAGCAGTTGAGCATTGACCTAGGATCCAGGCAACTGGGGTTCAATTCCCGGTCAAGGCACATGCCCGGGTTGTGGGCTTGATCAATGACTCTCTCATCATTGATCTTTCTATCTCTGTCTCTCCCTCTCCTTTCCTCTCTCTGAAATCAATAAAGGTATTTTTAAAATAATAATAATAATAATAATTGGTAGTTAGGATTTATCAGCAATTATGAATAGAGAGGGTTTTTTGAAACTTCAAAAGGACCCTGCTCTGGGCAAACTAACTTTGTGTGTGTGTGTGTGTGTGTGTGTGTGTGTGTGTGTGTGTGTGTGTGTGTGTGTGTGAAATGATAACAATAGTAATAATTATCATAACAACTATAGAAACTAACATTTATTGAACATATGATCAGTCAGGCAATGTTCTAAGCACTTTACATGTATTAACTAATTTATTCCTTAAAGCAATCTCAAGAAGAAGGGGTATAGTTTTACCTTTTGTAATGTTATACCCAAGTGTTGGTAAATGAAACTGGGCTCAGAGTTCCCATTGTGAAAGATCAGTCTTTTTGGCAAGAAGATGAGGCAAAATAAATTGTAGAGATTGAGGAAGTTTAAATATCAGTAGGAATAAGCAGGATAATTATGACTGATGGGGGAAATCTACATATGTGCCTTCCTCCTTTCCTTCTTCCCTGAGGCCTCCAGTTTGTTATTTCTAACCTACACACTCACTGGTAAATATCAGTAACATTTGAAACCAAGGTTAGAAGCTACAAAAAATTAGCTTGAAAGTTGATACCTTGATTAAATAACAAGGTGGAGACTTACTGTGAGATGTGTAAAAGGTGACATAGCTCTACTTGCTTCTTCCAGATTTTTTTAAATTATAGGAGAAATGGATTTAGATTAAGGAATAGAAATAATTTTTTTAAAAGCATTTGGAAACTCTTAGGGTTTACATTCACAAACAAGATACCTCTCTTCAGAAATATTGAGTATTCATGTTTCATCTAGTGCCCAGATACATTTGGGAGTGGGCTGCATAGAAGCACTTATATTTGCATAATAATATATATAGAAATTATTTCTTCTGTATTCTTTGTTCTGCAGAAGAGAAGTACTGTCTAAAAGAGGCGGGAAATTAAATGCAAGGGCAAGAGAAACAGTTCAACTGAAACACTAACCTATGCATTGTACTGTGTTGAGAGCAATATAGTAAGAATGTAAAAGATACAGTCTGTGTCCATAAATAAATCATAATCTAAACATGGCAATTAATAAAAGAGAGTCAAATCTGGGGGAAATACACAGGCAGGGATTTCCAGATCACACTTGATGGAGGAAGAAATGGAAAAAGAGAGTCTTAAAATGACATCAGATGCACAAATTTCCATCAGCAATTCTATCCAAGTACTACATATACATAATTAGCTATCATCAGCTAATATAAGGCATCAGGAGAAAATTAGAAAGTAATTAACATAAAATGTAGCTGCTGCAATCCTGTATTCAGTAGCTAGTCATAAGGCCCAAGTTGATATTCATAGCTTTCTTCCTCCACCCATCCCACATTTCCATAACCTTCTAGCAGCATGCCAGCCGGTTAGACTTCTTTATGTGGTGGGATGACTCAAACCTTTATTCCTGTAAGATGAGTCCTTGGTGGTCCTGTCTTCACTGGGTTGCTCCTGTTTTCCACGGAGCAGGACCCCTAGACAATGGAGTAGTCTAAGAGGCACTCTGGCAAATCTCCTGGGTTCTAGACATAGTGTTTCTTGCTCACCTTGTGTAGCAGCAACCCATTTTGAGTTAATTTTTATGTATGGAGTACGAAAAAGGTCCAACTTGATTTTTTTATACATGGATATCTAGTTGTCCTAGCATCATCTGTTGAAAGGACTATTCTTTACCTCTTTAAAGGTCTTTGGACTCTTGTCTAAAATCATTTGATCATAAATGTAAGAGCTTATTTCTGGACTCTCAATATTATTTCATTACTCTATCTATTCTTATGCCAAGACCAATTTCTTGATTACTGTAGCTTTGTAATAAGTTTTAAAATTGGAAAGTGAGAGCCCCTTCCTGTATGAATTTTAGCTTGTTAATTTTAGCTTGTTAATTACACCTATGTGTAAGAGTTAAAATTATAAAATATTCAAGAGAAAGTCTAGAAGTAAATCTTTGTGGCCTTGGGATAGGCAATATTTTCTTAGACATGATACCAAAAGCACAAGCAACAAGGGAAAGATAGATAAATTGGATTTCACTAAAATTAAAAACTTTTGTACTTTAGAAGATACTGTCAAGGAAGTGAGAAGACAATCCACAGAACAGAAGAAAATAATTGCAAATCATATATCTAAAAAGGGGGTTTATACCTAGAATAAATAAAGAATACTTACAACTCAACAATGAAAAGACAAATAACCCAATTAAAAAGTAGGCAGCAAAGGATTTGATTTAGACTTCTCCAAAGAAGATATACAAATGTCCAAAAAGCACATGAAAAAATAGTCAACATTATTAGAACTAGGGAAACACTAAAATACACTTTAGACAGGTGAATTTTATGGTATATTAATTTTAATCTCAATAAAGCTATTTTTTAAAAGTACAAATAATACCTGAAGTATTTATGAAGAAAATAATATGTTGTCAGGAATCTGTCACAAAATAATCTAGAAGCAGTGGGAAGAGGGTGGTAGTAAAAATGAGATAAGGTTGGACACGAATTAATAATTGTTCTCAAAGTTGGGTGATGAATACACTATTTCCTCTACTTTGGTATATGTTTGAAATTTCTCTGAATGTAAAGTTAAAAATATATACTTAGGAAGTCCCAAGGTGTAAACAAAAACTTTTACACAAATGTTCACAGCAGCATTATTCATACTATCCAAAAAGTGGAGATAATCCAAACATGTATCAACTGATGAATGGATAAATAAAACATGGTATATTCATATAATGGAATATTATTTAGCCTCAAAAAGGAATGGAGTTTTAATTAATTCTACAACATGGGTGAACCTTGAAAATATTATGCTAAGTGAAAGAAGCCAGGCACAAAAGTTACATATGATATGATTCCATTTATATAAAATGTCCAGAAGATGCAAATCCATGGAGACAGAAAGAAGATTAGTGGTCCGGAACAGGAAGGAATGGGGAGTAACTGAAAATGGTTATGGATGATGAAATGAGCTGGAATTAGATAGTGGTGATTGATGCACAACTTGGTGCATATGCTAAAAACCACTGAATTGTACACTTTAGAAGGGTGAACTTAATGGTATGTGAATTTCATCTCCATAAAGCAGTGATTAACAAGAAAAGATTAGGCAGAAAAGTAAGCTTGACTCAATCTCTAAGATAAGAAACTTGAAATAAATACTGAGCCCAAGTTATATATCAAATAGTGTTTTTTTAGAAATCCAGAAAAGCCCTGGCCGGTGTGCTAAGTGGTTAGAGCATCTGCCCATACACCAAAGGGTCTCAGGTGATTGCCTGTCAAGGGCACGTACTCAGCTTCAGGTTTGTTTCTGGCCCAGTTGGTCTCTCTCACATCCATGTTT
Source organism: Miniopterus natalensis (assembly GCF_054644295.1). NCBI lineage: Eukaryota > Metazoa > Chordata > Mammalia > Chiroptera > Miniopteridae > Miniopterus > Miniopterus natalensis. The sequence goes on along the minus strand of NC_142089.1, from coordinate 65,981,053 downwards.
CTCTCAATTTCGTTCTCTCTCTCTCTCTCTCTCTCTCTCTCTCTCCTCTCCCTTCCACTCTCTCTTTAAAAAAATCAATAAAATATCATCCCTTGAGGATTAACAAAAAATAAAACAAAATAAAGACACTGAGTTCCTAAACAACATTGAGGAACTCTGCCTCCTCTGATCAAGCCTGATAGGTTCCCTGGAGGAGTGGGGGTGGGAAGGACAGAAAGACAGATAGTAGACTCCCTGTTGCAGCAATGAGGGTCAGACTTCCTGAAGAAGGTGGGGGCAGGGTGCTGATGACTTAGCAAACCTGGGAAGCCTCCCAGAGTTCTAGCATCTGGGAAGAGGAAGTCTAGAGTTGCTTGAGATTGCAGGAGCCATGGATTGGTTTCAAAGGGAAGCTGATACACCTCAAGGTCAGGAGATTACTAGCAGGATTAACACTCAAATTCAGAGCATCCTGAGGAGGTAGACATAGGGCATATTGAGGCTGTTATAATCACTCCCTTTGAGACAATGTGAGCTAACATTATTTATGACACAAACAATCCGCCCATGAGCCTTTGATTAGCATTACATTTGTTCTAGCATTATGCTAACTTTGTGAGGTGCTAATAGGCTAGCTTACTAGGGAGGGATAGAGAGGGCAGAGCTGCCAGTGACAAGAGGAAGGTGGGTAATCATAACGAGCGCCTACTGAACGCTCGCTATGCCCCAAGCTCTATGCTAAGGATTGGAAATGGTTTAGTTCTTTTAATCCTCACAATGACCCTACAAGAGAAATAGCATTACCTTTTTATAAATGAGGCAAGTGAGGCTTAAAGGAGGTGAGTCACTTGACCAAAGGGAAGTAAAGCTATAACCTTAAACCAATATCAAACACCTGAAGCTTCATTCTTGCCTCCTACACTCCATGACCTTGCGGCAATGTAAAGACCAGAGGTTGTTATCTATAGAGGTGATCTGTCCTAAAAATGTGACATTTGTGTGGGAGGGAAAGTTGAAGTGAAGGTCAACAAGGCAAAATAAGTAATGAAAAAGGGAAGTTGAACATGAATATATTATGGGCTTAAGTTCATTGTGACCTATGTAGGAAAAGAAATTTGGGTATCTGAACTCATACGGCAAAAAAGGATAAATGATCAGATAAATTAAAAGCAAGTAGGGTCTACCAACAATCACTTTAATTAGCCAAATAAATAGAGTGCATTCCATAAGAAGAAAGACATTTCTGAATCATGGGTGGGCATCAGATGTTAGAAAAGAAAATATGCTAATCATTGTTTACAAGCATATCCAATTTCAACTATGTTGAGTACTCATTAGGTTAATACTATTGTCTTGGGATATAAAGGGCAAAGTTTTAAAAAAGATTTATTGTAACTTTTTTTGAGCCAGGGTCAACTAGAACAATAAAGCATTCTGTAGCATGGGCTACCAAAACATTCTTGGGTGGAAAAAGCAGATTTCTATTGGCCACAGATTGGCAGTAATTAGTAGGACCAAAACTAACCAAAGTGTGTGTATCTTAGTGAGGTCACTATTAACTCCATGCAAAATCTGAGCAGGGCCCAGGGATGTTGAAGCTGCACATGTTTAGTCGATAAAGCATCTTAGGAAAAGCCACCTGCCTACTGACACACAAACTCCCCACTTATCCTAGAGACTGGCACAGGCTGCTGGGTTTTCTTCTACCCATTACCTCCCATGCCCTTAATAATCTATTTCTCAGAGCTCAGCATCAGGTGTTTTATAGGGAGAATGAAAATAAATGTGCAAGATATAGTCCCCAGCCTTAGGAAGTTTCAGTATCCTTGCTGAAACATAACTAATATGCATGACACAGAGAACAACAAAAAAGTGTGTAATTGTGCAATGAGTGTGTCACAGGCTTCAGAAAAAGGAGAAATTAATGTAGGCTACCACCACTGATGAAGACTTAACAGGAAAACTTGCACCTAAAGGGACCTAGGTCAGTGTAGGCCAAAGTGTACCCATCAGTTCATATTATATCCTTTAGTGCCTTAGTCTTCACATTTGGAAAAAAAATGGAGGTAACACTTGTGATATAGCTTGTAAGGGATTATTAGTAAGATCTTGGGATGAGGGGCCAGGATGCAGAGATACCTGAAGGAAGGACATCATCCTGTTAACCAAATATAGATGGCAAAAAATCTGAACTATGGCACCTTCAGTATAACCTGGACTTGCCCAATGGCACTAAATGAAATGTGTCCTGTATGGTGTTTCTCTAGCATTTTCTTGGCCAGAACTTAGCGTGTGGATCCCTTTTCACATATTTCTTATTATTTGGCCAACTTTGGGATTTCCAACAAGAGCAAGTGCTTATATAGTGCCAGGAACTATTTCAGGGGCTTTAGAGACAAAGCAATACACTTACTCTTCTTGAAACAACTCTGTTAAGTGATATTATTGTCGCCCATTTTACTGATAAGGAAAGTGAAGCACAGAGAAATAGCTGGCCCAAGGTGTCACAGCTGGTGAATGGTAGCTGTGGATTTGAATCAAGAAAGTCTAACTGGAATCTGTGCACCTAACCGTTAACATTTAAGGCAATAAATACCCCAGCACACCATTCTGAGGCTTTGCTGCTGGCTGGAATTGCCAGGCAAAGGAAGAGCCAGGATAAAGTTTTCCTAGACAGAAGTGCTGCAAGAGATATTTTGCAAGTGGTATCCACAGATTGCAATTTCACCAGTGTGCCAGGAATGGGAAAGAAGCCACCTTTACCATATAGATGCCCTAGATACAGTCTAGTGTGGAGGCCGTGGCTGAAGCAGGCTGAGCAAAGAAAAACAGAAAATGATGGTGGGAAGCAGGACGTGGAAGTGGGACAGCAGGAATGGATGCAATGTGGGGACAGAGTCTGGAAAGGGTTGGAAAACCGGGCATCCCGGGCTCCTTCTGTTTCACCAGTACAAAGTTTCCTGAAACCAGTTTTCCCAGGCTCTCGGGTCTTTGGTCTATACTAAAATGTTCATGCAGTGGACTGCAACGAGTGCGGTTTCAAACGACCCAGCAGCACAAACTGAGAAATCTTGTGCTTATGTAAACTGTTCTGACAATGGGATTTGCTCAGGGTGAATTGGTGATCCTTGGCATGTTCACAAAGGCATGGCCTGGGTGCTTTTCTTTCAGAAACTGTTTATCCATTGGCAGATATTAATACTGTAAACACTTTGGGGTAGACACTCCGGCAGAGTGGAGAAATAGATGGAGAGGTACAGCCCCTGTCCTCCAGGATCTCACAGTCTCTCTGCGATCAATGACAATGCAGCAAGCGCGACAAGGGAGGGTACAAGCTGCCAAAAAGGCACAGAGAGGGAAATCTTTACTACTCAAGAAAGTTTCAGGGAGAGAGTGCCATGATCGACTATTGCAAGAAGAATTGGAGTCTGCCAGGTGGAAGGAGGCGTTGAGGAAGGACATTCCTGGCAGAAGGGACAGCTGGGCAATAGTAAGGAACTCGGAGAGAGTGTGATGAGCTCATACACTTGTGATATTCCCGCAGCTGAAACAGCACACAGTAATTCTCTCACGGTTCTGTGGCTCAGGAGTCTGAGCCTGGTTTAATTGGGTTCTCTGCTTCAGGGTCTCTCACGGGGCTGCAATCAAAGTGTTGGCCTTGCGGTGGGGTCTGATTTCAAGGCTTGACTGGAGAGGATCCACTTCCAAGCTCAAGTGGTTGTTGGCAGAACCCAGTTCCTCGCAGGCTGTTGGCCTGGGGGCCTCAGTGTCTCACTGGCTGTTGGCCGCGTCCCTTGTCCGCGCCTCTCCAACCACACAGCAGCTTGCTTCAGTACACTCAGCAGCGGGGAGTCTGCTAGCAACCTGGAAATGAGGGTCTCAGGTAATAGTTTAATCACAGAAGTGACACCCATCATCTTGCTGACTTTCACTGATTAGAGCATTTTACTAGGCCAGCCCGCACTCAAGGAGAGAAGACGACACAAAGCCACGCGTACTATAAAGTGGAGATTCGGGGGGAGGGGGCACCTTAGGGTTTCCCGGCCACAGGAAGACGGCGGCTCATAATGGTCTAAGGTGGATGCGGAAGATCCTTAGTATCATTTTCCTCTAATTCCCACTTAGGGATCGGTAGTAACGGGTCAGTGGTAGGTGGTGGGGAAGGGGGAGATCGGAAGCCTTCTACCCACATGCCCTGCATTGTCATTGAATCTATATCCATTGAAAAGCATGATGTAGATTCTGGCTGACTCTGTAACAGTCTCCTAGTTTGTGTTTTTTCTATCTTAGTCACTGCAAGGACTCTGTGCACCTCTCTTGTACCCCTGAAACCGTGCCCTTTCCTGCAACGACAGTGACACTGGCCCCCAGTCTCCTATCCCCTGTCAATGGCAAATTTCTACCTAACCTGATCACTGCTATAGTATTAGATTCCATTATCATATTACCCTTTTTAGCATATAGATAGAACTTTTAGTTTTCCTAAATACTTAAAATAATTTTTACCCTTTTAAACACTCTTTAACTACCTTTTCAATGAACATTGCTCACTACTGGTGAGATTTATTCACCTCTGGCTCTGAGGGCACTGCCTTAAAGAGATAACAGGTTTTGACAAGTTATTTACAAAAGGGTTAAGTTCACAGGTTTCATTGTAATTCCTGGCACAGTGGTTGAGGTAATATTTTATGTTTATTTTGTTACATGGGCTTTTGCATATAATCTCTCCATCTGCTACCCCCACCCAAGGACCTTACTACGGGAGAGTTTCTGTTACAATACATGGCTTGTGAGTTCCTGAAAGAGATCAGGGAGTATCTTAGAAACAAAGAATTTGTCTCTCTCCGATCACGATACCCAGAAATGGAAAAGAACACTGAACCAAAAATAGAAGCACCATTTACCCTGACAGAAGAGGAACCTAGCAGCTCCTGCTGAAAGAGTTTGAGGATCTCGAGCAAGCAACACCTCTCTGGCTCCTTTTACTCATCTGTCCAACAGCAAGAACGAAGGACATGCAAATGTACTTTCCTAAACAGAGCTCAGAATTAGTACAACTTCGAGCCCAGTTTGTACAGCTCTGAATTTTACCAAAAGTAAGGCCCAAAATAGTAGAGCAGTCCACCAGCCAAATGGCAGGCAGGCAGACATTGCCATGGGTTTTAATAAAATCCTATTTATAGCCAGAATCCTGGAGCTACATTCACAATTGTCTGTGAAATCAAAGAAATACAAGATTATCGTATGCATCATTTAGAACACGGTTTAACAGAATATTCTAACACAAAATGAGCAATCTTGAAGAATCTTTAGCTGTTATGTGGGAAGGTAGAAAAGGCACATGCTTTGGAGTCCAAAAATATGGTTCCTAATCTCCGTTTGCTTCTGTGTGACTCCAACACCCACCACAACCTGTCGCTGGTTCTCAAACTTCTTCACAAGGGGAGCGAATAAGTCACTTGCCCAAGAATTTGAAGGAGAGCCTGAAGCTGCCTCTTGTAATCATAACATCCCATTTAAAATATTTTGATTTACTATAAAAAAAATCTATTTGGACTTGCATTCAAATTGTATAAATTCTTGGTTTTTAAATAAATTTTTAAAAATTAATTGTTGTCATGTAAAATTTACCTTCCTGAAGCTGTTCCATGCTTACTCTGTGGCTTTGAGTGGCCACTTGGACACTGCTATATATCTCAAGGTGGGAACGAGGGGATGCATATTCCCTGATTTTAAAAGTTCTGGCCAAAGTGAATATAGAAGTGAGAGAGTTGATATCACTCTAGGTTCATGGTCCCCAGCCTCAAGTGCACACCCAACATGGCCCAACTCTACAATGACAAATTCATAATGTCCCTACTCTCAAAGCTCTGACTCTCCCTCCCTAACCACCCTCTTGGACTAAATAATCTTTTCTCACCCAAAAAAGAGAAAAGTAAGCCCATCAGATAGAAACTTCCTCATATTCCCTCTACACAACTCACCCACCTTCTAGTATCTGTATTGGTCTCCTCCTTCCTCATCACACACAAAGTGTCCTCCAGTCAAAGGTGTTGTGGTCCTTAATTCCTCTTGCCTCCTCAGGGACCATGCTCTGGCTTCTCTCTCTAATCTTCTGCATCCTTGACCTCCCCCTTCTTGATTCTCCCCATTGATACCAGATATGTTTCTTGTAAAAAAATAAAAATAAAAGGAGTCAAAACAAACACACACACCCCTTATTTCATCTCCTGTGTCAGCTAACTGCCCTCTTCAGATTTCCATGTTTCTTCCAACTTCAGGATCAAAGTTGTTCAGCACTCTCCCTCATATAGTCTCCATTTCCTCACTTCTCCTTTACTTTTAAAATTATTTTTACATTTGTAATAAAATAATACGTATACATAGTTTTAAATTTTCAAATATTACTACAAAATATATTGAAAATGTCGCCTTCTGCTCTACTCTCCATGCCCAAGTCTACTGACCAAAGGCAAATACTTCTAATTCTTTTAGCTTTCTCTTTGGGTGTTTATATTCATGTTTCTAAATAATATTCTTGAACTCTATATAATTAGACACAATACATAATCTTGTGCACATCAAATTTTTTGCTCAGTGTTATGTGTGTGAGAGTCACCTATGTAGTTCAATCACTTTCATTAAATGTTGTGTTCTATAACATTCTGCTCAATAAATATGCCACATTTATATATCAATTCACTTGAGATTGGTCATCTGACTTTTTCCAGGTTTTTGCTATTTAAACAATATATAAACATTCAAATATATATGTGTATATATATATGTATATATATAGGCACAGGGGTAAAATTTTCTCTACTTTCTAAATACAGAATAAGAGGGTCACAGGTACCAACTTCTTTTACATTCTTTATGAAACAGAAGTTCTTAATATTAAACTAATATTTATATAGTCAAATTTATCAGTCTTAGGCTTTTATGATTGGTATTGCTCACGAAGTTGTTTCTTATTCTAAAATCATGAAAACATGCTTCCAAGATTTCTTCTGAAGGTTTTGGGTTCTCCCCTCTCGTTTAGGTAATCTCCGACTTCTTTCTGAGTATTGTGCGCCCGTGTCCTCTTGAAGCCCCCTAACCCGGCTCCCTTTTCCACCACGGAACTGAATGTGCTCTAGGGAAGGAAACCAGCGGTCTTTATATTGTTTAATCCAGGTCTCCTGTTCGGGCCTTATTTTGCTTACTCACTCGGCAGCATTTGATACAGTGGATTAGTTCCTCCTCCTTGAAAGATGCTCTTTCCTTGGCTTCCATGACACCACCGTCTCCAAGTTTTTCAAGGGGCACCTTCTGTATACACTTTGCATGTAGCCATTTCCTGCCTGACCTCTAAACGCTGGCATCCCCCTGGGGTCGACTTGTGGCCCTTTCCCTTTCCTGCTATTTCTTAGGCCACCTCGGATGCGCGCAGGGTTTTCTGCTGGTGATCCCTCGACCTGAATCTCTAGCCCACACCTTCCTCCTGAGCTCCAACCTTACGCGCCTCTTTAGATGTCTCCCTGACATTTCAAATTATCATGTCTAAAACTGGATGCTTGATCTTCTGTTCCTCTTCCTGCCTTCCCCATTTCAGTAAATGTCACCACCCACCCTGTCATATGCCAAATATCTGCAAGGCCGTCTTTGATCCTTTCTTCTCCCTTAACCCTAACATCCAAGACAACGACAGGTCCTACCTAGTCTGGCTCAGGGTACACCTGGGATCTCCTTACCTCTCTTCGTCTTTACTCCTAAGCGTTCACTGTTTATTACACGACCACTGTGACAGCCTCCCGATGATGGTCTCTGCTTTAACTCTTGTCCCTTCCAATTTTTTTCTCCAAACAGAAGACAGACGGATCTTACAGAAACATCACTGCATCTATGTCAGTCCTCTGTACGAAACCCTTCAACACTTATTCTTGCCCTTAGGATGAAATCCCAAACCGCTGACATGGTCTACGGGGTACTTCGCATTAAATGGCACCGATCTCCTTCTGTCATCCAGTGTACCTGAGGGTCAGCCTGGAATACTCTTCTCCATGCTTTTGTTCACCAATTCCCCCAAGCCTCAGGTTAGGGGCAGTCTCTGACCCCCACCCTGACTGTAATATATGATGCCACACTAAATTACACTTTCCTTTTATCAGTGATTTTCAACCGGTGTGCCACCGCAGGCACACTGGTGTACTTCAAGAATTTTTAAAACGTGCAATACCTGCCCTGGCTGGGTAGCTCAGTTGGCTATAGCGTTGTCCCGATACACCAAGGTTGCTGGTTCGATCTCTAGTCAGGGCACACACAAGAAGCAACCAATGAGTGCATCAATAAGTGGGACACCAAACTGATGTTTCCCTCTCTCTCTCTCAAATCAATAAATTACATTTCTAAAAATCACGCAGTACCCGACTATAAAAAAATGACAATAGCCAATACAGCAATGGCCATTAGTGTGACTGAATCAAAATTATACCTATTTTTTTGTTAGATCAGCAAAAAATATGGTCTACTCTTTAGTATGTCACAGAATTTTAGTAATTAGTTTATGTGTGCCATGAGATGATAAAGGTTGAACATCTCTGCTTTATATCATCTAAGACAGTTTGTGATTACACGTCTGACCATTAACTCATTAGCTGTACCCCAAGTTCCTGGGGGCAGGGATTGTGTCTGTATAATTATTATTGTTATTATTATTCCCCCAGGACACCCAGGCCTAGCACAGTGCCTTTTCCATAGGAGGAACTCAGTGAGCCCATGTTAGGTGCCGAGGGCACAGGGAGGAGATGATGCCCCTTTCCTCGCTGAGAAGGCTTGTGGGGTTCCCGGGAGAAGGGACTCAGGATCTCTGGGCTGCAATAATGCTTCTAGGAGGAGGGTTTTGAGGAAATTCACTCCTCCTGTCTCTGGCCTCACTTTCCTTATCTGAATGGTTCCCTGCTCCTGTCCATGCCCACCCCCGCTCCGTGATTCCCATTATAACCCCTTTAAGGTTGGCTTTCTTCTAAGGGGGAAAGCAGAGGGGAATACAAGCTTTCTCTGCAAAGCCCTCCCAACTGTACAGGCTGGGTAAGCTGATTATTATTGTTACTTTAAAGCAGAAATGTAATTAGTGTATTACTATGTAATCGAACCGTAGACCACGAGTAACACAAAATTTATTCACCTAAGATTATTCTTGTAGATGATTTGGAGGTAATAAAGTCATGCTTATTACTATTCCGGCATCACTGTGGTATTATTGCCCCCTGGTGGCGATATTCATTTCTTAGCCCTGTGTGTTTAGAGATGCCATTTAAGCAGGGGGGCCACAGATTTTCCCTGGAGATTGTGGTATTCTCTTCTCTCCAAATGAAACTAAAGACAAAGGAAGGAGAAAACCTCTGTGTCAACCCATCTGCACCTTTCCCTTAACGAGGTGGAACCTTGGGGGGGTAGGGGGTGATCAGGTCATGAGGGTGGAGGTTTCATAAATGGAATGCGTGCCCTTCCTTATAAAGAGGACCCCAGAGAGCTCTCTCACCCTCCTTCCACGGTGTGAGAATACAGGAGAAGTCTGCAGCCTGGAAGAGGGTTGGAACCTACCAGATTCCAACCATGCTGGCACCCTGATCTCGGACCTCCAGAACTGTGAGATGTGAACGTCTTGTACAAGCCGCCCAGCCTACGGCACTTTGTTATAGCAGTCTGCACAGACGGTGACCGTCATTAATCCCATCCAGTATATTTTTTTTAATCTCATGCAATATATCTTCAAAAGTTCAGTTTGGATCTTTTCCATATCTTTCATGTCTCTACTTAATATGCTCAATCTTTCTTCTAGCTCTTTGAACACATAGAAGACCCTGGTCTGCTAATTTTAGCATCTGTGTTAGTCTGAGGTCAGTTTCAGGTGACTTATTTGTCTTCTAATTGTGGATCATAGTTTTCTGTTTGCTAGGGTTTTTGGGGGTGGTTTTTTTTTGCACACCTGATAAGTTTTTTATTAAATGTCTGACATTATTAGTTTTACCTTGTTGGGTTCTGAAGAGTCTTGTGTTCCTATAAATAAATATTCCTGAACTGTTTTGGAATGCAGTTCCATTACATGGACACAGTTTCAGGTGCTGTTTTTATGAATTGTTGGGTGGGACCACAGTGATGCTTAGGGAAGGGATACTTTTTCCCACTACTCATGAAAAGTCTTTAGTACCTTCTGCCTACTCTAACCTATGCCTCCTGAGGCTTTCTAGCCTGGCTAGTGAGAACAGGCACTGTGAGAGCTCTGCGTACCACTCCCTCTAACCCTTTTGGGGGGTCTTTCCCCAGCCTGGGTAGCTTTCTCATAGGCCTGTGCTGATCAGTCCTCTGCTGAGGACTCAAGGGCCCCTCTGAAATCCCCAGAGTTTCTCTCTGTCTCCTCTCGGGTACTTTGCCCTGCACACTCCAGCCATCTTTTCCTCCCAGGATTCTCAGCATCTTCTCCTCGCTTAGAGGAGGTCACTGGGCTCTTCTGGGGTTAAAGGTCCTGCAACATTGCCTGGAAACTTTCTCAAGGCAGCTAGCTGGAGGTAGTCGGGCTCATTCTCTTTGCTTTCCATCTCTCAGAGATCACTGCCTTTCATCGTCTGATGCCCAATGCCTTGAAAACCATGGTTCGCATATTCTGATAATTTTTCATTGTTTCCAATGGGAAGGGAAATCTGGTCTTCATTATTGCACCATGACTAGAAGGAGTCTGTCTGGACCATGCTACATCAGGGGGAAGGGGAAAAGGTCAGAGGCATCATTGTACTGAATTTCCTAAAGCTGGCCAGATATATGACAATCATAAATTCAGATTGTTTTCTGTTCCACCCTCTGTTTCTTTTTATACAACAGATTGAGGAAAGAGGACAGGTGACATGCCTCTTTATTTCTCTTGTGGCAACTCTGAAGCATACTTTGCTTTTTTTTTCTAACAGAATGGGAAATAAAAGAATTGTTAAATTGTTGCTGAATTTAATTCAACCCAAGCTAAATGTCTAAGAGGATAACAAGCTGAATAGTTCCCTCCAGCAGTGCATCTGCTCTGAACAATTGGAAGCACAATTTTACCACATTGTGTAGTGTCCTTTGAAAGCTGGATTCTCCTTGCCAAATGAATATTACTGCTAATATCATTGCAAATACCTAGCACCGCTTCCCTTTTAGAGCTAAGCTGGTGAAAGGTATAACTAAGTCAGCTGGGATTAACTCTAGAGGGAACCAGAATAAAGGCAGCAGATGAAGTGTTGTAGAACTGTGCACTTGAAACCTGCATGGTTTTATTAACCAATGTCACCCCGATACATTCAATTTAAAGAAGAAGAAGAAATTCAGCAGGAAACTTTCAGGTCTGCCCACTATGGGCAGGTCTTCAGTTATTCCTTTTAATTCTTGAAACACTGAGCCTACAGGGACTGATGGTGCCATCAGCTGCGAAACGTGCGGGAGAAGAATGTTCCCGCTGCAGTGTTTGCTGAAGCACATCACTGTCTGAGCAGCATCGGCCTTCCCCGTCGCTACTAACACCACCTGCTTGGGAAGGAAAAGGCATTTGGGGGGGAAATGGAGGAATTTTGTCATGAAATATGGTATTATTCTCTGCCGAGTGCTAGAGAAACTCTACTAAGGGAATAGGAAATAGCAGGCCCCATGTGGGTAAGGTGGATTTAGGACCACTGAGTGCAACTCCATCCTGGGCCCACATTATCCCTTTTCTGATCCTTGGGCAACTCTTATGATGAATATAATAACACATGACCTCATCAAGAACAAGAGCTAGATGCTGCTGCTTCTCTTGGGGTCCCACCGAGCCCTAAGAGCAATGATGCTGGCATTAGCTGCTTCTCTGGCATCATCCCTGCATTCCCCTAACTCCCATGTGGCCGCACTGACCTCCAGGCTCTGTCTCGCATGCCCACCCGCGCTTCTGCACAGGCCATTTCTGCTCACTGTCCCCTCTGCATTGAACACTCCATCCACTTACATCCATAAGGGTTTCTTCCTCTCTACCTCTCCTGACTCCCAAACCAAAATTGCATCACCCCTCCAGTCACTTTCTATTCCTTTCCGCCTTTTTTTTTTCTGGACAGCATTTTCACCACCTTCCATGGTAGATGCCTACTTATTTGTTTAATCTGTTGCCCCTCCATAAGCTCCATGAAGGTAGGAACTTTGTTTTAATCTTTCCTGTACCCCCAGCACCTGGGGTAGTACCCGGTGCACAGTAGCAACTCAATAAATATTTGTTGAGTTAATAAATAACCATGTGGAACAAATGGCAAGCTAAATAAATGCGTGTGGCTCATAAGAGGGTTGGCTTGGTTAGATGGAAGTAATGAATGATGTCTGGCCATAAATTAAAATTTAACACATCAAGAAATTGGAGATTCTATAGGAATCTGTAGGTATGGGGCCAGTTGGGTTGCTTGGGTAGCCAACTAAGAAGTGATGAAGAATTCATGAGAAAAATGAGAGAGTTGGCCTGAGATACTTCCCCAAGAAAGAATTAGTAAAAGGAGCCCCTGGACGGACAGGGCCTCAATTGCAGATCCTGCCAAATACCCCACACAAGCTGATGTACATTCAGCCTGAGAGTGAAATAGCACAGCCTTTTTTTGACCCACACAGTTACTTAATACTAGGACCTGAAAGCAGGTACCAAATTACTTACAAAAAAAAACAAAAACAAAAACCTAACCATTAACAGCTATTGGGACCATTTACAAAACTGAGCTGTGTTTTGTATTAATTAGCATAGTCCCCTTCTGAGCTGGCATCTCTAACAGAGACCTATTCTTTTTCTTCCTTCCTTTTTTTTTTTTTTTTTTACTTTATTCTTATAATTGGCACTATTACAGATGTCCCCATTTCCCTCCCCTTCGCCTACCCCCACCCAGCCTACGCCCTCCCTCCTCTGGCCATCACCACACTGTTGTTTGTCTCCATGGGCTGTGCATATATGTTCTTTGGCTAATCCCTTCACCTCCTTTCATCCAGCTCCCCAACCTCTTCCCCTCTGACAGCTGTCAGTCTGCTCCATGTATCCATGCCTCTGGTTCTATTTTGTTGGTCAGTTTATTTTGTTCATCAGGTCCCACATAAAAGTGAGATCATATGGTATTTGTCTTTTTCTGACTGACTGGCTTATTTCACTTAGCATAATAATTTCCAGGTCCATCCATGCTGTTGCAAAAGGTAAGAGTTCCACTTATTATTTTTTTTTTAATGAAAGGCCTGTCCTCATTCTTCATCCCCAGTGCCTTCCTGACTCTTTTTCTCTTTTCATGGCTGTCACTATGAGAGTTCCACCCCCCAACACACAACTGAAAGGTGAATCTGAAGCAGAGTTAGCATGAGCCAACTATGGGCCCAACAGAGCACCTGACACTTAGTAGGTGCCCAATCCATGTTTGGGGAATTAAATGGAATCGGGCCATTTCTGCAAGCAATGACGCTGGTGCCTCCTGGTGTATGGATGCACAGAGAAGGTGAAGAACAGAGTTTCTTTCCCAGAGGATACTTACACACCCTTATTTGTTTGGGAAAGTTGTCCCACCCCTTCCCCTTTATAAACAATCTCAATCTCTCTCTCTCTCTCCCTGTCTCTCCCTCTGTTCCTCCCTCTGTCCCTCATCTCCAAACCCTAAGAACAGTACTTCTACCTGAGTTTCTCAGTCTTCAGGCAGAGAGAAATAAGTAGCAGCCTCACTGTGATGATTCTCCTGGCAAGGCTCAACAGACTTTCTAAGAGAGGAGAGCTATAATTTCCCTCCAAGTAATTCTGAGTCTCAGGCCCTCAGGGCAGCTTGTTCTGAAAGAGAACAGGCATCTCACTGAAGTTGCTATAAATGAAAGAGAAGACAGGAAGGAGGGCGAAGCTGGGAATCATAGGGCTACGTACCTCATCCGTGCTCAGAAGGGGCTTCTCCAGAAGAAAGAACAGTGGCCACTGTGAAAAGGGCAATGCCTGAGTCTGGTTGGTGGTATATGGCACATGGTACTTATACTTTTTTCCTTTATTTTCCTAGAAATTTAGGGCCTGATACATCAGGCTAGAGGGCAGTTGACCTATGTTGGTACAAAAATGAGATATAATCAAGCTCATGGTTTAAAAAAACATTTTTAAACCCTAAATCTTAGTCAAAAGTCAGATAAATCAACAAATATTTTTTCCCTTGCAGTATTATTAATTTGATATAGTTGTGGAGTTTAAGTAAGATTTTATCTACTTTACAGTGAAAACTAGGTTGACTCTAAATGTCAAAATATAGCCAAAATTATCTTGGTTGCCATGTATTGCATAATTACAGTGAGTAAAGAATTTTCTATGCCTTTTTTAATATTTAACCCTTCCACTAACCCTCAGTACTATAAAATAGGTAGGTACTATTGCTATGTCCTATTTTACTTTTTAAATCAAAGGTATATATAATTTTTACAGTCAATGTTATTTTGTATTAGTTTCAGGTGCAGCTATGTCCTATTTTCTTTTTTAAATACATTTTTATTGATTTTAGAGGGAGAGGTAAGGAGAGGGAGAGAGAGAGAGAGAGAAACATCAATCAGCTGCCTCCTGCAAGCCCCCTACCAGGGATCAAGCTCACAACCTGGGCATGTGCCCTGACCAGCAATCAAACAGGCGACATCCTGGTGCATGGGACAACTCTCAACCAACTAAGCCACAGCAGCCAGGGCCTATGTCCTATTTTAAAGATGAGTAAACTGAGACTTAAGAAAGTGAAATAATTTCCCAAGGTCAAAGGTGAACTGAGGTCTATCTCCATCTGAAGCCCAGGTTCCCCTGCTCTCTGCAGTTCGCCAAGCATTCCTGTACGTATGGATATTTAGAGATAATCCTGAAAATACAGATCCTGGGGCACCAATCTCAGAGACTCTGATCCAGTAAGTTTGTTTACATTGCTGGGAACCTGCATTTATGACAAGGAGCAGAGATTATTCTGAAACAGATGCTACAATACCTCCCTTTAAGAGCCAGTGATCCAGGGGCTACTAAACATTCAGCATCAATTAGGTGAGCCCCTCCATTAGGAGAGTGAGGGACTGGTCCACCAGCTCAGAGCAGGACTGGACTCAGAATCAAGCCGGCTGGCCCAGCCTGCTTTCTACCACATTCCAGTAGAGAAAAAATTCAAGCCTCTTAGAGAGCTTTGTTCTTCCCCTAGTCTTTCAGTTCTGCAAGCAGCCAAACTCCCCTGGAGCGTCAAACAATATGTTCAAGGCCAGCATGGAAAAATCACACCACTAATTTGAAAAGTCTCAGAGCTTTGTGCCCACGTACTGACAAAATTGGAAGCAGTAAAAATCGCTTAAATATTACTTTTCTTTAATTGTGAGAATATCAGTGTGTGAAAATTGCCATGTGTAACCTTAAGAGTTGTTACAGCTTTCTAAAAAGCAAGCTTGCCTTTACAACTGCCATTCAGCAAGTATTGTTTCTCCTTTTACACATTCCCATTAAGCTCTCAGCACAGAATTAGACCCATATAATATCGAAACGTGGTTCAGAACAGGTTCTTAAGGGTAGATGTAAATGGCAGTCTTATAATTCTATGAGATCATTATGGCTAAATTTACTGTTAAGCTGCCACTCTCTGAGCTATTACCCTGAGACTGGCGTTTTCCCTCTGTATTTACCCAGTTTGTGTTGAATGAGCAAACATCGAGATTGCTGGCTTCATGCCAAGGTTTGGCAAACAATTGTTCCCCTGTTTGTGGGCTTATTTATTTATTTCTGGTTGTTCTCTGCAAGAATCTGTCATATCAAGTCTCCTGAAGGGAAGCCTAAAATATGCTTGCACTCCACATTTTGAGGCGACTGCATTAATTCATTGCTGTAAATGTGTTGTGTGTGTGTTTTTAATGACAATATTCTGGTACAATTTTCTCTTGCTAATAGTAGTTTTCTTTATCACACAATGGTTTAGAGACAGATCCGTGAGCTTTCTAAATGTGCTCGGTACTGTTACTGAGGCAACCTGCCCCAGCGGATTCCGGGGATACAAACTTCGGAGGCCCCTCACATCTGAGCCACTCAGCGTGTGTGTGAAGCAGAGGACTGCTTTCCAAAAATACAATGTTTGGGTTGAAGTGTCTGACAAAGGAACACGAAGAACCAGAACAATATGGGGTTTTTAAATGAGGTCTTTAAATGCAAGATGACTCTTGAAATGCCACCCGTTTCTTACAATCTGGCACTCTCTTTTCTTTTTCCAGAAACTACGATGTTCCCTGCACTGGGACTTGGGATGCAAAGCCACAGAGCAACACAGAGAGGTTTTGTCCCCACTCCACAGTCCTCCTGTTGAACAGGGTGTTTCAAGCAACGCATGGGGAGGGTATTAGCAGCTGAATGAAGCCACTTAAAATGTTTTACAGGCCTGGAGTTCAGTTAGTTAATGAGATAAATTCCCCCTGTGAGGCAGCTAGTCCCCGGGAGGTTTTCTTGTCCTTCTGGAAACCTTATAAGCTCTTGCAGCCCGACAGGATTCCATGTAGTTATTTAATACCCTTGTGGAAATTACTTTATCATTTTAAATCAGAGATTAGCAAATATTTTTTGGGAAAGGCTAGATAATAAATATTTTTGGCTCTGCGGGCCATATGGTCTCTGTCACAGCTACTCAGCTCTGCTCTTGTAGCACAACAGCAGCCATAGATACTCGTGTGTAAACAAAACGAGTGTCTGTGTTCCAATAAAACTTTATTTGTGGACACTGACATTTGAATTTCACATCATTTTCATGAATCACTAAATAATGTTCTTCCTTTTTCTTTTTTTCCCCAACCATTTAGAAAATATGAAATCTATTCTTAACTCATGCGTCAGGCAAAGACAGGCAGTGGGCTGAATTTGGCCTGGGATGGGGCATAGTTTTCCAATCCTTGCTTTAAGCCAATAATTGACTGTTAAAATAAAAATACCAACATAGCCATCAGCTTCCCTCATTTACCTAAATGTTAGCAAGCATCAAAAATGTCAGCTGTTTCTATAATAATTATTAGTCAGTTGAGATATGTTTGGGAATAAAGGTCAGTATATAATATTTCTATTCATAGGAAGAATGCTAGCAAACTCAGTGAATTTGGTGTTGAGTTCAGAACGGATTTCTTCATGTGACTCCCCATTTCCTAGACAAGCCCAGGGTCTGAAGTGAAATTGAAAGGTTTCAATGTGAAGTTTGAAACCCTCCAGCGGTGTGGTACAGACCCTGCCTGGATGGACCACTACCTGCAGGGGGACCTCTCTGTTCTCTGGCTTATCAGTCATCCCGGGAAGGGTAACTCTCAGAACAGAGGGAAGAGGGGAAACGTGACTCCAGAGCCTGGGTGATGGCAAGAAAGGGTTTTCTTTTCTTCTTCGCCCTGACCCACTAACTCACAAAGCTCCCTTCTGCCCCAGGGGAGAGGGACGGGAAACTGCAGTGGCACTCAGGCCTGTTGCCCTCCTGGTTGCAATCTGACGCATCGAGGAGCTTCCTAGGCTGAGCCACCTTGATCAAATGAAGTCCGTGTCTCTTTTCTTCTATACTTGCTTGCCTAGTAGACTTTATTTTCATTCTCCCCTTGCTTTATAATAACCTTATCACTCCAGAGAAGAGAGCTCAGGACAAGCCTCAGGCTTAAAGAAATATCCTGGAGGGAAGCAGGGAATGAACCTTCCCAAGAGTATTCAGGATTGCCGAGAAAGAGCAAGGGTAATAGTCAAGCTTTAAAGAGCAAGAGATGGCCCTGCCTTGGGGAGAATCCAAGGACTTTTTCTCAAGCAGTCTTCAGGGTGGAAACAGGTTACCCAGGACCAGGGCTTGCTAGTTAAGGACCCGGACCCAGAGCCAGAGCCTTGGTATAGCGCCCAGCTCCGGTGTGGAGGGAGATGTGGCCTGATACCCACCTGTCCCCTGTCCAGGCCACTTCACTGAAGAGAGAGGTTGGCAGAGGGGGAGGTGAACAGAGCAGAGTCATTCCTCCTCTTTCTGGAATAGAGGGGAAAGGGCAGTGTGAGCTGGTACGTGTTTAATAACCAGCTTGGGGGGGGGGGGGGGGAGAAGCCCCGATCTGTAGCATTGATTGACATTCAGGGTGCACTTATTCTTACCTTGGATGACTTCAAAATACCAATATGATGTCACTGAACATGGACGTGGGAAGAGGAACCCAATGACCCACCATTATATGATAGTTCCACTATACAGATACAACGTAAATAAATTCAAAAACCCCATAACTGTAACCTGTAATAAAATAAGAACCGATGAGTTGTATTTGTCACTTTTGATTCAATAGAACTAATTTAATTGTAAGTTTACATAACCTAAATTTTAATAATGGTTGTATTTAATGGCCAGGTCAAAGTTTTTCTGACAATCAGCTCTCAAGAGACAGTAGGAGCAGGCTCTAGCCCATCCCTGGAAAAAGGCATTTTCACAACTTTGGACTGTAGTCATAGGATGCTTCAAAAGATACCTGTACAATACATTTGGGTACCACCCTATTTATTCACATGGATGTCCCAGCAAACCTCTGTTGTCTACAGTGTTGCACTCATATAGTTCACCCTACAACCTTTCATTAGACTTTCTCAAGAACACTGTTGAGGTGTCCTCCGTGCTGGATTATTCTAGTTGACCAGTTTCCAGGTTCCAGTTGGAACATTTCCTGTGATTCATTACACCATGAGTTAATTTTTTCAGAGATGTTCTCCAAACACCATTTAGTCTTGTTTTGACTCTTAATTCACAATTTTTAAATGCTTGTTGCTCAATAAATATAATGTTTTGACGTCAGTTTTATCTTTCCCCTCCTTCAGCTTTAGTAAAGAAATATTCACAGACATCATCCAAGCAGTAAGGAGAGTGAAATGAATTTAAACGCTATAAAGTAAACAACCAGTTTCATATAGCAGAGCTGACCTCTAATTTCCTTGGAAGGATCCAACAGTTTTACATTTCCAAGAACCCTTGCTAGGATTTTCCTAGGTGGATACCTGGAGGGACTGAGTCTGGCCACCTGGTTCCTACCATGGATCCCTTATTAACAAGTCCTCCCAGTTGGGCCCCGCCACCATCTAGGTCACTCAATCTCTCTGAGCCTAAATTTGCAGCCTGTAAAATAGGCCCTTGGTCCATAATCTATAAAATCCCTTTTCTAAATAAATTTCTAAAGAGTTTTCTAAAATAAAAATTAATTGAAAATAGAATAAGAAGAAAAAAGTCCAGGAAAGAGCAGCTCGTTCATTTGAGCAGTCTGCCTTTTTTGATGGATTACACAGTTTTAATTTCATTTCATTCTCTGAGCAAAAGAGGCACATCCGTGCTCTTTCCTAACAGCTCATAAAATACATCTTCTATAAAAATGATTTGCATGACCCATTTCCCAGCTGCTGGGCTGTTTACGATCCTCAGTATCTGGATCTCTGTTAGCGTGACCGTCCTCTCCCGTGGCCACCCTGTGACACTGCCGTCTGGCGCTCTCCAGGCCGCCCACGGGTCCCCAAGAGCTGCTTCCACCAACTGGGCTCCTTCGGCGCCTTCCTCGCAGTCGCCTGCACGGTCCCCACGGAGTCTGAAGTGCAAAAGCCACCAGCTCGAGGGCGTGGCCAAGGCACTGAGGTGGGGCGTGCGCCACGGTGCCCCCGGGGAAAGGAGCCCACGCTGGGCGCTCGCGACTCCCGTGCTCCGAACGCTAACTCGGCCAGCGCGCGCCCTCCCTCGCTTCCCTTTGGAGAGGGCTGCAATTTGCATCCCAGTTTTCAGTTACAAAAGTCCCACTGCCACACTGTTCCCAGGTTTCTATGATTCGGTTTATTGTGGCAACTGTTCCCGGCAACTGCCCAGGTGCCCAGCGCCTCCTGCCGAGCCTCTGAGCGCCGGAGGTGGAAGACGCGGAGGCGCTGGGGCGCTGGGGCGCTGGGGCGCAGAGACGCAGGTGCAGGCGCCCAGGCGCAGGGCGCGGGGACCGGGGCGCGGGGACCGGCGAGGAGCGGGCGGGGCGCACGGAGCAGCGCGGCGCACAGCATGGGCTGTGGACCTTCCCAGCTTGCTGAGGAACAGAGATCCGTCGCCGCTCCTAGGAAGGGCTGGGAAGAGGGATTCAAGGTAAAACAGACAAACAGGCATGAACTTTGCCAAGCCTGGGGGAGGCTGAAGCGGGCTGGAGCAGGGTCTGCCGCGGCTCACAGTGGATGGGCAAGAGGCTGGGTGGGTTGGGACCAACTTTAGGAGGCCAGTGTTTCACTGCTGTCTTAGCCGGGATTCCTGCTGCTATAGGACAGGCTTCGAGAGTCTCCTGTTTCAAGAGCTAGGGACGGTGATGACACCCCAGGGCAGAGGCAGAGGCTGGGATAATGGGATGCGTGGTGCGTTCTGCACAGAGCTGGGGCTGGAGGTGACGCTCTGGCAGGTGGGAGTGCCTGGGAGCTGCCATAAATTATTGGCTTCCAGAAAGTGGGCCCTTTGGGAATTACTTAGAGCTGGAAGAGATCTTGCTAGCCTCTTGAGACCCAGAGAGGTGGACAACTTGACCAAGGCTGCGCAGCTTGTTTGGAGGGCAGAGCTGGAGATACACTCTAAATCTTCAAAAGTCTCCTTCCGATATTCTTTAGACTCTCCCTCAGGATTGCATTCCCCTTAATTCTTCTGGAGACATGAAGGGGAATTTTTTCCAGGGTGGGGAATGGAGGGATGGGTTTGATCCAGACAGAAATGAGGGCCATGATTTCTTCCCATCCTCAGCACCATCAAGATCCCACCAGCTGAACTAGGAACCCACAAGGGCCCCCTTGAGAGGAGTTACCAGAAGATGTTAGCAAATACTTTATCATGGAAAGCAGAATCCTTTCAAGAACACTAGTAATAAATTTGCCCAGACAGTCTGATCTAAGCCCATACTGTCACCTTTCCTAAAGGGCATTTTTGGAAGTACAATTTAAAGAGCACACACTTTCTATCCACAGGCAATGTGCACAACATTATTCAGTGCCAGTTACAGGGCCTACTCTGTATGAGGCACATCTACTGGGCTCTTGGAGTCAAAAAAACAAACCAGGGTCTACTAAAGGCTGAGACTCAGGCTTAGTACCTGCTGCCCTGGAGGAGATCAGAAAACATCTGCTTTCCGCCTCAACTTCCAGAGTCTGCATTTAAGGCCAAATTACCTCTTCCCGGGTCTTTCTGCCTCTCCTGTCACCATCCAAACCAGTCTACCTCCCACACTGCCACCCGTCTTCCTAAGAAAAAAATTTTTAGAGTGTGCACAACCCTTGATATGTGGTCCCACTAGTCTCTCTAATGGCATCCTCTCTGTCCAGTCCTTCTCCCTCATGGACTTTCCTGTCTGCCAAGCCAAGATGCAGTGCTCACTTCTTCCAGGCCTCATCACCCTGCAGCTCTTTGCCCATGCCATTCCTTCTTCCTGGAATGCCCTTCCCTGTCCCCATTTCCAGTTCTCTTGATGAACTCTATTTATCCTGCAGTACTGAACCCAGACAAATGTTTGTTTAAGCTTCTTCTGCCTCTTAGATTCATGGGCTTCTTGGGAACAATTTGGTCATCTTTGTTATTTCTCAGAATCATTTTGGGCTATATCCCTATTTAAGGGAATACTTTTTTCTCTTTTTCCAAAAAATATATTAATATAATTTAAAGTATTAATTTGTTTTGTTTTCCCTTTTTTTTTTGTACAAAGGCTTTAACTTTTTATTTTACTGGCATGATTACATATAATACTTCAATAGAAGAAATTTTCAGTATTCATGTTTCTTTTCTGGCCATAGTCATTTATTCCATTATATGGTTTTTAATTGAAAATATTTTTTTATATAGAGCTAGAAGGCATGCTAAAAAGCAAGTTCTCTGTCAAATATACTAGGTCCCCCTGGGCCAAGCTTCCCCAAGGCCTTGTAAGGTTTCTGGGTTTCTTTGTGAATTTCTTGGGTGAGATAATCATTGCCTCTTGCTTGGATTTTTGAACAATTTCCAAACTGGTCTCTCCAGATTCTTCCTCCACTAGCCAGCCCCACCTGCCCTCCATCTTCAGTCTTCCACATGACCTTCAGTGATCGTTGTAAAATAAAATCTGATAATACCATCCTCTGCTGAAAAAAGTTACCAGCCCATTAGTTAGGCCCACAAACCAGTGATCAAGAATGTGACTACCTAGGTTGGATTTCTGGATTCACAACTTGTGTGATTTTGGTCAAGCATTTAACCTCCCTGTGCCTCAGTTCCCTTATCTGTGAAATGAGAATAATTAATAATAGTGATTTTATAAAATTGTTGTGAAGATTAAGTGAATTCAATTCATGTAAAGTGCTGAATCCAATGCCTGGCACAGAAAAGGTGCTTAATATTAGTTATTACAATTATTATTATTAAAGCTATTTATGTAAGATCAAATCCTAAACCCTTAGCATGCCTTCCTAGCCACCCTCCAGCTGACCTGTGTCAAATTCTCCACACTCATATTCTAGTCACACCTTACTACTCACTGTTCCCCAAACCCATTGTTTCTGCCTCCATGCCTTTGCACGCACTGTTTTCTCTCCTTTCAGACTTTCCTTTTTCTTGGGCCACATGCAAGTACATACCTGTCTTTCAAGTTGCCTCAAGAACATTCTTCCCCATTTTCCCTGCCACCATGCTGACAGAGTTGACCTTATGCTTTCTCATGACACGGTTTACATTTTATTGTGCTTGTTTCCATGTTTGCTCTCCATCCTGAGCTATTACCTGCTTGAGGCCAGGAACTGTGTTTTATCTTTTTATCTCCAGTGCTTACTTCAGCTCCTGACGCAGATCAGGCACTCATGAATATTTCTTGAGTGACTGCATGTCCTTCCCAGTTCCTCTCATTCCATAGTGTCTGCCTGTCTCCTAGTGGTGTAACCAGACTAATGACAGTCAGCAAGGAGGAAATCCAACATTTAAAAGCAGAGAGAGAACTCAAGGTCGTAGGCAACAGTGTGGTGATTGCGGGGGTGGAAGTGGTGGTAAGGGGAATAAATGCTGATGGGGAAAGATTTTTTAAATAAAATAACCTGAAAATAGACTCAGAGTCAACTTTGGAAATCAGATCTGGGAAAGGTATGATTATTAATTAAACACTAGCAATCAAAACAGTACTGCTTCCGGCTACCTTCATAAAGTCACAGAGCTGAGAGTTCAGGAGTTCAGCAGTGTCTTTAAAATTAGATAAACATGTTTGCTTGCATGAAATATTTATGTTTCTTGGTGGCACAACTTTAAAATATTCTGAATCAAACTTCTTGAGACCTGCCCGCACACTTTCTCTTCACCTTAGCAGAGTCTAAAGTGGTAAGAAGTCGCTGCAATAAAATAAGAACCAATGGGAAACTTCATTGGGGAATCGCCTTCCATATGATCAACTCAGAGTTTCTTGCTGGACGTAGAAGGGGACGGGCTATACTGGAACAGATGATCTCCAAGGATCCCTCATAGTTTTCCTCTAATATTTGACATGAAAATGTTCATTTATTGTCAGTTAAAGGGACTAAATACTCCTTACAGTCCAATTTTTAGAAGAGCATATTTCTGACTGTTTTGGGGAGAGCTATAATTTGTTATATCATTCATTAGAAGTAGAAAAAAAACAAATTTTGAAGAATAAACTCTTTCTATATATCTGTGGACAAATATATTTATTGGATGTATCTGCCAGTAATTAGGTTTTAGAAGGTTTAAGCTCCAGGGAGCCTTGACAAATGACTCCCTCCAAGCTGTTTGAAAAATTTGTTTCCCAAAAGCTTTACTTGCAGACCAAACAAAACAAAACAAAACAAAACAAAATCTTGTCTATAGTTAAAATCAATACCTTTTTTGGAATGCTGATGATTCTTATGCATAGCTGTTAGCTTGGAATTTCCAGCTTTTCAGTTTTGTCTAAAATTGATCAAATTTTTATCTCCAAGACAATGAAGTATAAAACATAATTAATACAAAATGTAGAAACATGTTGAGTCTGTGCTTCTGCTACAACTTTATCTCAAGGAAAACATAAAACCTTCCCCTGACCTCCCTCCTCCCTCCCCCAGTGTCAGTGCAGATAGACTTCTCATTGGTGTAAAAATATAAACTCTGCATGCATGGACAGACCAAGAAAACTGTTTTGACATCTCCCCAAGAGACATATATCTAATTAATTTGTAAATATCTCTGGTCTTTGAACTATGTCTACTCCCAAGTCTAAATTATGAAATTGGGTCAAAATTTCCAGAATGTGTTGCACAGATAAGATATTTGAAAGATATTCTTAGTTTTCAAAAGAGAAAAATCTTAAATTTCTGTTCTGGAAACTGAAGGCTGGTATGTGTTATTTTATGCAGAAAGATTGTGTTTCATCTGCTACAATTTAAGTTTTGGCCACTAGCAGAGCTTGAAGGCAGCTTGTATCTAAATAAGCATACACGGGTAAAGCTCCTTGCTAAGGCTTGGATTAGTGGCCTCCATGAAACAATTGGAGGTTAGTCAGGGTTCTGGTATTTATAAATCTATTCCAATTTGTAGTTGACAGAATATGTTTGTGAAAAGACACCTTTTAGACTGAAAATATTCAGATTTGCTCTCAGCTCCAATGTGGGCATTTTGTTTATTGCTAAATAAGTTAAATTTTTCAAGATCTCCCCTGGAAAATGTGAAAGGGCAAAATTAATTTCAATGTTCCTTAGTGCTTCACTAGGTTCAATCAGAGATAAATCTGCAAAACAAAATGAACTTGTGAAATGACTATTGAGACAGGATAGTAACCCCAGACAAGTGGAATAGGGAAATAGATAGTTAAAGGGCCCAGCAGTTTACAGCCATCTAATAAACCACAAAATCCTATACTTCTTCACCCCAACCAGAGGGTAAATAGCTTAAACAGGGATGGGGAACATCTGGCAAGCGGGCTGCATATGGCCCCCGAAATCATTTGATCTGGCCCTGCCAAGGCCTCACCAAAGAGAAGTGGTTCCAGCCGTCACATTAGGAGTGACTTAACTAAATATTTGACCAAATATAGCAGGCTAATTTTCAAGTTGATAATTCTGTATGGCCCTCGAATGATGTTATAAATATCCAAATGGCCTTTGGCAGAAACAAGGTTCCCCATCCCTGGAGCCTTAAATCATCCTACTCAGGCAGATAGATAGCAGAAATCCAATTACTGCCATTGATGTCAGCCACACCCAAGGACAGATGAAATTAAGAGAATAAATCTCACTTTGGCGCATCAACGTAAAGCTGATGAATATTCTATAGAGATCCTTCCCAAAGACCTTCCCTAAACTCCCAGCCTTTAAAACTCTTTGGCCCAGGGCACATTCTCCCTCCTGGGAATACGTCGGGGCCTTTCCCTTCCCCTTCGTCCCCCACAGGCGCGCATCTCCCACATGCTAAGGGACACCACCAGACTCGCAACCCGGGGAGCAATGGGCAGCAGCGGCTCATCCTGGGCTAACCCCCTGAACCTGTTGGAAGGCCCCCTTTTCTCAGACTTTCCAGGCAGCCAAAGCAGCTCCGCCTAGGCTCTCTCCTATTGCTTCTTCTTTTTCCTAAGCCCTTCCTTGTTTCACTGCCCCCAGCTTTAATAAATGTCCTCTCAAAATCACCTGGACTTGTTTTGTGCAATCTTTCCTGCATGAAGTCAGGAACCCACACTACAGGCCCACCCGAGGCAGCCCCGCTTTGGGCCTTCCCAATTCTTGTCCAGTAGGTAACACGCTCACTGCAGAGCCTGGTTTTTAATAGTTTATTTGGGAAGAGTGGAAAGAATGCCCAACAGCCTCGAACTTCAGAAGGAAACGTGAGCCTCTGAAAGATAAGCATCAGATAGGCTCTCCTTTGCCTTTGTTATGTGGAACAGTAAGAAGCAAAACAAACATACAGGGTGGGGCAAAGTAGGTTGACACTTGTTTGTATGGAAAATAACACAATAATTAATAACTAATATTATAAGGATAAACTCTGTTTCTCATACTCATGACTATCAACCTACTTTTGCCCCACCCTGTATGTTATGCATAGCAAAGGAAAGGAGACCCTGTCTGATATAATGATTATTATTATATAATAACATCTAATGCGTCATCTGTAAAGACTTTTCCTGAGTGGACTTACTCTACAGAGACTGCACAGCAGTCACTGTGTCTGTGAAGAAAGACAGATGGAGAAAGAGAAGAGTACATATTTGCTCTCAGGCTTTCTCTCTGTGCCCATTCATATTTCAGATCTATGGAGTTTTTGTTTGCTTACTTTGTTTGTTCAGTCGGTTGATTTTTTTCTATCTTCCCATGCAGTCCTGAGCCACAAAAGTAATTAATCTTCAAGACAATAAACTGATGTTGGCTTAGCTGGACTGATCACGTATGTAAACACAGTGGGAAGGAGCTATTCGAGTCCCCCTACCAACCTTCGAGAATCCCTCATTGAACTCTGAGAACCTGAGGGTGATGGGGTCACCACAACCTAGCTATTGTGACTTCTACTTAGTCTCTGAAAGGCTTCAAATGTTGGAATGCTTCCAGAAAGTGGTCAGATGTCCCTAAGTTTAAAAAATTTGTCTGATTTTTATTGTAAAAATATCAAGTTTTATGCCAGTGTCCTACTTTTTATTTACTTTTCGTTTTATAAAGGGATATTTTCTCTTTAGTTCCTAGAGTCCTAATTTAGAGCCAAAAGAGATCTCCCTCCTTCAGACTGAAGCTCTTCGAGGTCTGTTACCTACCTTTCTAATATTTCTGGGCCCCCCTCTTTTCCCCATTTTTTCTGATTCTGTCTTAACTGGTATTTAATCAAATCTCACTTGGATAATAATAATTATAACTGGTTGCCCTGTTTTGTTTCTTCCTTCAGTTCTTGTCATTGCACTAACTCAAGAGTGATCTTTCTAAAAAAAAAACAAAAAACAACTGAGCGTTTATTTTACTTTCATATATGACAGTCCTACAAAGAATTACTGTTGCATTCAAAATGAAATCAAACTCTTCTGCTTGTCACAAAAGATTTCCCGTCCCCATCTCAGCACCTACCACTTTCTACTTCAGCCTGTTTCTGCTGCGGTGGACACACAATGTTGTTTTATACCCTTTGTGTGTACTTTTTCTTCTGTCTAAAATGACCTTTCCTCTTGCTCACTGGAAATTCATTAAGACCCAATTCAAGCATTTTCCTCTTTAACACCTTTCGCTACACCCAGAAAGATGCAAACTCGTGTCAGTACAACACAAGGGCTGTGCTACAGAGGACAGGAGGCGGAGGGTGGAGTCCTGAGGCCTTTCAAAGACTCAGAGAGAAGAGCACCCCTTGGCTCAAAGAGTAAAATCATAGACATAAAGAAGAATAGCCAGAAGACAATATTCTGTAGAAGATGCTTATATTCTTATCTCTTCTGAGGACACTGACGAGACTTCCTCTGGTATGTGTCTTAGATAAGAGGTTGGCTGATAACATCTAGACACTTCTATCCAATGAGAAGTGGGAAAGTTGCAAACCAAGCAATGAAAGTAGAGGGGACGTGGTGTTACCAGAGATACAAGAAAAGTTTTCCTGAACATATTTAGTATTTAAAATATACCTCTTCTAAAAATAGATGTCAGTTCTTTAAGTTGAATCAATTGAGCATTTTCCTTACTTTCCTTCCTTGGCTGTAGAACTATGAAACACAGGACACCAACCAGCACTTGGGAACCAGTGGTTTACTAAGTCACATTTAGCCCCTTTTCATATTGTGCCTTGGCCTATTTACAAGCAGTGGAACTGTGGTGTGAAGAAATCGACATCCTTAAAGGGAGAAGGTGGGACTGTAAGTCAGTGCAGGATTTACAGAGGGCCCTCTGGAGACACATGCTGATATAAAACATGCATATCCTTTGATGCGGCATGTCCACATCTAGGAGTTGATCCTCATGGAATGATCAGGTGAATTCAGGCTGATGCGATATTATGCCAGCACTGTTGGTTGTATTGATAAGTTAGAAGCAACCTAGGTATCCTTCAGTAGGATTTGGTTAAATAAATTGTGATGTAGTTACATAATGTACTACAGCGCAATCAGATAAATGACTACTCTCCACCATTAAATATTAATTACTTTTACAACTATGTATTACTTTTTTATTTTAAAAGTTTTTATTTATTGATTGATTTTTAGAGACAGAAAGGGGGGTGGAGAAAGAGAAACATAGATTTGTTGTTCCACTTATTTATGCATTCATTGGTTGATTCTTGTATGTGCCCTGACCGGGGATGGAACCAGCAACCTTGGTGTGTCGGGATGACACTACAACCAACTGAGCTACCCAGCCAGTTTTTTTTATTTATTCTCACCGAAGATATTTTTTCCATTGCTTTTCAGAGATAGTGGAAGGGAGCGAGAGAGAGAGAGAAACACCGATGTGAGAGAGACACATCGATTAATTGCTTCCCGCACGCACCTCGCCCAGGGCCGGGGATCGAGCCTGCAACTGAGGTATGTGCCCTTGGCCAGAATTAAACCCAGGACCATTCAGTCCGTGGGCAGGCTGTATTGCTTTTTTAATGAGCAAAAATAATGAAGCTATTTTCATTAAAAAATTTTTTTTACACAGCACTATCTTTAATTTTCACATTTAATGCTTATGAACTTGTTAACTTTTGTATCTTTCAGAATGCTCAGCATTAACAGCTTGTACCTGATAGATTAATATTAGATATTATAGTTGAGCCTTGAACAATGCAAGGGGTGGGGGGAGCCAATGCCCCAGTAGTTGAAAATCTGTGTATAATTTTTAACTCCCTCAAAACTTGATTATAGTCATCCCTCGGTATCCATGAGGGGTTGGTTCCAGGACAATGTCCAACCCCTGCCTTCACAGATACTAAAATCTGAGGATGCTCAAGTCCCTCATATAAAATGCTGCAGAACAGTGCCTAAAGCCAGCTTTCCAAATCTGCACATCCCAACCTCAAACTGAAAATGCTGTTTTCTGTCCATGGTTGGTTGAATCTGCAAATGCGAAACCTGCGGATACAGAAAGGGCTGACTGTATTTATTGAAAAAATTCTGTGCATAAGTGGATCCACACAGTTCAAACCCTGTTGTTCAAGAGTCAACTGTATATTAGTTTTCTATTACTGCTATAACAAATTATCATAAATGTAATGGCTTAAAACAACATAATTTTATTCTCACAGTACCGGAGGTCAGAAGTACAAAATCAGTGCCACTGGGCTAAAGTCAAGAGGTCGGCAGGGCTGGTTTCTTTCAGAGGCTCTGAGGACGGTACTTTTCCTTGCTTCTTCCAGCGGCCAGGGCTGCAATCCTTACATTCCTTGGCTAGTGTCCCCTCCCGATCCTCATTGCCAGGACTACAGCATCTTCTAGAGTGTTCTCTGCTTCCATCGTCACATCACCTTCTCCTCCATAGTCAGATCTCCTGCTTTCCTCTTATAAGGACCCTGGTGATTACATTTTGGGTCCACCTGGACAGTCCAGGATAATCTTGCCATCTCAAGGTCTTCAACTTAATCACCTCTGCAAAGTCCCTTCTGCCATGTAAGGCAGCATCTGTAGGTCGCTGGGTACCCTTCAGCCTACCACAGACACTAGTTAGCTAAACATTCACAAAGCAAGTCTTGCAACATTGGTTTAATTTTCCAAGAAACCATTTTCTAAGAAATCTTGATTCTTACCAAATGATTCCCTTTTCCCCTTTTCACAGACTGATGTGGGTGTGGCTCATTCCGGGAACAATTGCAGACCCCAGGTTGAGGCTGCTCTGTGCAAGGACACTGTGGGCAGTCCCGAAGGCCTGGAAAAGCAGGTCCAGTTGGAAAGCTTACCTGGAACCATTCCAGAAAGTTCTCCATCTCCTAGCGGAAGAAACAGAAGAATAAATTTAGGTAAAACCCCCCATTCATGTTAATCTCAATAAAATACTGTTTCTGTAAATATACTTCATAATGTGTGTTTGGTGGCCCCTTTGTCAGAGCTTTGTGGGCCAGGGAATGCTCTAAATGTCAAGGTCCCTCTCTCTAAGACATTAGAATCTAGCATTTAGTCTTCATTATGTTAGTAAATAATGCTAACCATTAGTCTTCTGGTCATGAAGTAATTAAACCATCTTTTTCCCCCCTTAACCAAGAGCCTTATTGGTGGTTGGTAATAGGCCTTAGGAATAGAAGCTACATAGGCTTTGGTTAAATTTCTTTAAACTCCCCACTACGTTAACATTTTTTCAAGGGAAAATTCTACATGTGAAAAAATATATAAAACCTGCATCAACTCTTTCCCCTCTCTCTCCCCATCCAAAGTATCAGCAAATATACAATGGAAGAATCTTTCAGAACATAAAGAAGTAATTGCGACCTAGTGTGCCCTTTGAAACTGTTTGTTTCTAAATGTTTTTCTTATGGTGTGTTTTCGTTTTCCTTCAGTTACCCCCTGGTGTCGATATGAGAGCTCTTATTTATATTTTATCAGCCTTTGAAACAAATTGAACTTAACAGGCCTCAAGGAAAAGTAGTCTCTTTTATTTGGGGAAAAGGCTTTCATTTCATTCTTCATTGCTATAGATTCTTCCCTAGATACAAGTTGGAATTAGAAAACAGATAGGTTATAAATGAGATTCTTTTTCTTGGACTTCCATGCACACTCAGGTTATCACAAATTTCACATTCGCCCTTGACTTGCGCTTCTGATTTGTGCAGACGTGACCTCCAAGAAGTAGGTGGGAGGCAGGGATGCAGCACCGGCCAGCCCCTCCCCCCCTGTTGTGTTGGAACAGCGCATATATTTATTTCTCTCTGAAAATTCTGCTGATGGGAATCCCTCCTACACTGCAACGTGAATGCTCAGTATCTGTGGTGTTAACAGACTAGAGACAGTTGGGTGGACAGGGACCTGGCTGTGCCCCCCACAGTCAGCCCTGCACTGTTGAAGGCAAGCTGGGGGAGACACAGTGCAACAGGAGACCAGCTTGGGGAGGGAGCCAACTACCAAAGCAGATGTTTCCAAAACATAGTGTCAATTAGGTCTCGGGGAAGCTCTTACCACAGAATGAAGACGAATAAAGCTAGTGCCCTGAGCTTTATAGTCTCTTTACTCAGTTTCCTGTCTGCTTTCTGCATCCTGGGCTTCACATCTACAGACTATGTTTGTTAAAAATTTCAAATTTCACACTAACACTTCCCAAGTATTTCCTATGGGGGAAAAACTTCTTATTTTGAATAACTTCAGATTGAAGAAAAGTTGCAAAAAACAAAGAACGTCTGTATTCTTTCACCCAAATTCCCCAAATGTTAACATTGTACCACGTTTGCATTGTCACCGCCCTCTGCCTCCCTCCATCTCTCCTTCCCTCTCTCCCCCTCATATATATTTTTTAATCCGAACTGGAGAATACTTTTTTCCATTGCTTTCCAGAGAGACTGGGGGGGAGAGAGAGACCTCTATGAGAGAGCCGTGCATCGACTGGTTGCCTCCCACAGGAGCCCGGCCGAGGCTGGGGATGGAGCCTGCAACCCAGGGACGTGCCCTTGGCCGGAATCGACATGGGAGCCATCGGTGCGCAGGCCGACGCTCTAACCACTGAGCCACCCAGCCAGGGCTACAAGTATAATTTTCTGAGAATGAGTTACAGACGTAAAGATACTTTACTCCTAAATATACCAGCATGTATTTCCTAAAAATAAGAACATTCTTTGCAAAATCCCAGCACAAGGATCTGAATCAGGAAATTACCGTTGATGCAGCACTATTATCTCATCTACAGACCATATTCAGATTTTGTTAACCCTCTTACAGATGTCCTTTGTAAATAAATGTCTGGTTCTAGAGCTAATTCAGAATCACGAGTTTAATTTAGTCATCATGTGGTTTTAGTCTCCTTTAATCTGGAACAATCCCTCAGCTTTTCTTTGTCTTTTATAACCCTGACAGATTTGGAGGTATAGACCATTTATATTGTAGAATGTTCTCAGGTTGTGTTTCTTCATGATTAGGTCCAGGTTATGCATTTTTAGCAAGAATACCAAAAATTATATTGTACCCTGCTTAGTACAGTATGATATCTGTACTTGATATCTAGATCTATACTAGATATCTATACTTGACTTTTATTATGGGGTTTTGTTTTTTGGGGGTGCCATGCAAAATTTTTTTAATGTAGTAAAATTTATCAGTCTTTTCTTTTATTGAATCTGGATTTTGAGTCTGTTAGAAAGCCTTTCCCTACACCAAGGTCCAAGAAAAATTCACCCACGTTTTCTTGTATGACTTTACTTTTTATACTTATGCTGATGAAGAATTTCTAACCACAGGAGAAATGCTAATGTAAATGTTCCACTGCATAGGAAACAAAACTCTATGTTCAGTGTGGTGGTGCTTTTCTAAAAACAGCATTTTATATATTAACAATGGCGATCATCCGAATGGTAAGAGAATGGACAGTTTTAATATCGTTTTTATTCTTTCCTGTATTTTCCAATTTTATCATGTATTACTTTTATAATCAGAAAGAAGTAGAATGTTATTTTTAAATATTTCCCCAATATTCTTCAACATCCCAAGAAATTATGAAAATTAGTCAAAATGGCTGACACAGTCCAAGGGTTTCTGTTATAGGTCAGCTACTGCAAATGCCACCCAAATACTTCAGTGGATTCAGAAAAGAATGGATGAAAATGGTTAACATAATTGTACTTTGTTAGTGACAGGCGTCCACGGTGGCATTCTTTCTAGAAACATCCTGGGAAACTGAACCGTGACCAGTGGGAGCCGTGTACTTGGCATGTTCGCGAAGAGGGCAGTGAGGTGGGGAAGGGCATGGCTGTTGAAGTCAGACTTGGGTTTAAATCCTACCTTTGTCACCTTGAGCAAGTTAATTAGCCTCTCTCACATCAGTATGTTTATTTATAAAATAGGGATAATAATATGTCTCTTACAGAGCTTATGTTTGATCCAGATGTTATAAAGCATTTAAAGTACTGAACATAGTGCCAGGTGAGAAGTTTCCATGAAAAGACTCCATCCACTCCATGGAATGGACTTGCCAACTACCCAGACTGCCTGGTGATTACAGAATAGAAGATAGCTCATTTCTGAAGACTCCCTTTTGCATTTTTATTTTACAATGTGAAGTTGTAAAAAGGGATGCTTGCTTGTTTGTTTACATAACTGAGTGACTTGTAATGGGGGGGTGTCTCAGAGCAGTTTATAAAGGCTCCCCTATAAACTGTTTCAGTGCATTTTTAGAATCACTAATAAAAATTTAGCTGATATTACTTGACTCCAATTCCGAGATGGTTCAAAGACTCTTTTTCAAAGAGGCATATTTTTACTTGTGTAGATTTAGCAGATGGCGTAATTGTAAACTCAGAGCTGCAGAACTAGAAGTCTCTTGGCAACATCACGCTGTTTATCCTTTGTATACAAAGCATAGAAACCAACTGCAACTCGAGTCACCCAATGAACATCTCATTCTCAGCTGTGGTTTGGCTTCATAATGAGTGCGGAGAACCCATGTAGTTGTACCCAAGTGTGCAAGTGTTGTTACAACAAAAAATAGTACCTAGCACCTGAAGGACTTTTTGTTATGTTAATATGGGGTCTGCTCAGTAAACAGTATATTATGTTGATGTGCATCCCTTGTTAGAACAGTAAGAATCTGAACTTCAAAGGATTCAAAGATTTATAATAGAAACAGATATTTAGGTAAGAGTGTTGAGTGTAAGATTTAATTAAGTAGCATGACTTCTATGGCATCCATTTAGCATTTGATTGATTGTTAACATCTTAGAGCTTAAATTTTGCTTTTTTTTCCTTCCCTTGGAAGACTTATCGACCAATGGATTAATCCATAAACCCCAACCCCTAGAGAATCGAGAGCGACAAAAGTCATCAGACATCCTGGAGGAATTAATTGTTCAAGGAATAATACAAAGCCACAGCAAAGTATCTAGAAATGGAGAATCGTACGATGTCATGGCAAGTAATTTTGTGAATAACATTAGCTTATAGTTAAAAATAGCAGTAGAAATATGATTGATCACAAGTTATTTCCAGCATATGCATCTTGGAGTCACAATACAGACAGCATTTATCTAAGCCAGTTTTCCCCCCATAAATTCCCCATCCTTCTCTGTGGATTCAGAATTGCACTAATCATTAATGATTAATGAATTCAATAAAACATATCTTGGGTTCTACTAAATTTGTGATGCAGTAAGCCCCATCAAATAACATGCCTCACTCTTTCGGCAATTTTTGTTAAGCATTGCCTACGTACTGGGAAGCGTGAATATAAAACTGAACTCTGACTTATCCAATAAGAAAACAGGCCTAAATGCCAAAGCTAAACCAGACAGTTATACATTTATATACACACTCTAAGGTCAAATATGAGGAATATCATTCTAGAAATTGTTTTACTAGTACTTGTTTTGTTGACTCATCTTGACTATCATTATTTTCTTTAGCATGAGTAATATCTTTACTCTGATTTTAACTTATTGATCAAGACCAAAGCCTTGAGGTGTTAATTTTTGAATAAGTTCTCTGTAAACCTGTGAAGAGGAAAGCAGGTTTTGTTGGTTATGTCATTTTGTTTTGTTTTCTTGTGTGTTTGTTTTTAAGCCAATGTACCAGCACCAGTTGTCCTAAAGCACAGGTAGAAGAAAGAAGGTAAAAGAGGAAATAACAAAGAAAAAAAGCCTGAGGGGAAAAAATGGATGGGAAAGAAAAAAAGACAGAAATGGTGGAAACAGAGTCTGGAAATTATATCAATGACTCCTGTGTTGTAGGGAAAACAGTCAGCTGGGAAGAAAAGATGCATTATTTATTTATTGTTATCCTCACTCGAGGATAGTTTTCCATTGCTTTTCAGAGAGAGTGGAAGGGGGAGAGAGAGAGAGAGAAAGAGAGAGAGAGAGAGAGAAACATCGATGTGAGAGAGGCACATCGATTGGTTGCTTCCTGCACGTGCCTCAGTCCAGAGCCGGGACCAAGCCTGCAACCGAGGTACGTGCCCTTGGCCAGAATGGAACCCGGGACTCTTCAGTCCGCCGGCCGATGCTCTAACCACTGGGCCAAATTGGCTGGGGCTAGAAAGATGCATTATTTACATCAAGTTTGCCACCTAGCGCAAGTTATTTAGTGTGTAAATGAAGGTAATTTCCTCTTCTGCTTGGGAAATGCTGAGAACTCGTGAATCAAACCTAAAGTGGCATTTTCTTCGAAGAAGGAAAGTAAGGCCTGCAGAAGGTACTTGGGGGGAAAGAGGAGATCGCTGAGCCTTCTGAATGATACTATCAGGCTGCCAATAATAAGAGGATGGGGGGGAAGGGGAAGGTGAAAATGGACCATGTGACGGACAAGGTAATGCCAACATAATGATATTTACATTTGTGCAGCGGCATGAGACAAGGCATTTCCGAGTCCTTGTCTGAAAGTCCTAAAAATGATGCCTCTTTAGTATAGAAAG
Organism: Miniopterus natalensis; assembly: GCF_054644295.1. NCBI lineage: Eukaryota > Metazoa > Chordata > Mammalia > Chiroptera > Miniopteridae > Miniopterus > Miniopterus natalensis. The sequence goes on along the minus strand of NC_142089.1, from coordinate 65,945,598 downwards.
AGAGAGGAGAGATTTTTTTTCCTAGCTGTAGGTGAGTCTCGGGGGTGGGGTCAGATGAAAAGAAAGTGTGTCAAAAGAAAAAGACAGGAGAGCAATGGAGGAGACCAGATTCTGGAAATATTAAGTAGCTAAGCGATGCCTTCTTAAGGGAAATGCTGGGGAACCTTGATGTGAATGCCGACGGGAATAGCAGGAAAACATTTTCCAGTGATTCAAACGCCAGAGATGGATGAATTCAGACTCAGACCTTGCAAGGGCACCAGCAAGGTTAATTAATATGACTTACATCATGAAAGAGATGTCTTTTTTAAAAAAATGTAAATTATGGGCTTGACCTTCAATAACATCATTAAGCGAGGCAAAGATGAAGGCTCTTCGCATATTCTATAAAGATGGAGTCGTCGTCAGGAGCATAGCTGGAGTGTTCTCTCAAGGATTTAAATGTGACGGAAGTGCAGAGGCAGGCAAGGATGATGCAGCCTTCTGTGTTTGGGGGGGGGGGGGAGGTTGTTTTGATTTTGCTTTGGAATTGGGCCGAGATGCCGGGACTTAAGACTTGCAACAGGCCTGCAGTAATCCACAGCTGTGCCTTTTATTGCCTAGGGCTGTGGTCCTTAACCTGGCTGCACCTTCCAGTCACTTAGGAAGCCTTCAAAGCTCCGCCTGGGACCAGTGGCTGGGGCTGGAAGCTCTCAGGAGATTGCCGTGGGCAGCCCAGGCTGAGAACCACTGCCCCAGTTTCAACAAACACCTACACAAAGCCTTCAAGTTCACCCTAGAGCTGGAAGGGTAGAAACTTTTGAAAGAGAAATCCTCCATTCGCTGTGAAAGAGAATTCTAAAATATTCCTGCAAATAGAACGTACTATCAGATATAAGACTAAGATTATACCCAGGAAGCATATGGAAATAAAGGAGAGGTATAATTGCTCAGTGTCTCCGCTAAAATCTTCAATTCATGTGTAGCTGAGAACATAAGTGTGTCAGACACCGGCTGTCTTGCATAGTTTAAGAAAAGTTATAAGGCCACTGTGAAAAGATGAGAGTGAAAATGGAAGGACTGAAAGGGAAACCATATTAAGAATAGAAATATTATTAGCTAAGACTTTTGACTATTATTTAATAATATTTTTAGGGGGAAAAAAAAGATGATAAAATTTGCTACAAAAACAGGCCAGAGTAAATGAAAACAAAAAGAGGATAGTCCGAAAGGGATGTTAATGTCTTCAGTTACTGCAATGTGTAAACCCAATGAGACATATAAACACGATTTCTTCATTGCTTAGAAAAACACCCTTTTAACTATTATGTGGAAAAAAAGAGTAATAGATATGAGAGTACTTTAAAAACAAGATTCCTTATGTAGACCAATAGTATACTTAAATCCAAGGGCACTTAGAAACAGATCTGGCCCCTTCCTAGCCAGGTGGTTCTCTTTAATTTGGTTATCATTTCGAGTGACGCAGAATAAAGGACGCTGAAAAGTGAGGGCCCCTCATTCATCTTCTGAATCCGGGGACTCCCCTGTGAGCCAGCCTCTGCCCAGAAGTCATGGCAGTATCTGTGCCTCCACAGGGCCCCCCTTCTCCTTCTTTCCTTAATTTTTATCATTTGCTGGTTGGCAAGGGCTACAGCAATTTCATGATGCCCTCTGGGTAACCTGCTCTCGGGCATATCCATACTCATAGATGTAATGTTCACTCAAGAGAATATGATGATATGTAGGAAATATAATATTAAGAAGCTAAATATCAGACTAAGTGAATCAGTATATTTTTAATCATTCTAAAGAGACGTAAGTGGCTGTATTATAAATGCGAATTGGCTTTTAAAATTTATTTTATTTTATTTATTGTTCAAAATATTACAGATGTCCCCTTTTCTCTCCACTGACCCCTTCTACCCTCTACTATAAATGTGAGTTGGTTTTATACACACATATAAATATGTGTATGGATTGGGACGGATCTCTTTAGAGGGAGGTGATTGGCTCTCATTTATCCACATAGGTATTAATCACTTTAGGTGTCTTTTCTCCCAAACTTATTTCTCCATGTCTCTTAGGGCATCATGAGTCTCCCTACATAAGACTCTGAATTCTCTAGTGACTCTCCTGTCTCTGGTCAAAGTTTATTCCCTTCTCCAGCAACTTCTGTACTGGTAACCTTTAGTGCAGTTAAGGAGTTTGTCCACATTGCATCAGAGTCTCTAGCATTATTTGCTGAACCTCATGGGGAGTTTGTTAAGGAGGAGGAAGTCACTGGGTAAAAACCAATAATGCCAGTTAATGCTCAGACTGACCTTCCCCAGGAGGTCTAACAGTGACCGGGCTTGAATGACAGATACCTCTCCAGAAGCTTTGGCCTATTTTATACACAGGACTCCTGTAAGGGGCCATAGCCAGGGTAGGTTCGTCTGTAGGTCAATAGTTAATTAGGGAAGCTCTGAGGAGTACATAGTGGATGCAAGAAGTAATATTAAAAAAAAAAAAAAAAAAGAAGTAATATTATACAGTTAGGTTGGCTGGAAAAAAGACCCAAATCTTATCACAGCATCTTAGGGCATGGCAGTCTTCCAGCGGTATTCTTGAAATAATGGAACTAGTAACCTCTATAAGCTTTTTTAAAAATATATTTTTATTGACTTGAGAGAGAGAGAGAATGGAGAAGGAGAGAGAAAGAGAAACATCAGTGAGAGAGGAACAGTGATTGGCTGCCTCCTGCATGCCCCTTACTGGGGATCAAGCCTGCAACCTGGGCATGTGCCCTGACCAAGAATTGAACCTGCGATCTCTTTGTGCCTGGGACCACACTCAAATGAGTCCCACCGGCCAGGGCTCTATAGATATTAAAGTGTTGTTGTTTTTTAAGTGTTTCTATTTACCTCTCTAAGTATAATGTCATCCTTGTTATCATTTTTAAGTGCCAACAGTTGATAAATTCTGACTTCATAAAATTCAGTGGTAAAGAATAAAGATATCTTTCCTCAGGTCTTTCAATGCTTTCACTTAAAATGTCAAACTCAAGCCTGGCGGGGCGTGGCTCAGCTGTTGAGCATGGATCTAGGATCCAGGCAATCGGGGTTCGATTCCCAGTCAGGGCACATGCCCGGGTTGTGGGCTCGATCCCCAGTCGGGGGCGTGCAGGAGGCGGCCTATCAATGACTCTCATCATTGATGTTTCTATCTCTCTCTCCCTCTCCTTTCCTCTCTCTGAAATCAATAAAGTTTTGTGTGTTTTTTTAAAATGTCAAGCTCAAGAAAGGATGTGGGCTGCACAGGTAGGATTAACTTCTGAAATGAGGAGGAAGTACATGATTTTATAGGCACTGTTTTGGGATAGAGCCACAGGAAAAGTCCACCCAAACAAGAAATCCTAAATTATCTCAGAACTCTGGATCTAATCCTTTTAATTAAGGCTCAGTCTCCTATGTAAGCCCTAATTGAAGCTTCCTTTATAGGATCCTGGACTACCTACCATTTCATTTTCTTTTAGCCTCTGTGCGTCAACTCCCCCAAAAACTGTTTTTATACTGATTTCACAGCATCTCTAGTTCAACCTCCATAGCAAATATGTCCCTTTTTCAGCAGGTGACTTTTGCCAATAGGAAGCCTACAAGCCAATGGTCATAAAAATAATACAATGATAGGGGAAGTGGAGTTGCTTTGACAAATATCCCACAGTTTTTTTGTAGTCCACATAAAACTGCCTCAAGGCTGCAACTGAACTGAAGCTTCAACAAATATTTTCCCTTTAAAAGGCTTCCTGAGAATCAGAGATCTTAAGGCTGGAAGGAAGTTTAGCCACCCTCAGTCCCCTCACTATTTTTACATTTGAGAAAACTGGGTACAAAGAGCAAAGGTGCCTTGTCCCAGGTCACAGAGTATCAGTGGTATGCCAGGGGTTAAAGCCCAGACCCCTGCCTGTTGACCCCTTCGATTCCAACTCTCATTCCTCCCTTTTGTGACAAATGTTATATCTTGGTTATGATTCTATATGCTGTCATTGAAAAAAATCACTGCTTTCACCAAATGAAAGGTAATTAAGTACCATTTTCTGAGTGGCCACGATCCACTTCTCCTTCCTTTAAAAAAAACAATCCCATGAAAAAGTATTATTAAACTTATTTTACAAATGAGAAAGGCAAGTGTTACAGGATTTAACACTGTGGCTGAGCCAGGATTCAAACCCAGGTCTTTCCGGTGCTTTTTCCTGCTGTGCTAAATTGTCTCTCGTTGATTTATTTTCTCAATACTTACAGTATGGCAGTCTGATGAGAAGTCTTTTAAATATTATAATGGATATCAATATCTCTTCTGCCTTTAAACATCTTTAGAGAAATTATCTAGAACGATATTCAGCTCATTGTATAATGAAGCCTTGGAGTTCATTAAGATCTCCCCCAGTTGTAATAAATCCATGTATAGTAAGCTAGAAAGATGTCCATATTAAATTAAGTGGGGAAAGCAAATCGCAGAGCAGTGTCTGTGGTATAATCCCATTATGTTTGATTAAGTATTACGGATGTACTTGACCGTGGTTCATGATCAGGGGCCACGTGGCCAAGCCGAGTATTTGGAGATTATTTATGCATCATTTTAATTTTTTATAATGTATATTATTTTAAAAACCTATTTTAAAAAATATATATCTTTATCAATTTCAGAGAGAGGAAGGGAGGGGGGAAAGAGAGACAGAAACATCAATGATGAAAGTCATTGATCGGCTGCCTCCTGCACGCCCCCCACCAGAGACCGTGCCTGAAACCCAGGCATGTGCCCTGACTGGGAATCAGACCTTGATCTCCTGGGTCATAGGCCTATGGTCAACCACTTAGCCACGCTGGCTGGGCTAAAGACCTAACTTTTAAAAGAAAAAATATGTGAAAAACAAACGCTTTACAATAATTTTACATTTTTTGAGACTAGAAATTATAATCGGAAAGCCATTGTTACTGCTTTGAACTGTTTAAAGGTTTGTCAAACATATGAAATGGGATGGTTTTCTCTGCTGTGAATGTAAACATTTGTAAAGTACCAACAGAAAAGCCCAGCACAGAGCTGCTGCCCAGTAATCGTTAATTCTTTCTTTCACAAGACCAGAAGTACTGAAAACTAATCTCGATCCCAAATGAAAGTCATTTGTAGCTTGTGGCCTATTATAAAATCATTGGGTTTAACTTTTTACCTTGAATCACACATTCTTCACTCATTCGCCACCTTTTTCCATCTTATGTTTGTTCCCAAGTTTTTTTTCTTCTTCCGAGTGCTCGCCCAGTTTCAGCATACCTTTGCATTCTTTCATGTGTTTTGATCATAGTCTGGTTTCCTTCTAGGCATCTAATAAATTATTTTCTTTAGAAATTAGTTCTGTTGTTACCAGGAATTAGATCTTTAGGCCGCAGTCCTGTTGTTACCAGTTTTCATGTTGTTTTTTAAGTCTGACACTGTAAGGTTTAGATTTTTAGGATTCGCCTTTTAAACTGTGCTGATTTTACCTTCTGCCTGTCTTCTCTGCCAGGGACTACATTTGTTTCTCCATTTTAACGAGTGTCTTCCTCCAGGTGAACACGACTGAGAAGCCGCTGAGAAAGCCACCAGCCAGGCTGAAAAAACTTAAGATCAGAAAGGACGTAAAGGGTTTCACAGCGGAGGAGCTAGAGGAGAAGATGCAGGCGGTGGCGCAGCGCAGGAAGGTACCTGGGCTGGGCGGCCAGGGCCGCCTGCTACCCTGAGCCTTTCCTTTCGCAGCTTTTAGACAGAGTGCGTGGACTGTGTTATTTTCACGATCTGTATGCCTCTCCTGCTGTATGTTTAATTTTTTTTTTTAATGTGAGTGGTGAAGGAAGGAGGCAGTATCTTGAAATTGGTTGGTTTCATCCACATAGCCTAAAGGAGGCGATATCCAGTTCTCAGAACGAAATATGGAGTTTTCTTCATAGGAAGAAAGAAAAAGTTCAGTGGGGGCCAGGGGAGGGGAGGGTGGGGAGGGAGGACGGGAATGAGAGGCCCCTGCGCAGTGCCTCAGGTCCCTCTGCCAGCCTTCATTTCTGTCGCTGTCCCCAGCTTTCCCACCAGGAGCCCCAGGAGGGGAGGGAGGGTCTGTCTTCAACAGTCATTCTTCAACTTGGGTTTGTTACATGACTGAAGAATGACTTTGAGACGCCATAAATGTTAACTACAGGCAATATTAAAGAAAGCTTGGAGAACATTATTTGGACTCTCTTTCACTCCTTAATACTGCCTTTCAGACAAGAGAAGAAGAAACAAGGAGACGGCTACGGAGTGACCGCCTTTTGCCCCCCGCCAATCGCCCGGACTCAGCCGAATGGGGTGGCGCTGAGGTCCCATCTGCCAAAGGACATAGCCCTGGGAGCTCTGCCGGGGGTGGCCCGTCGCACCTGCAGGGGGGAAAGCCACTGAAAAGGAAGAAGAGCCAAAGTGACGTGACCTCAAATGGTAGAGACCACAGCTACGAAGGCATCGACGTCGTGGAGTCAGACATGGGCTACAACCAAGAGGAGGACATATTCTAAGGAGCCCCTGGATGTGAACCCCATGAAAAAGCCCCTGCTTCCCCCAGGCACGACAGGCTTAGTGCGCCTCATCTTTTTCTTTGCCTGCCCGGCTGCGTGGACTAGAGGTTGAGTGAGTTAAACGGCCAATGACTATGCTTTAAAAAAGGAAGATCCGCCTGACTACCTTCGGTATCCAAAGTTGGCATTCTCCTTGGTTGTGGCTTCAAACTTTGTGAAGATGTCTTTGTGAGTGCCTGCCAGCTCCACTCATGTGTTTGTGCCAGATGAAACCCTTCCTTTTTGCTCCTGCCCCTTGGGTGGGTCCACCCTCTGAGGGGCAAGACAAATTGCATGGATCTTGTCAACCGAGGGTTGTTGGTCCCAATTCAACACCAACAGGAATCCCCAGTTTGAGGTTCAGTGAAGAAGGAAACTTGATTCAGTGCAAAACAGCTCAGTGGTGATAGAGCAGGGCTGTGAGACAGCCCTGGAGCCAGGCCCCTCCCCAGCCTGACAGCTCTGCTCCCCAGTCTGCTTCTGCGGTGCTGCTCTGCCCCACTGCGCTGTGGCCAGACACCGCAGCCAGGGACACGCAGTCTCCAGCAGGAGGGGAAAGTACACCTTTAGAGCCAGAGAGGAGCTGCTTATATGGACAGAAGTCCCTGCCCCTGGTCCCTGATTGGTCTGTCCTCATGCAAATGAGGAATCCAAATCCTTGCAGTTTGATTGGTCCAAAAGGCACTGTCTTGATTGGTCAGAATAGAGCCACTCTGGTTGGTCAGAGCTACAGTCCTATTGATTGAAATAGGATTCCAGGAACTTTTTTGTAAGGGCTGGCTCAGATGGCAGAAACAGTGCAGGCAGGCAGTTCAGTGCAGGCCTCTCCCTCAAGTGCAGTTTGTAGGAGAGGCCGCTGTATAGAAATGGCTGCTAGACTCTGTTTTTTAAAATTTGAGCCCAGTTAGCCACCAGGAGCCTGCTTAGCAGGTGTCTTCTTTCTCGGGGTTCACAATCTATATCATGTATTTTAATGATTTATGTGCTTCATGTGCTGTATATTTATCTTTTAAAATTCTCTGTGTTGAGAAGGAATAAAGAAATATCTTGAAGTTGTTTGAATTACAGTTTCATGCATATAGCTTAAGAAAGCAATATGCAATTCTCAGAGCTAAGTCAAGTATGGTTTCCTTCATACAAAAAAGAAAAACTCCAATTGTGTCTAGGAGTAGAAGGAGGTAAGCAGAGAGGAGGTCCTAATCCCAGTGCCTTACTTCCCTGCAGGCATTCCGGGCTGAAGAACTTGGGGGCCCTCATCCCATTGGAATTATACTCTAGTTCTTCCCTCTCCCTTACCACCCACATCCAATCAGTCATCAGGTCTCTGAGTCTACATTCTAAGGTTCTCTTGCATCCATTTCCATACTTTCCCCGGTCACTACCTGGTTTAGGCCACCCGTCATCATTCAGCTCGATTACTTCAACAGTTTCCTTGATCTTTATACAACAGTCATCTGTTTAAAACTCTTTGTTGGTGCCTTTCATTGTCAAGATAAAGTCCAGGCTCCATTTTGTGATGGTAAGGATCTCAGCTTTCACAATTAACCCATACTAAACTTCCAGTTCCTTAAACTCATCACATGCCCCCTAGCTTCTATGGTTTTGTGCATGCTGTTCCCTCTGTCCCCTCTTTCCTACTCACTATTCTAGTTGACTAATGCCTTCTTTTGTTTATGTCTCCACTCTGACCACTCAGACCACTTCCTCCAACCCCCGTCCGAGTTGGTGCCCCTCTCTCGTAGTTTCCTTTTAGCACCCTGGACTACTCATCTTTGCACTTGCCACTCTGTGGAATACCTGATAATGTTTTCATCTTCACCACTAGATATTTCAAGTCTATCAGGGCAGGAGATGAGTCTGTCTTGTTCATGGCGGCATGTTCTATAGCTCAGAAAGTGAATGGCACATCATAAGTGCTATGTAAATATTTCTTAAGTGGGTGAATCAATCTACCCATGCATCTTCCAGAAGCAGGAAGACAGCACCAGGAGATGGTTTGTTTTTCTGGGAATCAGTGGCTGGGGGAATGCCAATTTGACTTGAGGGCCCCTCAGTACCTCCTATTTATACATTCTCTTTGGGCTATTGCAGATGGACACCTTGGGTTTCTATATCCCGTTGAACTTAGGACTCCTGCAGTCAGTGAGTATGATGGTGGTGGTGGAGGGTGCTTCTTTCAAAACCCATTTTAGAACCAAAGATTTTAAGAACCAAAGTTTACTTTCTTTAAAATTAAATTTATTGGAGTGACATTAGTTAATAAGATCATATAGGTTTCAAGTGTACAATTCTATGATACATGATCTGTATATTGCACTGTGTGCCCACCACCCAAAGTCAAGTCATCTTCCATCACCATATATTTGACCCCTTTACACTTTACTATCCCCTACCCTCTTCCCTCTGGTAACCACCATAATGTTGTTTGTGAATTTTTGTTTATTTTTCTTATTTGTTCATTTGTTGCTTTCAATTTTATATCCCACATATGAGTGAAATCATATGGTTCTTAACATTTTCTGTCTGACTTATTTCTCAGGGTCCATCCATGTTGCCACAATGACAGTACTTCATCCTTTCTTATGGCTGAGTAGTATTCCACTGTATCCATGTACCACATCTTCTTTATTCAAGCACCTATTGAAGGACACTTTAGTTGTTTCCATGTCTTGACCCCCATGAATAATGCTGCAGTGAACATAAGGGTGCATATGTCTTCATGAATAAATATTTTCAAATTTTTCAGGTAGATACTCAGAAGAGGTGTTGCTGAGTCATGTGATAACTCTATTCTTAATTTTTCGAGGAACCTCCATACTGTTTTCCATAGTGCCTGTACCAGTTTACATTCCCACCAGCAGTGAAGGAGGGTTCCTTTTTCTCCACAACCTCTCCAACACTTGTTATTACCTGTCTTGTTGATAACAGTCATTCTAACAGGTGTTAGGTGGTATCTCATTGTAGTTTTGACTTGCATTTCCCTACTAACTAGTGAAGTTGAGCGTTTTTCATATATCTGTTGGCCATTTGTATGCCTTCTTGAGAGAAGTGTCTGTTCAGGTCCTCTGCCCATTTTTTAATTGGATTGTTTGTTTGTTTGGTGTTGGGTTGTATGAGTTCTTTATATATTTTGGATATTAACCCCTCGTCAGAGCTGCTGTTTGTAAATATCTTCTCCCTTTCCGTTGGTTGCCTTTTTGTTTTGTTGGTGCTTTCTTTTGCTGTGTAGAAGTTTTTAGTTTGATATAGTCCCATTACAGCATGGTATTGGCAGTAAACAGACACACAGACCATGGAACAGAATTAAGAGCCCAGAGTTTATGTTTAACACTGCGACCTAGAAAGTCCTGTAAGTTCTCTGTGTCTCCATTACTTTATATGTTAATTTGGGATAGCCACCTTCATGGAAATGTACCAAATCAAATAATGTGTTTAAAAGTACTATGTAGGTCATGTATATTTGCATTAATCTCTCCCCACTCCCCACTCCTCATCTCCCCTCTGAAATTCATCCTTTGGACACAATAGTATGGAGAAGACCTGGCGGGGAAGGGAGGATGCTGGATGGATCAGTGGGGGAAAAAGGGGACATCTGTAATACTTACAACAACAACAACAAAATAAAGTAAAAGTACTGTATAAACTAGAATATGCCATAATATTTATAGAATATTATTTATATAAAATCTTATGTGAGCAACATGATGTTTTACATATGTCCTGAGGTTTTTCTATAAAGATTATCTTGTATGTGCCAATCTCATAAAATATTAAGGTAGCTAAAATGATTGTACTAGCACACTTAGGAGAAGATTTGGGTATCATTCAGATCACTGTAAATAATAAAATTTAAATGACCAAAATACATTAAATTTAAACATAATAATTGTTGTAAATTAAATTCCTAAATTTGATAAATATCCAAATAATACTTTCTTTTGAAGTCTTATGCTCTTGCCTATTTATTAATAGTGGTTTGTTGAATTAAAATATGGATGTAAACATTATCCTCTGGCTTGATAACCTTTGTTCATGTATAGAATTAAACATGCTAAGGAGTAACAAACTCTAAATGACAACTGTATTTTCTTAGCTAGGCCATCCACTTTAAAAGGATGGGAAGTGAAAATGAAAATGTAGGACACTTGGATATTGGGAACTGCTGTAAAGCTCTAAGTATGTTACTCCTTACAAAACCACCTGAGGTCTAGGGACAAAAAACGGAGGCTCAGAGACGCTAAGCATTCCCACTTTCCCAGAGCACCAGCATCAACGAGGGATGAAGCTTGTGTTTGAACCTGCTGTACCTCCCATGAACTATCAACCATATTTCTGCAACATTAAATATATATATACATATAAATATATATATTTCAATGTTCTTCTTGATCATTTTTTTCTTTTTTCTTTCTTTTTCTTTTTTTGAAAGGTGATTTATATTGATTGCAATGGAAAAGAAAGATTGAGCCCTGCTGGTGTGGCTCAGCGTTGAGCACCAACCTATGATCCAGGAGATCGAGGTTTGATTCCCGGTCAGGGCACATGCCTGGATATGGGCTCAATCTCCAGTAAGGGGCGTGCAGGAGGCAGCCCATCAGTGACTCTCATCATTGATGTTTCTATCTCTTTCTCCCTCTCCCTTCCTCTCTCTGAAGTCAATAAAGACATTAAAAAAAGAAAGAAAAAGAAAAGATTGAGATTTTAAAAATAGAGCCTCTAGGATCACTTTAATTTTTTGTTGAAATAACATAATTGGTTTTCTCATTCTTAAAACATAAACTTTTGAACAACCACCAGAGTATTTTAACTAAAATCAAACCACAACCTTCAGGAAGTTATGAGTCCGGAAGACAAGATTGGGTAAATGTCTCTACAAACATTTTAATCGGGGCAACTGAAAAATGCCTGTATAGATTTTCTCATGAAAGGTGGCAATGGGAATAGAAGACTATTTGATATATAACAAATCCTCCAGGTTGTTTTTTGGCAGGGGGAAATCTTATGGATAACTTATTTATATTTACAATAATATTTAGAAGTTATATTTTTAAATATTTCACATATATTAAAAATAATACACATTGTAAGATTCTTATGTTAGCAGAGTAATTTTGCCATCACAGGGACATAAATAGAATTTATCAGGAAGTGCTGCTATAGTGGCCACCAGGAATTTATGACTGTGCTTATTTCTGTTTGTTATTCCATCACCAGTAAATAGCTACCATCTGAAGAAGTAATTGTACGAGAAAGGCTGCATTCTAAAGATGTGTAATGCTATGGTGTGTCAGCAGATACATCACTTTGCACCCACATAACCTGCCTACGCAGCGCTTTCTTTTAGAACGGTGGAATTTATGTCTCCGGCAGGTAAATAAAGGCATTATTTTTAAATAAACTGCGGGAAATGACAGTTATGGTCTTTCTGTGTCACTTGCGTTTGCTTTTAAAAAATAATAGCTGCCCCTTTTTGTAAATTCATAACTAATACGTAATAGGCAATACTGAAAAACAAACAAAAAATCAACAACCAGGAATCCAGCAGTATTCCCCCCACCAAGATAACTGCTGGAACATTTTGTTATGAGTACTTCAACACTCTTCCCTCACAAAAACGGACTCATACTACCCAACCTGTTTTGTAACTAGCTTTTTTCACTCAACAATGTATCTTCCCACGTAAGCAAATCTACTTCCAGGGTGTAATGATATAACATTGCTCAGTTTCCCTAGTGTGTTTCTAGGGAGTTCCCATAGTTACAGACAGTCAGAGCTCACATTTCTATTTCTGTTTTTAAAACCATGACAGATCGTTAGTTTAAATGAACTTTGGAGGTCAGAGGCAACCACTCTGCAGGTCCACCAGCAGACTCTTCTCTCATTCAAGAAGTGGAATTCATCTCCTCACACTTGAGATCCCACCTTATTACACTGATAGTTCTATCTTATGTCCGACTTGGTCTCTTATTGATCAGAAATAAAAGCTAACCACATTTGCAAAGTGTTCTTGACAGAAAAGTGTTTGCAGTAGAGGGTCTGAAACATTTTCTGTCATTTAGAAACAAATTTAAAAACATAAGAAATTATATTCAGAAAAATAAAGTGATCTCCTATTTTAAGCACAAAATGCAGTCATTCTAAACACCGAGGCTGTGAAAGCAGTAATTTAATTCCTAGTAATTAATACATAAATTTCCTCTCTCTGTAATACAATTCAATCCTTAAACCAAACACAATATACCATTTAGAAATGCATAACAATTTAACTTAAACAGAAGTGTTTATTTGTTAAATGGGAGCAAGACCAACCATACAGAGGATTAGCACTTAACCAGACTTCATTTACTAATTTGTGGGATGGGTCTTTGCTGATGGTTTTCAGAGCGTGGCCCCCCACCAGCAAAATCAGCATCACCCAGGAACTTGTAATAAGCACAAGTTCTCAGACCCCACCCCAGACCTTCTCGATCAGACTGTGGGCCCACGGATCGAGGCTTTAGCAAGGCCTGCAGGTGGTTCTGAGGCACACTCAGGGGTGCCCTCTGCTTGGCCTTCACTCTGCGGGCATGCCCCCAGAAAGCTGCCAGGTTTCCCAGGCCCAAGTTCCCCTGCCCCGCAGGGGGCCAGTTGAAGTTTACCAAGAGTCAGTTCTGTTTATTCCAAAACCTATTAATACCATTTATACTGGCTACTATATTTAATTTTGAATAGCTTTTTAAAAAAGTGATCTGTAAAGGAATAAACAAGATTATTTTTTAAATCTTTGAAAGTTTTACACATAAAATGTACAAGTTTCACCCTCCAACTTAAGGAAACTAAGACAACTGTTGAATGTAGTTTAGGTAAGAATTTTGATCATTCCTTGGTATTACATCAAAGTATATTCAAATGAAAGTATATGTAAATGTTTTCAGTTAAAATAAAATATTTAGGGTATTTATGCATTGTTTCTTAAGACTCCCGATATACTTGACTATTTTTAATTAACTAATGACCTCCCAGGCCTGACTGCATCTATTGTATTTAAAGAAATTTTATAACAAAATCTTCACTATATCCATCAAATATTTTAAAATGTTTTTTATTTAAATCAAATCTTTCTCACATGCTTTTCAAAATTGTTGAAAACACTTTAGAACCATCTAAGAGGATTTGCAATTCTAAAAAAAGTTGGAGGATGCTTTGTTTATTTAACCAATCCCTGTTGGAGGTTTTATTATTGTCAATTTATCAACATTATGTTGTTATAAATAATTCTATAGTCAACATACAAATGCTAGCTTATTAAATTAGTCTTAAATTTCATCTCATAAATTCTGTAAATGGAAAGTTTCATTTTGTATCGCCTCTACCATTGTGAGAATTTGACAATGCAGGGAACTGCTATTTTCACAGAAATATTGTGACAGTGAGTGACTGCTTGACTACTTGGAACCATTTGTTTAATTCTCCAAGGAAGGACTGCTTATTTTTTTGTCTTTCCAAACTTGTTGAAATCTGTGCAGCTTGAGTGCTAGAAATTCACAACAGAAAAACAAACAAACAAACAAACAAGCACTCACCAGACAAACTCATTTGCACTGCAGGCCTCGGCCCAAGGTGAACAACTGCTGGCCTGCAGAACAGTTGCTAGAAAGACTAACAGCTCCCGTGTAACATACAGTACAGCAAAGGGAAAAAGTGATGTCTGTGGCAGATGGCCTTGGATTCTGGCTTGACTAAAATATTGCACTCCAGTCTCTGTAATATAAAAATGGTAGATTAAATATGGCCCAATTACTGGCAATTTCATGTCACTCGCCCTGATAAAAACCTGCTATTTCATGCAATCAAGGAGCACTTCAGGGCCTGCATAAGCAGCACTCCCCTAGGCAAGTGCAGACAACGGGGAGAGGAGGGAGAGCCTGGGTTCCCCAAGTCACCCGGATCCTCACAATGCGCCCTGGAACCCCCCAGCCACCAGCCAGCTGGAGCCCTCTCAGAGGTGGCTGCTCACTAACTGTTTCTCCGCTACATTGCACATGGCCTCCATATCAGGGAATATTTTTCACTGACTCAGTGAATATTTTTCAATATGTTTTTTCTCCTTTTTTACCTGGTCTTAAGTCAAACATTTTAGAATGATTTTAGTTACTACTCTCTCCAATTCCCATTTTTTCTGAGATAATTTATGATTAAATCAGATAATTCTGATTTGATATTGATCAATGATCTATAAAGCATGCTCTTATTTCAAGAGTCCACATTTGCACTTACATACAAATTCCCTGACAGTCCACCCTTACTCATTTGGGTAGAAAGATGTAGATATATTACAGATGTAGCCATTTCCAGTTCTGCTCATGGCTGTTTCCTGTCATCTTCATCTTGTCCTAATTATTGTAGTCTGTCTGGGTTTGTGGTTTTGTTAGAGTGTTTCCTTGAGAAAATTCCTCTTTTAGGGCCACTTAAGTGATATAATGTCTGAATTTATGCATACCTTCAAATGTTTTGGACATGTCAGATGGGATATCTTGGTTGGGTATAAGACTGTGGCTTACAGTTCTTTTCTTTCACAAATCTGTAGGTTTGGTTCTACTATCTTTTAGCTTCTCGTGTTACTTATGAAAAAAGTCCAATGCCCATCTGATTTTTTTTTCTTTAGGTAGTGACATGTGCTTTATGAGTGCCTTTCTTTTTTGAATTCAGGAATTTTATGGGCTTTTACCCTGTTTTCCTCAGCGGTAACATCTTGCAACACTGTAGTACAACCAGGGTATTGATATCGGTCAGATAAAGGCTATTTCCATCACCAGGAGGATCCTTCATGCTGCCTTTTAAAAATTATTTTTTATTTTTAATTGTGATTAGAAAAACACATAACGTAAAGTTTACCATCTTAACCATTTTAATTGTTCAGTTAAGTATATTCACATTGTTCTACAACATCTTTACTTTTGATCGCTCCTTTGTTCTCCAGTCTGTGGTAAATATTAAGCACCTATTCTTTGCCTGGCCTTGTACTAGACACAGGTGAGGTGGGCATGCTGCAAGCAGTGTTTAAGATGGGATTCCTGATTACAGAAAACTTTAACCTATTGGAGGAAGGGAAACACGTGTACACATGAAAAAAATAGCAAAATAGGTAGTATATTCCCCAAAAGACAAATTATAGAATAATCAGACAATTCTCTGTCTCATTCCTGCTTCCTTGTCTCTTTTCCCTTTATGTGCCTATTTTTAGTCTTCCCCAAATTCTGCTTCCCTCCCACAACTTCCTTTTTCTTCTATTTCTTCCCTAGGTATTTCAGAAGCCAAGATGTGTGAAACTGATTACACCTGGTGACATTCCAAAGTGACCATCTAATTAATCATGGTGCACTAAAGAACTTTTCTATTTTTTTTCCACCCTCCATGAAATTTGTGAAAATCACAAGGACTTTCCTTGGAGGCCTCATCTTTCTATAGTTATTTGCTTTGGTCTGTGTCCAGCAGGTGGCACTAAAGGATAGTTAATAGAAGTCAATAGTCGACACAATTGTAGAATAAAAATCGGTTGGGTTTGATATCAGTGGAGTCATTCTACTTGATTGCATAATAAACAAAACTTCGGATGGTTTATACCTTGGCTACTTCAGCTCACTCACTATTTAGGCACTATTGAACTCTCCAACACCCTTCCTGCCTTAATTCTTGGTGATCTCAACATCCTTCCCACATCCTTACTTCTCAGTTTCCTGATTGCTTCAAATCCCTGATCTCCTCCCATTGGAGAGCCCAGAACGTTTTTCTTCTCACCTCTCTTTTCTACCGAGATGCTTACCTTTGTTAGTCTCATCCAACCTCATGGCTTCAAATACGACCACGTGTGGATAATTACCATACTTACATCTCCGACAGGAACATCTTCCCTAAGTCCATCCCCATCTCAACCTGACCTGCTCCAAACAGAGAGCTCTGCTTCCCCCAAGGCCTTTCCCATTTCAGTGGATGGCACCTTCACCTCCCCGTGGCTCAGGCCCCAAACCTGGCGTCATCCTTGATGTCTCTCTTTCACATTTTTTAAATCCAGTCTTTTAGCAGATGCTGTCGCACTTCTTTCAAAATACATACAGAGTCTGACCACGTCTCACCACCTGTGCACTAAAAGTCTTGTCCAAGTCACAATCGTCTCTCACCTGGATTATTGTCACGGCTTTCTAATTCATCTCCAGGCTTCTGCCCCATCTCTCTTCAGGCTGTTTACAAGACAACAGCCCGACTCGCCCTGTTAAAACAGAAAAAGAAGGGGGTGGAAGGGGCCAATGGAGAGAAAAGGGGACATCTGTAATATTTTGAACAATAAAAAAAAACAAACCCAAAAAACATAAAAAGAGATCTTGTTACTTTTCTAATCAACATTACAAAGATTTCTCATTTCACACTAAGTAAAAGCCAAATAATTACAATAGCCTACCAGGCTGTAGATGACCAGGCCCCTCCTCCACCCTGCGCTCTCTTGGACCTCATGATGCACTTCACTCACTTGCTCTGCTCCAGCCAAACGAATTCCTCCCTATTCCCCAGGCATGTCAGACGTGTTGGCCCCGCAGAGCCTGTGTGCTTTGTGTTCATCTGCCTGGGATGCTCCTCTCCTGGGCAGCTGCACCCCACCCTTCCACCTCCTCCAAGCCAATGAGCTCTTTCCTGGCCACCTGGTTTTAATGCACAATCTCATCATTCCCATAATTCTCTAGCCTGAGTCTAGTTTTATTCTCCACAGTGTTTACACGCACACGCGGGCACACACACACACACACACACACACACACACACACACACACACATTTGGTTTATTGCCTGTTTGTCCCCAGCAAGCGTACAAGATCCATATGGGCAGAGAACTGTGCCTGTTTTGGTCACTGCCGCATTCCCAAGACCAACAACAATGCCTGCCACGTGTTTGGCCCTCAGTACAACACATATGTTGGATGAGTGAATAAATGAATAATTACTCTGCATTGAAGTAGTGGTTGAACCCCAGAATATTTCTTGGCACATAAATATCACCAAACACTCTTGTTGTACAGAACTTTGCCCATCTGAACTACAAGCATAGGCACAGCTACACGTCCTTGGCCAAGGTTTTATTGAAAGGAAAGGCTAAACTTCAGAACAAACCAACTCACAAGCTTTTATAAATCAGTTACCTTCATGTGCTCTGCCAACAATCCCCTTTCCTTGATCCAGCTTTCATATGAATGAACAGCTCCCAGTGGCATACATTCTACGAGGCTGAACACAATGACATGTTTTATAACATACCAGTCAGTGACAGAAAATATCCTCACCCTTGGAATCATCTGTAAATTTAGCTTTCCAAGCTTAGCCAATGTTTTAGAAACCTGAGAATGGATAACTGTGATTTTTTTTTTTGGAACCACACTAAATTTCTCCTGTGGCCACTCAAGTGTCTGAAAGGCCTAAGATACTTGCATTAATTTCAATTAAAAACAAAAAAAGTACTTTGGGTCTCCATCTTCCAAATTACAGTGTGTCCTAAATTTCAAATGTGAAGGGTATTATTAAGTCATTTCTCTGGCTTTTTGTGAGGTGAAATAATTACAGCTTATTTGCTCAGGGAGCGATGCCACACCCAAACTCTCTTTTGTACCAGTCAGATCTAAAATGCTAAAGCCTTTTTGGGAGGGTGGGATAAGAAATGAGGAACGATATTAATTCTTATGTAGAGAATATGGTGGCCTAAGGAAATTCTTTTTAGAACTTTGCATATTTTCCATAGTTTAAGCCCTGAAAACAGTTGACAGGTCCAGCTAACTGATATGCCCATCCCCCATCTAAAGAGTAATTCTGTCCTTTCACTTTAATTTTATGCTTTAAGGAAAAAGTCAATAAACTTTTTGCTTATATAACTTGCTCTTAACTATTTAGTCTTTCATGCAACTAGTGTTGATTTAGCATGCCATTTGTGCTGGACACTGTGCTAGGTTTTAGGAATACAGAAACTATAGAGGTAAAGATAACAAAATTCAGCTTTATGTATAGAGGCTCATGATGCATTAGAGAAATATGCAAGCAGATCATCAAAATGCAGTGCAAAGCATCCCAAATTAGAGCGGAGAGGAGAGGAGAAAGAAACTATTTCTGAAGGGTTCTGTGATAGCTTCAGTGAGAAAGTGACATTTAAGCAGAGTCTTGACTGATGAGTGGGAGTCTACCCCAATACAGAAGCAGGAGAAAAAGATTTTGGGTGAGGATTGTGCATGCAAAGACTGAAAGTGTGAAAGAACACGGTGCTATGGTAGAGCAGGGCAATGTCTGGTGAGCCTGGACTAGAGATAGAGCAGAGGAAGATGTCATAGAAAAGCTGATGTGCTGTTTCCCCTGCTCAACGGTGGGCTTTGTCCTGTAAACATGAAAGGGTTTTAGCCAATGGACAAATGCTCCAATCTGTTTGAGGGACAATTACTCTAGCACAGCGCTCCTCAAAGTCTGTCTCCAGACTAGCAACGTCAGCCTCATCTGGAAACCTGATAGAAATCGAAGCTATAGCCCCAAGCCCAGCCTTCAGAATCAGAAATTCTTGCCATGGAGCTTGGGAATCTGTGTTACATCAAGGCATCCAGCTGATTCTGAGGCTTCTCAAGTTTGAGAACCTCTGTTCTAGTAACAGTGTGGAAGGTGAATTGGGGTAAAGCAGATGGAAGCTTTGTAGATTGTTCCAAATAGCTCAGCCCTGAGGAAGGAAAAAAAATAAAAAATAAAGCCAGGGGCAAGAGTTTGGGCAGGACAGGATGCATTAGAGAGAACTTTCTGGTACCTTGTGTTTGGTGGGAGACAAGCAAAGGATATGTGGAGTGCCAGTTCTCAAATCTCACTGATTACCACTATTATCCAGGTGGTTTTTTAAAAATATGACATCGGAGCCCCATCTTGACAAACCAAACAGAATGAGCATCCTGTTTTGGGATCTTCTTCTCTCATTCTTATGTCTTCATTGTGTCTTGTGGTTTTTGTTCATGGAATCTTCCCTCTTGCAAAGGTTCATCAACTACTTACACTTTTGAGGGATTTCTGGTAAGTATCCCACCTGCCTTCTTTCTATCGGAAGACAGCCTTACAGCATCAGAGCTGGGAGGAGCTGTCACTACCCAGAAACCCGTGGCTCTCAATTCCAGCCATTTATCCAATCTACTATAGACAAGCTTTTTGTTTGTTTCTTTTTAATACTGATGCTCACGCTCAGCCTCAAGCAAAAGAAATTAGAATTCCCAAGAGTGAAGTATTTCTAAAATGTTCCCTAAGTCATGCAAATGAGCAACTAACACCAAGAACTACAAGGTAGTAAGGCATTACCTTCATTTTAGTGAGAAGCTGTCAGAAAAAGAAAGATCCTAGGGCTAATGAGGGCGTAGTCAACTTTAAAAATGCCTTAGAGGTGGAGGGGGGTGAGCACTAAGAAAATATCATATTTACAAATGAGGACAGCACTGTGGGACTTCCAGGCACAGATGGCCAAACAAAGCCAACTAGACCCTCTCCCCAATAACTAAAGCAACAAACAAGAAATTAAAACAAACATAAAAGTCAAAAGGAAACAATAAAAACTTACCAGGCATAATGAAACAGAAAGAAAGGAACGGCTTCATGCCACATACTTTGATAAAGAGGCAACAAGGAAAGGAGCGGGTGATGCTGGAGCGGGGCTGTCTGGTGCGACTCCTGCCTGCTCTCTGCTCCCCAGGAGCATGCCGGGGACAGGTGAGCCAGCCAACAAAATCCCGTCTTCTCATTAGTGCCTTTTCATTTGCAGACAAATAAACCAAGAGTGCGGACTGGAATCCAGGGGGGAAACGTAGAAAAGTCTTCCAGATTAGAAGGCCTTCTCTCCCTTGGAGTCCTTGAAAGATGCTAGAAAGACTTCATGGCTTCCCACTCTCCAAGACATCCTGTTGAGTTGGGGGGATGAGCCAAACCTCATGGCAGCTGGGTGTATCCTTTGCTGGGTGGAGTGGGCCCTGTTACATTTGACAGAATCTCAAAACTCAGAATTCATGTCCCCTGGGCTCAGACTTCAACCCCAGCTTGGCTCTATTTCCACATTTCTCAGGCGACCAGACTAAAGAAAATTGACAACGAGCCTTAAAACTGGAAAGGCACAATAAACTGGTCTCAAAATAAGGTGGGGAACATGTGAAATAGAACCCATTATACCTTATAAGAGCAGTCAGACATCTGAGCAGAGCTGCCTATTTAAATCCTGCCTAATTTCTGTTTCCTCTACAGGTGCTTGACTAAAAACAATACTAAGCTCAAAGAAAATGAACAGTGAAAAGAAAAGAGCATCCAAAAGGGCAAAGAACCCATCTGGAAGAAAACATAAACCAAGAAGCAGTAGACTTCCCATGAGTACATCTGGCTATAGATTTTATTTTTGAAAAAAATATTTAATATTTATCCACGAAGATTCTAATACTGTTCAAGGAAATAGTTTTAAAGAAGTGGTGAGGTAGAAACCAGATCCCAAAGAGAAAAGGGTGGAGCAAGGAGTAGGTAGTAGGGCTTTGTTATAATGAGTAAGAAGGAAAAAAACTGAAGTGTGAGGATTTACCCGAGGGAAGACAGGAAATTATGATTATTTTTGTTAGCTTTTGTTATTGTGAGTTGGGATCACTAAGCATATTTGTATGCTAAAAAGATAATCATCATCAATAAGGAGACTTAGTCTTAAAAGAGAAAGAGGCCCTGACACATGCCGCACCATGGGTGAGCCTTGAGGGCATTATGCTGAGTGAAATAAGCCAGGCACAAAAAAACAAATGCTGTGTGGTCCACTTACATGAGGTCCGTAGAGTAGTCAGACCAGAATCTGAAAACAGAGCTATGGTTGCCAGGGGCTTGGGTAGGGGTGGGGGAGATGGGGTGTTGTTTGATGAGTGTAGCGCCTCAGTTTTGCAAGATGAGAGAGTTCCAGAGATCTCTTGCACAACAATGTAAATATACTTAACACTACTGTACACTTAAAATGGTTACCATGGTAAATTTTATGCTCTGTGTTTCTTACCATAATTATTAATTAATTAATAATAAATAGTTTTAAGGTCCACATTGCCACCTTTTATCACCTGGCTCTGAGGGCTGCTGCTCATCTTGTTAGAATGCTTTCCATTCTCTCTACTGGAAAGGAATCCTGGTTCAGCAAGAGGTGATAAAAACCAAAAGACAGAGAGAGACTGAAATTTAGAGGCATTGTTTGAGCCGCTAGGTCAAGTTATACCAGAAAAAATAAACCTTTGGTATTTTCAGTTAGGGGAGACAACAAAATTCCAAAAAAAGAAAAAAGGAATCCTATCAGGTCCAGCCTGACTTTAATTATATCCTTCAGACCACAATGTAAAAATAACTTGGACTAACTCATTTTTTAAATAATAGGTTAATAACTTCTCATAATAAGTTGATAATAGATTACAAGTACTCTACCACAACTTAATCTTCATTTAGTTCAATAAGTGTTAATTAATTGCTTATAGATTGGCTGTGGCACATTTTCTGTACAATCTGAGTTCTGGCTGGGTTCATTAGCAGAAAAATGAGCTGTGACCTCTGTGTTAAGCAACAGCTTTGCTTTCTCATACAGAACTGTTGCAACTCAACTCCAAAGCTCCAATATCCATATAAGTTCTGGAATTCTCACAGATGGATTTGCGAGATAATTCTTATTCATTTTGTAGCAATTCTCCTTCCATGCATCCAGTTTCCTATCTGGTTATTTTATCATTACTCAAGCTGGAGATTCTGCTCTGCCTGTAATGAACCAGGCCCCCGTACTGCTTTCTAAGGCAGTCAACAGGGGTCTTTAATTTAGTTTTTTAAATGTTTTTATTGATTTTTTTAGAGAGCAAGGAAGGGGGAGGGAGACAGAGAGAAACACCAATGTGAGAAACATCGATCGGCTGCCTTCTGCCCACAGCCTAGGCATATGCCTTGACAGGGAATCGAACCAGCGAACTTTTGGTCCACAGGACAACTCTTAACCAACTGAGGCACACCTGCCAGGGCAAGGGGTCTTTAAAGTATCTGGAAATTTCAATTTGAAGGGGGAGGAACCCTAGGAATAGATCAGCTAAAAGATGAATGGAATGGGCTTCTTATGTCTCTTCTGTGCAATACAAAGAGAAACTTTCATTGGATTTAATTGCCTCCTCTTTCATTGATCTCTGGTTCTTATGAGGAAGTGCAAGATAAATAGTTAAAAAATAAAAAAGCATCTGTACTCATAATACACTCTGATGAAAATGACTAAGAGCTATTTCAAAAGATAGTTTAGATCAAAGAGCTAAAAACACAATTGAGCCATCACAGACCAATCAATATAGGAAACAAATGTCTGCTGGTCAGGATAACAGTTCTCTGGGAGAGGAATATTTTGCAACTGAAGATGTGCCAGGTGACTTTTTAAAAATCCAGTTGAAATCATAGTTTGCAGACAGCATTATGGCAAAATTTATTTAGCATTAGAGCATAGACACTGTTAGGTGCAGCATTTTCAGTTTTATCCATTTTTATAATGTCTGCACAATATTCCAACCAATAGATACATAGCTTACATAGCCTTTTCTTTTTTAAAAAATACATCTTTATTGATTTCAGTGAGAGGAAGGGAGAGGGAGAGAGAGAAATAGAAACATCAATGATGAGAGAGTCACTGATCGGCTGCCTCCTGCACGCCCCCGCCTGGGGATCGAGCCCCAACCCGGGGATGTGCCCTGACCCGGAATCAAACCACAATGGCCTGGGTCCTAGGTCGATGTTCAACTCCTGAGCTACACCCAGTTGAGCTTACATAGCCTTTTCAACCTTTCTTATGTTATTTAGTTGTCTCTGATACACTTTTGGATATAATCACAATGAACATCTTTGTCTGTGTAGATTTTCCCAAATTGTGAATGATTTCCTTAAACCAGATCCTCAGAAAAGAAATTATGGGGTCAAAAGGTAAGAACAGCCCTGGCCAGTGTGGCTCAGTTGGTTGGAGCATTGTCTTGTACACCAAAAGGTGGCAGGTTTGATTCCTAGTCAGGGCACATACCCAGGTTGTGGGTTCGATCCCCAGTGAGGGGGTGTATAGGGAGACAAATGATCGATGTTTCTCTCTCACATTGATGTTTCTCCCTCTCTCTCCCTCTCTCCCTCTTCTTCTCTCTAAAATCATTGAAAAACATACCCTGGAGTTTTAAAAAGGATAAGAACATTTTTATTGTCTTAGATCCATGGTGCCCAAATGAGATGCAAAATAAATTTAGTCAATTGAAGATCAGTCTCACTGTCTCCCTTTTTAAACTGAGCAACATTAAAATAACTCTTATTGTAATTAAAAGGGAGGAAGTGCTCATATGTACTATGATTACTGCTGAAATCAAACATTTTTATATGTTCTTTATTAATTCCCTTTTTTTGAACTATTTGTTTATGTGATTGTTTGTAAACCAATGGCAGAGGTGAGGTTTATCCCTGGAACTTTCTAAAACCCTCAAACTCTTTCATTCATCTCAACTACCTGTGATTGCAGGCCAGAAAAATTCCCACAGTGCTCTACTCTTACATGGGGCAACTTGGCAGGGACATTCACACTGCCTTGTGGTTTCAGGCCAATCCCCAGGGGCCTCTGTGTTACCCATTTCCTTCTTCTGGCTGCCTTCTACCTCCTGCAAGAAGTGACACTGCTATTTCTGCACCCAGAGAATTCATTCTTGAAATCAGTGGTTCCCATCATTGACTGCATATTAAAATCATCTGGGGAACTTTCAGAATTCCCAGTACCAAGCACGTTCAACACACCAATTAAATCAGTCTCTGGGGCGTATCATGGCATCAGTGTTTTTGAAAGTCCCCCTGAGAATTCCAAAGTGCAGCCGAGGTGCAGCATCACTGCTTTAAATTAAGTCATAAGAGCACTATTCCGGCAATGAGGGGACACACTCCTGTCTGCAGGGGCCTCTGCTCTCAGGGAGCTCACAGCTGGATGGTGTGGGTAGCAAAGTGCTCTCTGAACGTTATGTGTGTGAGTGCACACACACACACACACACACACAGACATGCATGCACACATATATCTGCCACTTTATTAACTACTACCTATAACTTGATCAACCGCTGGCATCAATTTAATGGAACTTTCCTGCACCTAGTTTTTGTAATTAAGAGGTAAGTTGTATAAAAACAAAGAGACTTGTTAAAAACACACATGTAACAAAGGCTGAGATTGTGACGATCTCTAAACTTTCTGTCACTGCTAACCTATGAAACCGATTCTCCCCATAGGGAACTGATTTTTCAAGAGGAAGACCTTATGGCACCATCCGATTCTGACTTGGTTGTGAAATGGTTGGTTATGTTCACTATGCTGCATTTACTAAGGCAAAATATATGTTAGAAAATATATTAGAAAAATCATTTAAAACCTAGAGACAAAAAAGGGTTTTTACTTTATTTCTCTCAACAAGAAATTTAGACTCATGTATATCCCTCCCTCAGGTTTCTGCAGCAGTCCCTAACTGTTCAGTAGGTGGTGCTCTGGGCAAACTCATAAGCCATTGGCTTTGCCACAGTTAATGTCCCTTTAGAGAAACAAGTCTCATTCTGTGGCAGAAATGGCTATTCATTCATGGTCCAGGTCTAAAGGAATCAGAAGTGGTTTTCTTCCTTTTTGCTAACTGAGAAATAAATTTAGGCCACTTGAACAGTATTTATAACTATCAATTTAAATACTATCATTAGAATTTTAAAAATCTATCTTACCATTTTATTGAATTCTACTGCATTTCCCCTCAATTATCAAGAACAATTATAGGCTTTGAAATGGCTTCACAGGCTTCACCGTATAGACATTTAGTGCCTGTTTTTTCTATTGAAGCCAATAATGAAATGCAGCTCCCATTGTCTGTACTGTATATAAAGACCCAAACACACATTAGGCCTCGAAGAATTGGATTTATCTTTATGGCTTAAAGCATCTGAATGTTATCTGAGACAGGATTAAATGGAAAGTATCCCTGACTCTTCTCGACAGAGACAGGACCATCCCTGGCCCTGGGCCCAGTGGTTGAGTCCCAGGCTGGAATAAAACACTGTTCAGCAAATGACAGGCCAGGCCCAGAAACACTACTCGGAGTAGAGTGGCTGCCCATAGAGGCTGGGAAAATTCTCAGGATGCTAGATCAGAATTTCCAGAGGCAGCTGGTCACTGCCATTCCTTCAGCTACCCCGGAAAGGGCAGGATTCTTGGCGGTGCAGGAGGCCCAAAGACCGCATTGTACTCAGGGCTCCTCTTCATCTGACCCAGGAGCTGCCTGTGGATTCTTTCTGGCATCTATATTGATATAGATAGAACAACGATTTTCAACCTTTTTCATCTCATGGCACACCTAAACTGGTGGCTAAAATCCTCCAGCACACCAAAAAATATATTTTTTTGCCGATCTGACAGAAAAAAAGGTATAATTTTGATTCATTCACACCGAATGGCTATTGTTGTGTTGCTTGTTGTCATTTTTTAATTTGACAATCGAAGGGAATAAAGGTCAGTGCCCCTGACTAATTAGCCAACTATTGCATATTTTAATACCCCTGTAGCACACCAGGTGAAAATGGCTGAGATAGACCATTGGAGTGAGTTTGAGCTCTTCTGTTGTAAAACTGAGCTCGACACCAAGAGCCAGCAAAAGCCAAAGACGTGTTTGCTTCCTTCTAGCACTAGGAGAAATGTTACCACAGGAAAACTGGATATTAATGAGCAGGGAAAGTGACAGTAATGTTTCATCCTTCTGTTGGCCTGGCCTAGAGTTTGGCTGGTCTCTGATCTTGTCTCAGAAAATATGATGCACTTGACATTCATAGCAATTTCTTGGATGAAGATACTAGTGCCTGAGTGTTTATGTGGAACTATTTCTGATCTCCAGTTGGTTCTCTTTCCTGTCACCCTCCAGGGACCAAGCCAACCATGGGTAGGATTAGCCAGTCCCCTCCATCTGTGCTGGTGCTTCCAAGTGAACCCTGCTGCCTCCTTCTAAGAAATGTCCTCCAAAGAACGTGGGGTATGGAATGAACACACAGTAAATAGGGAAGGTGAGAGAAAGGAAAACAGGGACACCAACGGTGTCAGAGCTTTTAAAAGAGAACAGTATTCTGCTCAGGACTAATTTCTCACCCTGACAGGGAATCAGGATCCGTAGGACAGGTGGACAGTCGCCGTGTGGGGCCAGCCAGCCTGAAAGGGCCAGGTGTTCATATAAAAACAACACAGTGGAAAGGAAGCTGTGGGGTAAGTGATGTGACTAGAAGTAAGGCTAATGTGGCTGTGCTGTGGCTCTTCCTAAACACCCGTCTACCCTCCTTGTGCTGGGGGGAGCAGAGGGCACCCAGAAAAGGGACTTAGATGACCTAGAACTGAGAATGAGGTCAGAGTATGGTTGGGACCAAATAGGACTCTTGCCAGGTAATCATGCATCAGGCACTTTACATAGAGATAGTCTCCTTTATACTCAAAACAACCCTGTGTGATATCATTCCAATATTACAAATGAGAACATCAAAACTTTAAAATATCACACAGTAAGTGGTCAAGTCTAAATTTGAATGCAGCCTGTCTGCCTCCAAGTCTCACCCACTGCATTATATCCCAGCAAGGGGTCTGGGTTTTTGGCTTAGCCTTCCAGCCTTTGTTCTCACCCTTCAAAGATGTATTCCTGAACGAAGTGCTAGCTACCCCCACGAAACAGGAATGAGGAAAGTGCAGAATAAGGAAAGAATTTTGCGCTATTAAGGATGAGTAAGTGCAACAAAGCTGAGCCTAATGGTAGATCCTGGTCTGTTTTCCTGTAGCTACCAATGCTTTGTCTTTTTGAAGGATGGTGACACATACTACAAATATTTACTCTTATTTTAAAAATATGGAGACATAGCCTAGAGTTACTTTTATCAACTTTCCCCCCTAAAACCTCAGCTCCAGTTCCTCGCAAATGAAAGGTATATTTAAAACAGAACAGAGATTTTTTTGGTAGACACAATATTACAGTGCTTATTAAATCTATAGATTACCCATTCATTAAATATTCTTTACACAATAGTGCTTAACACAGGATTTTAAGCAGAATCTGACACATTTTAATAAACGTGGGAAAACAGATGGAGATTTCCACTTATTCCAGAAAGGTTCTGTAGAAGGCAACAAGCGCCATATTCAAAGCATCAGTTTCCCAAAAGAGAAACACATGCACAGCAAAATCATCCAGATTTGCACTACACTTCAGAGGAGATGACTTAGCTAGAGTCAAAGACCTCAATATAATTTGGTAAGTTATCCAAAGGAAGTGACTTTTCTAGATATGAGAGCTCTTGGATCAAGAAGTGATGTCCTTGCCCAAGTCAAGCCAATCACAGCCCTTGCTTCGCGTTTGATTTTTACCTTGGGGCCAGAGAGAGAGTCAGTCCTGTTATAGTTGTGAGATCAGCAAGATGTAGAATTTCACACAAATTTGTAGTGAAATGAGGTCAACAGGGAAAAGCATAAATAAGCACTGATCCTTGTGATATCTAGGTCTCTCACTCTAGATTTTCCTCAAAAAAAGCTGCATCCTTGCTGTCTTGCTGTTGGGCTACCGGTTTCCTTTGATTATAAAAGAAATCCTAGAATCCTATAAAATACCTCTTTGTATTTAAGCTGATCCTTTAACACATAGAAAGAAAAAACCTCATGACTAATGTGCAATAAAGGTGAAAATATACGAACTATTTGTCTCATAAAATATCAAGATTATGTCAGAATTTTAACTTTTGATATAAGGAGACCAACTTCTTTGATGGAGCTGGTCTCTACCCTTAAAAGGACTCTGTAAGATCTGAGCAAGATGAAAGTAGTGAGAAGGTAGCCCTGTTATGGATCAGACATTTACATAAAAGGAAAGGATTCAGCTCCTCTGCATAGGAGCACTAGGCCTGGCTGGTGGATAATGCTAGTAGGAGTCCAACAATCAGCCCCTGGGCTTGTCCACTGCCCACAAAGAAGTTGCACTGATGAGCCTGTGAGACCCAAGCTTTTGAATGTAAAGATGAAATTTTCAAAACAGTACTCAGTAGAGATGTTGAGGGTATCTAATTGCATTCAAGTCATGTCAATAATTAATAAGAACACTTAGACAATTAGAAGATGCCAATTATATAAGTTAACGCCACTAATAATTTCTTCCTGGACAGAAACTTCAAACACCAGGTCCTTACATTCAAAATAGTCTACAGCCCAATCTCTGTGAAGTCTTCCCAGGCTCCTTAGAATTAGGTCCCTCTGTAGGGAGAAACAGTCAAGGGAAGGGAGGAGGCAAGCTGAGGAGAAAATGTTCTCCAGTTATATTGCAGGTCTAAGGAGTGGAAGAGAGATTGACTCCATAGGGGGGCATTTGCAGGTACCACCTCCTGCCCCCTTGGGCCCAGTTTCCTGAAAGAAGAAGATACATCTCACCTGGAAAGAGAAGAAGAGAAAGGACTAGTTCTAGAGAAAACATTTCACTTTGTAGCTTATTCTGTCTCCTACCCAGCACCACCTATAACATTCCCCACCCCTCTCTCCCACTCTTCCAATGCCTACATAGTGGTTGAAGAACATCCCACTCCAAGTTCATGTCCAACCAGAACCTCAGAATGTGACCTTGTTTGAAATAGGGTCTTTGTGAATATAATTAGTTGAAAATTTTAAGATAAAATCATCCTGGATTTAAGGTGGGCCCTAAATCCAATGACTGGTGTCCTTATAAGAAGAGAGAACACACAGAGATACATACAGGAAAGCCATGTGATGGTGGAGAAAGAGGTTGGAGTGATGTTTCCATAAGCCAAGGAATGGCAGGAGCCACCAGAAACTGGAAGAGATAAGGGAGGATTCTTCCCTAGGGCCTTCATAAGGGACCGATGGCCCTGCTGACACTTTGTTTTTGGAATTCTAGCCCCCAGAAATGTAAAAGAATAAATTTCTTTTGTTTTAAGCCACCAAGTTTGTAGTAATTTGTCAACAGTCACAGGACACTAATACAGTCCTTTAGAAAGTCCTTTAAGCCTCCTTCCCCATGCCAAGTACCAAAGTAGCCACACAGACTGCCTTTATTCTTTCCTCACCCTACCACATCTCACCTCTGCTCTCCACTTTTCCATCCAATATCAAAGGCCCCATTTCCTAAATGGCTTATATCAGGTAAAAATTCAAAGAAAATAAATTTGATTGAGTCTGTTCTCCCATCTGCCCAAAATATTTCCTTTTTTTTTTTTAATGTATCTTTTTTATTTCAGAGAGAGGAAGGGAGAGGGAGAGACAGCAACATCAGTAATGAGAGAGGGTCATTGATCAGCTGCCTCCTGCACTCCCTCCACTGGGGGGAGAGCCCACAACCCGGGCATGTGCCCTGACCGGGAATCAAACCTCAATTTCCTGGATCATAGGTCAATGCTCAACCACTGAGCCACGCCAGCCAGGCAATATTGCCGTTTTTAGAGAGGACTCTTAAAAACAAATATTTAATTAGTAGAGTTTTTATATGAGGGGAATATTTGAGGAATAGACACACTTCTTTATTGAAGAAGAAAAGCTCACCTCTGGGGTTTTTTAGGTTCAGAATTTGTGTGCCTTTAGAGAAATCTTAAAGCAGGAACTAAGTCCTTCCTCTCCCCACCTAATTGATTCTCATCAGCCAAGGTCATATCAAGGTGGTGCTGGAAGGAGAAGAGAGGGAGGAAGAAATTGAAAACCTATTTGGAAAAAATGACAGAAAACTTCCCCTACCTGGTAAAAGAAATAGACATACAAGTCCAGGAAGTACAGAGTGTCCCAAACAAGATGAACTCAAAGAGGCCCACACCAAGACACATCATAATTAAAATGCCAAAGGCTAAAGACAAAGAGAGAATCTCAAAAGCAGCAAGAAAAAGCAATTAGTTACCTACAAGGGAGCACACATAAGACTGTCGGCTGATTTCTCAACAGAAACTTTGCAGACCAGAAGGGAGTGGCAAGAAATATTCAAAGTGATGAAAAACAAGAACCTACAACCAGGATTACTCTACCCAGCAAAGCTATCATTTAGAATTGAAGGTCAGATAAAGAGCTTCTCAGACAAGGAAAAGCTAAAGGAGTTCATCACCACCAGACCAGTACTACATGAAATGGTGAAGGGTCTTCTTTAAGAAGAAGAAGAAGAAGAAGAAGGAGAAGGAGAAGGAGAAGGAGAAGGAGAAGGAGAAGGAGAAGGAGAAGGAGAAGGAGAAGGAGAAGGAGAAGGAGAAGGAGAAGGAGAAGGAGAAGGAGAAGGAGAAGAAGAAGGAGGAGGAGGAGGAGGAGGAGGAGGAGGAGGAGGAGGAGGAGAAGAAGAAGAAGAAGAAGAAGAAGAAGAAGAAGAAGAAGAAGAAGAAGAAGAAGGAGGAGAAGGAGAAGGAGAAGGAGAAGGAGAAGGAGAAGGAGAAGGAGAAGGAGAAGGAGAAGGAGAAGGAGAAGGAGAAGGAGAAGGAGAAGGAGAAGGAGAAGGAGAAGAAGGAGAAGAAAGAGGAGGAGGAGGAGGGGAAGAGGAAGAAGGAGGAGAAGAAGGAGGAGGAGGGGGAGGAGGAGGGGGAGGAGGAGGAAGAGGAGAAGAAGAAGGAGGAGAAGAAGAAAGATAAATATGAATAATGAAATGGCAACAAATACATATCTATCAACAACTGAATCTAAAAATCAAAATAAACAAGCAAGGAATTTAATGAACAAAATAAACTGATGAATAAAATAGAGCCAGATGCATGGAAACATGGAACAGGCTGACAAATCTCAGAAGGAAGGGAGTCAGGGCATTGGGAAGAGGTTAACCAAAGAAGTTATATGCATACATGCATAACCCATAGACACAGACAATAAATAAGGTGATGAAGGCCTGGGATGGGGTAGGATCTGAGTGAAGGGGCCCAATGGGGGGTAAAAGAGGGAGACCTGTAATACACTCAACAATAAAGATCTTTAAAAATGCTTCCCTAAATTTGGCTCGATGTATTCCACCACCATCTTCCACAAAGACATGAGAGCTAAAACAAACTTTAGAGATCTTCTTCAAAGTCTTCATTTTATTGATCAAGCCCATATCAGTGCTGATGTCACACAGCTCACCAGTGGTGGGACTAAGACAAGAACCAAGGTCTCTTCTATCCTAACACAGGCACTGACTTGCGTTGAGTGCATACCATGTGCCAGGCATTGTGCTCAGTGCTTTGGATACACTGGAGCATTTAATTCCCTCTGAAATAAGCAGTTAAATTAATAATACATGTAAGAATATATAGGAACAGTTCATTACCAAAAAAAAAAACAGAACAAAACACTGGCTCATACACATCTGAGAAGTCCTCCTCTTTCAGATTTCCCTATGATCTCCTTCACTCAGAATCCCTCTGGCCTTTTCCACCCATGTACTCCCCACAGGTTGGTTGCCCCTGGGTTGTGCACTGTGGGATCCTCAATGGTCTGAGTATCAGTCATGTTTGTCCTGGGAAGGGCTTGCAAGACCTTTAGTGGGTCCAACGAGGAGCACCCTCATTGTGGGACATCTATAGGAGAAACCCTCCTTTTGCCAACATGACCATGCTCACAGCAAAACTTCAGGACTGTACAGTTATCCACAAAAAGCCTTGGTCTTCCTCCTTCCTTATTTGCACCCATTCAGCACTGAGGTTGGGGATGATCAGGGAAAGACAAAAAAAACTTCACTTTGCCACAGACAGGGGACAGAGTCTGAAGTTGAGTGAGATGAAGTAACTTGGCCAAGAAACAGGAGGTCCAGGGGCCAACTTCAAATCCAGATGTATTTTTATATGCTCTGCCTCATTTGTTCTCTGGGGAGTTGAACTGTAATTCTCCAAAGAGCTTGGTTCTGGACCTCTGGACCTTTAGCTTTCTCCTATTGACTGCGGAAGCAACCTGAGCCTCAGTAACACCCGTGCAGGGACTCACCTAAGAATTAGGGTTACTTTTGGAAGTGAGGTGAGCTCTGAGGAGCTGGAGAGTCACCACTTCTTATATCTCCCACTGCTTATGTTCATGCCCTTGTTGGCAAGGCTCAGTCTTTGCTATGTATACTTGGAAATGGAATTGTGTAGCTTACATTTCCCAGTTTGAACTGACCTGTAGGGGAAATGAGGCCTTTGTTTGTCGGGGTGACAAAATAGTGCTCAGAGACTGAATTTGTTTTTGCCACTATTTCATTTAACACAGGTTCACTGCAGGAGCTATAATAATTTCACAAGACAACAGCATACAGGCTAACGTCTCTTAATAAGCTAATAAAGATATAATCCAAACCAATGAGATCCAGCTCTGCCTGCCACCTGCCTGTTATGTTCAGCCCCTGAAAGAGCCTCCAGAAGTACAAAAGTTGCATGAGGCAAGTTCTGAGTTACCAGGTAGATTTGAGTGGTGTTCACCAAGTTGCTACAGATTCAGACTCAGTGCCAGTGCTGGGTCTGTGGTCACAGAGCAAAAGCCTCAGGTTGCACCAAGAATAGCTACCACCCATCTGGGGTCTGAGGACCTTTGTGGTGGTACTGGGTCTCAGGAAGTGGTTAGGGTGAAGCCAGTAAATTTCATCAGGCTAAAATACATTAAAATACATTTGGCCATGTGGAAGAAGGGCTCTGCACAGGAATGGTGACACCAGTTCAGGTGTGCCAATAAATGGCCCTAGACCAGGGCCACACAACTCAGACTCTCCCTGTGTACCTCTGACACCTTCTGAGTCTACCCAGACCTCCTCAAGTGCTTTCCAAGAAAGACTGAAGTGGGCCCAGAATGCCTGAACCTAGCTGATTTTTTAGCAGGACTTGAGCTTGGCGGAGTGAGACCACAGGGAGTAGGAAAAGTAGGCCAGTGAATCTCCCCACGATGATGCCTTATGGAGGGGGAGTACTTGACCCAGGAGAGATGACATCTGTGGGTCATGTGGAAGAGGGCCTCAGCATGGGGACAAAGGTAGCTGTCCTTCTGGCACTCTCCATGAAGCCACAAAACACAATCCCTCCCTGTGTGACTCTAATTTGCTCTGAGCTGCTATTCCTCCTCTAGAGCCCCAAGTGAGTGCCCACAAACAAGATTTTGTGCACTGGCCTTTTAAGAGGCCACCTGGGTTTCTAGCAGACTCCCATCTTTCCCTGGCAGATGGAATCCCCAAAGACTTTCACTGTCTAATGTTAAGTGGCATGTCTTCCTGGCTCTGATTCTCCAGGTTGAGGAGCCCAGAATTGGGTTGAGACCCCTTGCTCCTCAGGGGGAAGTTTTGCAGCTGAGATGTCACTCTAGATTCTCAACTGCCACACATGAATGTGAGGCCATCCCTTTTTGTATTTCTGCCCTTTCTACCAGTCTCGACATGGCTTCTTCTCTACGTCCTTAGTTAGACGACTTCTGTTCAGCTAGTCTTCAGTTCACTATTCAAGTTGATTGTTCTATAATTTAGTTGAAAGTCCAATTTGGTCCTGGGAGGAGTAAGTGTAACTTCCACCTACTTTGCTGTCATCTTGGATCCCCCTAAAGGGCACCTTTCTATGAGTTGTTGCTCTGAAGAGATGGCTTAGTCAACCAAGAGATGATGTCCAACTGTTAGTGCAAAAGTGAAAGTCCCTCGTTGCTAGTGCATGTTGCTAGGGAAGGACAGCACTGGTGTTGACAGGCAAGCTGATCTCTTTCAAGGGTCACTGAGCAGTTTTCACCACTCCAGGTAAAAGAGCTGCCTTTACCATGGCAAGAGCAAATGACCCAAAGGTCTTCAAAGAGCTACTTAGATCAGAAAAGTGTAGCCTTGCCCAAACAGAACACTCTCGGATAGTCCTCAGAAACTTTCAGTATTTATAGTCTAACTGTCCTCTGGCCATATTTCCTTCTCTATGTGTTTTATTCAATAACCGCCACCCCCCCAGCAAGACCCCTGTTGATGATCTTATGAGTGCTCCTCAATGACAGCAGATGAGATGATGACATCCTGACAGAGCTTACTTCTCTCTTACATCAAAACAACTGTACTCTTAAAAATGACTTCATTTTTTCATAAGCAAAAGTGGACTTGAAATCATATCAAATCAACACACAGCAGCTGGCTAACAATAACAAAAAATACTTTTTTGACTCTGTAGTTCTTTCCTTCCCAGGGCTTCCTGCTCCCCTCTTCCATCTCTTAGGGTATTTCACTGTGTTTATTCATACACCTTCTCAGATGCTCCTGCTTGCATGAGAAGTGAGGGGACTGCACCTCCTGCTGTGGCTGCCTACCAAGGCTGACACCAGCTCTGCCAGCCAGGTACTGCCTGTGGCCAACGCTCTCCAAAAGAATCACTCTGCAGATGCCTCTAAAGTGGAAAAAATCCCCTTCAATTCATTACACAGATACCTTTACACAAATCAATTATTTGGGGTTATTACCTGAAGACCTTTATTTCTTAAGGACTTGGATATAAGCCATATGCTTGTGTCCCTTCTCCACCCTTTATTCCTTCCTGCTGGTTTGAAAACAGACTTGGTGGCTGGAACTGGGGAAATCAACATAGGCCATAGGTGACCCAAAATGAGGTAATGGATTGCTGATCATTAAGCCCAAATGGCCCTGAGTTTCTGATGCCATAGGATACTATACCAACTGAATTGCTTGCTTCCAGATGCTTATGTGAAAGAGAAATAGATTTCGATCTCCTTTGAACCACTGCTATGTTGGGATTTGTACCTCACAGGTAAACCAAATCCTACTAACATTCTTTAGCTTTTTTTGTACTTAATATTCTCAGTTAAGTGTGCTTAGTTGAAAGTGACAGAACAGCAGGCTAGTGGGGATTTGAGCAACAAGATATTTACCTGTCCCCCATTACAAGAAGTATTAAGGTAAGGAGTTTTAGAGTTTGTTTGTTAAAGGAAAAAACACAGGCCCCAAATGGCATCACTCTGCTAAAAGCCTATGATACCAAAACTAGATTTAATAACTGGTCTAAATGCAGTTTCCATCTCTCCCAGAAACATAATCTTAACAACTGATCTAGAATTTCTGGTCATGAACCAGGAAAGTAATCTGTGGGCCCTCGCCATCCCCCCATAGAAAGAAGAGGCAATCTACATGATAAAACCCTTCCTGCTCTCTTTCCCCAAAGAAAAGATGTCCTGGCCCCCAAAATAGTTTTCTTCTCTTTTGTTAATAACCCCCTTGCCCATCCTTCTTCTAATAAAAATCTCCCATTTTGTACAACCCCTCAAAGCCCCCTTCTAGTTGCTAGAAAGGATGCTATCTGATTCATGAACAGCTTAATAAAACGAATTCGATCTTAAATTTACTCAGTTGAATTTCGTTATTTACTAGTTCTGTGTTCAACACCACCAGGATCTTAGGGCTGTTCCTCTGGTAGGCATGGCCGGCTACCTGTTCATAGTCCAACTGTAGCAGCTCATTCTCACACAACAGCATCCAGGGAAGGAGCTCTCTCCTTTATCAGGTAGAAAATCTCTCCCATAAACCCACAAGCAGATTTATACCTCACTGCTCACCCCTAGCTCAGTCACTGCAAAGGCGAAGTGAGATTGCCCAAACTGGTGTAGCCTGTGGTCACTTATTCCTGAGCTGGGGCACTTAGTCATTCAAACCAAGCCACTGTTCGTTAGTAAAGAAGCAGGGGAAATGGCTGGGGGGGGGGGGAGTCGGCAGCCATTGCTCTCTACTAATTAAAAAGCATACACTGTGGGATAAAGACATTCTGGTCCTTGATTTGATTTCATTCTGCAGTCGTGTTGACATTGTTCTAAAATGCCAAAACTAATTTCCTTCACTTGGGGCTTTTCCATTTAGAATAGGCTACCCCATGATTTAAGGCGAAAGAAGAATTGTGTGTAAACAATACTTCACTAACCTTATAATTAGGAAAGATTATGATTTAATCATTCATGCTCAGCACAAAGCAACCTTGGAGAGAAACAAGTGGTAATTATTTTAAGAAACACTAGCCCCAGGGGCCCCCAGGCCATGTCCTCTCCTTCTGGATTACGTCTCTCTTCTTGAATACTGTGCCCTTCCCCCTCGGTGCTCTCCAGCTCCCCTCACCTTTCTCCCGAGTGCACTTCCCTTCTTCCAGACTTGCCCTTCTCTTTTGCTATTGTTCATTTTCTCTTTATTTATTTTGCCTTTTTTGCTCCTCCATGCCTTTCAACTTCTCCTCGTACTGAAGCATTTCTGGTAAGATCCGTTGTTTCTTTCCTTCTTTTTTCAAAAATATGTTTTTATTGATTTTAGAGAGAGAAAGGAAGGGAAAGGGAGAGAGAGAGAAACATCCATGTGAGAGAGAAACATTGATCTGCTCCTTCCTGCATGTCCCCCACTGGGGACCAAGCCCATAACCTGGGCACGTGCCCTGACCAGGAATCAAACCAGTGACGATGTCCAACCAACTGAGCCACACTGGCCAGGGCAGGATCTATTGTTTCATTCGATTTCTTTCCTGGTCATTATTCTTACTTTTAAAAGCAGGTGAGTTAAGTGTTTGGGCGTCACCTTTGCAATAAAAAAAGCTTTCCCAAAATAAACTAAACTAAATGAAAACAAAAGAAAATCTTCTCCCATTTCTGTCCCATGACTGATTAATTACATTCGGTATTTGGTCTTCTGAGGGAAAGAAACAGCAAAAAGCAATATCCTATTAGGCTCTCTTCTTTGATTTGATCTAATTAATTCAGTCAAGCTCTGGCAGACAATGCAAAGCCATATGGGCTGTCATGAAGCCCAGCAAATATTCATGTAGCTGGATCCTCTCAGGTACTTGGCTACTGACACAGAGATCTGGCTGGGACCCAGCGCTGAAGATGAGAGTCCTGCAGGAGGGTGGTATAGACTGAATCGTGTCTCCCAAACCTCATATGTTGAAGTCCTAACCCCCAAGGTGACTATATTTGGAGATAGAGCTTTTACAAAGTAATTAAGGTTAAATGAAGTCATAAAGTTAGGACCCTAATCCAATAGAACTGTGCCCTTATAAGAAGAGAGCT
Source organism: Miniopterus natalensis (assembly GCF_054644295.1). Classification (NCBI taxonomy): domain Eukaryota; kingdom Metazoa; phylum Chordata; class Mammalia; order Chiroptera; family Miniopteridae; genus Miniopterus; species Miniopterus natalensis. The sequence goes on along the minus strand of NC_142089.1, from coordinate 65,907,981 downwards.
TTCTCTCTCTCTTCTTTTCCCCCTTCCCTCCCCCTTACCAAAGGACATAAGAAGGTAGCTGTCTGCAGTTGAATCAGCCAGTACCTTGATCTTGGTAGAGAGTTCCAGACTGTAGAACTGTGAGAAAATTAATTTCTGTTGTTTAAGCCACCCAGGCCGTGATACTTTGTTATGGCAACCTGAGCTGACGAATACAGGGGCACAGTGTCTGAGCCTATGGATGAGAGACAAGACTAACAGCTCGAAACCATTTTCTCATCCAGCCTCCTCCCAGCCTATAGCTCAAGTCTCACCTCCCAAGTAGGCTTTGCTCCTTCACCCATGAATCAATTGAATCAACTCTGGCTTCTGGGGGTTGAATGAGGAGGGAATGAAACTTTCTTGAAATGAATTATATCTCTTTCACATCTGTGGATTCTCTATTATTTCTAGGGTGATTTCTTTCTTTTTAAATTCCACCCATAAAATTTTTAGTATATAATCCCTAAAAGATAAGAATTCTCCAAAAATAGCCATAATTATCACATCCTTCAAAATTAACAATAATTCCTCAATATCAACTGTCTAGTATTTATATTTCCAATTGTTTCATGAGTGCATTCATGTGTGCATTTTAATTTTTACAAATTGTTCAACTGAATCAAGATCCAAATAAGGCCTATCAAATATAGTGGTTACTATGTTGCTTGAGTTTCTTATACTCTATAGAATCCTTTTTCATCATTTCATTTTCTCCAAGTTTTTGTTGTTGTTGTCATTATTAGGTAATTTGTCCTAGAGTTTCCTTGTTTGGGTTTTCATGGTATTTTAACATGCTATTTTTGTCTTTGTAATTTCCTGTGAATGGCTAGTTGGACCTAGAGGCCCGATCAGAGGCAGGATGAATTTTCTTGAAAACTACTTCATAAGCGTTGGTGTGTTCTTCCATGTGGAGGAATATAATATCTAGTTGTTTTTCTTTGTGTGATGTTGGCAGCCACTGATGATTAATATGTATATCCATGAACTCATTAAGGGATGTAAAATGGTGGTACTCTACTAATCTTTGTTCCTTTATTACCTGGAATAATTCTATAAAGAGAAACTTCCCCTCATCTACTGTTCAGTTATCAAGTGGTACAGCTCATGTAGGAACATCAGGATACGTGCTTGATAATTTCCTGTTGCTTATCAGTGTCAAATAAATGTTAGTTCAACAGTGTTCTCCTAAGGTGACCAATTAGAAATTCGTCTGAGTTGCTTTTCTGTTTTGTCTTGTTTGTGACATTAAGAATGTGTGAATTTTCATATATTTTATTTGTCTCAAATCCATTGCAGTTATTATTTTTAGTAACCTTAAGTTGTTCAATCTTTAAGCAGGAGAGCTCCTTCAGTTTGGCTCCTGTGTCCTTTCAATATGCCTTTAGTAAGTCGTCTGTGGTATACTCTTTCGTCTTTGATTTCTAATCTAAAATGATATTCCAGCTTCTTACTGAGACCTAGAATCAGTCATTTCTCCAAGGAGCTCTTTCCTTTTAGTGGGAAGTGGTATTGCAAGATCACAGTCCGGCTGCTGAGGATATCATTGCTATGAGGTCAATCATTATTTTCTTGGCTATTTCTGTAAACAGGACTAGAGAATTTTTGTAATTTTTTTTTTTTAATTTTAAGATAAAATACATCATGAGAACATATTGATACTTCCAATTTAAGGGTTTATTTAACCTTTTCTTTCTTAAATATGTCCTTTCTCCTACAGCAATAAAACTGCTTGTGAATGACACTGGAAATGATAGAATTCGAATATCACACCATTATTCATCTGCTTTATCCCACAACACATCCACAGCAGTCTTAGAGAAAGAATGCCACCACTCGCCAACAATAAATACTGTCACCAATGTTAAGTTTTTCCCTGTTGTCTTAAAGTCTATCCCACTAGAGACGTACAGTTAAATGACTGTGTTGAAAGCGTCCTGGAACAGTTCTCCTTTGTGTGGCCATCTTTCCGAATACAGATCTGAAAGGTCTGGAAGGACCAAGCCAGGGCAGAGGTGAAGGACCAGCCCAGAGAGAACCTTGTGCTTCCCAGGCAGCCACATGCTCTCACATCCAGCTTAATTTTATCCCGCTGTTTCCTTCATTCGGTCCCCCTAACTCCGGGTATCTCTGTTCATCACTCTGTGCTCAGCTGTCCCAGCCCTACCTTCTAACTTCAAATGTCAGGTATTGGTGGTGTAGTTACGTTTACCCCATACCTGAGGATATGAATCAAGATTTACCAAAAAAAAAAGTTCACACCCCTTAAAAAACTTTTTAAGAAATAGGGTTTATTTTTTAGAACACTTTAAGTTTCACAGCAACACTGAGCAGAAGATACAGAGAGTTTCCATATAACCCTCCCCCATTTACGCAGCAGCCTCCCCCATTATCAACATCCGCCATCAGGGTGGTGCATTTGTTACAATCAGTGCACCTATATGGACACATCATTATCACCCAAAGTCCACAGTTCAGACTAGGGGCTCACCCTTGATATTATACATTCTATAGATTGGGATAAATGTATAATGACATCTACCCACCATTATATATGCTCCGTCTAGTCATAGCTTTCTGCCCACTAACCCCTGGCGTCCACTGGTTTTTCACTGCCTGCCTAGTTTTGCCTTTTCCAGAATGTCAGAGTTGGAACCATACAGTGGGTAGCCTTTTCAGATTGGCTTCTTTCACTTGGTATTATGCATTCAAGTTTCCCCCATGTCTTTTCATGGCTTGATGGCGTATTTCCTTTTAGCATTGAATAATATTCCATTGTCTCAATGTACCACACTTTATCTATCCACTCACCTGCTGAAGGACCTCTGAATTGTTTCCAGGTTTTGGCAATCATGAATAAAGCTGCTGTAAATATCTGCGTACAGGTTTTTTGTGTGAACGTAACTTTTCAGTTCCTTGGGGAAAATACCAAGGAATGCAATTGCCGGATTGTATGGGAAGAACATGTTTAGTTTGGAAAGAAAGTGCCAAACTGTCTTCCAAAGTGACTACTATTTTGCATTCCCAGAAGCAACGAATGAGAGTTCCTGTTGCTCTCATGCTTGCCAGTATTAGGTGTTGTCAGTGTTCTGGATTTGGGTCATTTAAATAAGTGTCTAGTGGTATATCATTATTTTAGTTAGCATTTTTCCTATGACATATGATATGGGATATCTTTTCATATGCTTATTTGCCATGTGTGGTGAGGTGTCTGTTAAGGTCTTTGGCTCATTTTTTAATCAGGCTGTTTATTTAATTATTGAGTTTTAAGTGTTCTTTGAATATTTTGGATGAGTCCCTTTTCAAATACGTCTCTTGCAAATATTTTCTCCCAGTCTGTGGCTTGTCTTTTCTTTCTCTTGACAATATCTTTTGCAGATTACAAATTCAATGAAGTCCAGCTTATCAGTTCTTTCTTTCATGGATCATGACTTTAGTACTGTATCTAAAAAGTTATGGCTAAATTCAAGGTCATCTAGATTTTTCTCCTTCTAAAAGTGTTACAGGTCTGTGTTTTGCATTTAGACCTAGGATCCATTTTGAGTTCATTTTTGTGAGGGGTGTAAGGCTTGTGTCTACATGTTTTATTTTGGTGGGGTTTTTTTGCATGTAAATGTACAGTTGTTCCAGCACCATTTGTTGAAAAGACTATTTTTGCTCCATTATATTAGCTATGCTCTTTTGTCAAAGATCAGTTGACTATATTTTTTTTGGGGGGGGGCAGTATTTCTGGGCTCTCTCTTCTGTTCCACTGGCCTATTTGTCTGTTCTTTCTCTAGTACCTCAACATATTGATTACTGTGACTGTACAGTAAGCCTTGAAGTCAAATAATGTTAGTCTTCCAACTTCACTCTTCTCCCTCACTACTGTGAAAAGTCTTTTAACTCTTCTTATACATTTTTGAATCAGTTTGTTGAGATTCACAAAATAACTTGCTGGGATTTCAACTGAGATTACATTGAATCTTTATATCAAGCTGGCAAAAACTAATATCTTGACAATGTTGAGTCCTCCTATTCATGAGCTTGGAATATCTCGTTTATTTAATTCTTATTTGATTCATATACCTTTAATGCAATAATTCCATTTCTTTCTCTTTTTTCATTTCTGATAAGTAAATCAAAAAAGAAAACATATATGCAGCATCGATTTTATTAACTCAATGACAAGATAGTTTTGAGACTTTAAAATGAATAAAAAGTTTTCTAGGGAACATGTTTAAAATGTTGATTCTGTTTGTAAATTTAAGTACAATGCCCTGACCACCAGTTAGGTTGGGTACCTTCTCATATGTCTATTGGTTATTTTATTTTTACTTTGTGTGAAGTGCCTGTTTATGTGGGAGTTTTAGTTATTTTTTCCTGTGTTCTCAGTTTTTCCCTTATTGATTTGTAGGAATTTTTTATATATTAAAAATAATTTTTAATTTTGCAACTATTTTTTTTCTATTATGTGATTTGCCTTTTCACTCTTTTCATGATGTCTTTTGATTAACAGAATTGTTGATTTTATTAAAGTTAAATTTATCAATTTTTCACGTTTCATGGTTAAATTCTTCACTATTTTTGGGTCATTGAAGTCTTCCTACCTTCTATATGCTTTATAATTTTGCCTTTTACATTTAGGTATCTCATCTACCTAGAATTTTTATGAATGATTTGAGGTAAGAGTCCACTTTTACTTTTTTCTCTATGCGTATCTACTTGTCCCAGCAGTACCATTTGAAAAGTCTATTTCCCCCACCAATATACAAAGCTATCCTGGTCAGTAATTTTCCCTATGAGCGTATTTCTGTTTCTAGAGTCTTATTCTATTCCATCATCTGTTTACCATTCCTGCATCAATACTGTAGCTTTATAGCATATGGGAAGACAAATTCACTTCTTGAATTTTTCTTCAAGTGTGTTTTGACTTTTTATTGTTTGCATTTCCATACACTTTATAAGCAGTAATTCAATTTCAAAAATTAATTTGATTTAATTTGTATTTGTACTGAAAGGACTAAAGTTTAATTTAGAAGAGTTGGCATGTTTAAGGAATACTGAATCTTCCAGTCCATCAACACTTTGTGTAACTCTTTGTTGATTTAGGGCTCTCTTAATGTTTAATAAAGCTTTATTATTTTCTACACAAAGGTATTTTTTCCATCTGTTGTTAGATTTATTCCTAAGTGTGCTTAGATGTTCATGTTAAAAGTATTCTTTTTCTTAGTTCATTTTATAATTGTTTGTAGCTAGTACATAAAATGTAAGTGGTGACAGTGGACGTCCTTGTCTGATCCCAACAATAAGAGGGCCTACTGGTCATCAGAAAGTTTAAGGGCTAGATCATGTAGGGTTCTGTAGACTTTTGAAGGATTTGGGATTCTCTGAGTGAAATGCAGAGCCGCTGCAGGGTTTTGAGGAGAGACATGACACTATCTGACTTGCATCTTAAAGCTGTCAGCTGTGTTGGAATAGACTATAGGATAGCAAGCATGGAAAGAAATAGCAAGCATGGAAACAGGGAGGCCAGTCGTGAAGCTGGTCTCATAATAATCCATATGTGAGGTGGTGGTGGTCGTCCCATAGTAGTGGAGCTGGTGAGCTGTGGTTAGATTCTGGATATACTTGGAAGGTCAAGACTAAAGGGTTTTCTGATAGATTAGATGTGAGTCATGGTGGGGGAGGAGGGAAGATAAATTAAAACTGGCCCCAAATTTGTTTCACACATGTGGCTGGAAGAATGGTTAATGCATTTTTGGCAGATAAAATCTCAAGTTCATTTCATTACCTGTTGAATTTGAGATTTCTATTAGACAGCCAAGTGGTATTGTCAGCTAGGTCATTGATCTTGAAATTGGGAGAGAAGTCCAGGCTAGAAATATAAATTTGTGAACCTCAGCATATAGATGGTATTTAAAGTAAATAGTCTAGATCGATAACCAAGGAAGTAAGTGTACATAAAAATAAAAAGGGGGGGGGCAAGGATTCACCCTGGTGAAAACCAACATTAAGAGTTTAGGGAGAAGAAGAAAAATCTGCAAAAGGGATGGGGAATGAATAGACAGTGAGGTAGGTAGGGGACAGCATAACTATGCTGTACTGGACACCAAAGAAAAAGGTATTTCAAGAAAGGCAAAATTCCCTCTTACTCTGTCAAATGCTATTGATAGATGAAGGCAGAGGTTGGCCATTAGATTTATCAAGGTCATTTGATGACCTTGATAAAAGCTGTGTTTGGTAGAGTGATGAGGGAAAAGCATAAGTGAGTGGGAAAAGAATGGGCAAAGAAGAAGCTGTGAGAGTTTTGCTACAAAAAGAAGCAGAGAAATGGGTAGATGGAGGGCGATTTGGGGGCAAAGGGGTAGTTCTTTTTTTCCCTAGGAGGGAGAAACAAGCATATGTTTGTATGCTGATGGAAATAACCTGATAAAGAGTAAAACAACTGAATATATAAGAAGCATATTCAATTGTGGCTGGTCCTGGTGTCTCCCACCTGGTTTGGCTGCTTTTTTGGGCCTGGAGCTGAAATACAACTGAGGCCTAGATGTTATTTCTGGGGAGGTGACCTCTGTATCTGTTGTAAATTGCTCTGTCATTTTGTTTAGCTTATCTATCTCAGAGATTTTATCTGCCAAAAATGCATTAACCACTCCCTATTTCGCTTGCCCTGGCTTACTGGCCTGTCTCAGAACCACTCAGGTGATAAGAACTTGAGCTTCATCTATTCAGAGGGGCCCAGGGGCTGGGTCCAACAACGCAGAGGTGGCTTTCTTCCCTCCTGCTCTGCTCTCCAGCATCACTTTCCTTGCTGTTCCCTGAAGCCAAAGGCGGCAGACTTACCTCTGGCTCTCCCTGGCCCTATGTTCTAGAACTTTGGGGGTCCCATCTTTATGGAGCACATGTTCGTCTGCTAGGGCCACCGTAAGAAAGTACCACAGAATGGCAGAGCTTAAACAACAGAAATTTATTTTTCACAGTCCTGGAGGCTGGAAGTCCAGTAGAGCTGGTTTCCTCTGAGGCTTCTCTCTTCTGGCTTGCAGAAGGCTGCCTTCCTGCTGCCCCGTCACAGGGCCTTTCCTCTGTGTGCAGGCTCCTGGTGTCTCTTAGTGTGCACTGGTCTCTCTTTCTTAAAAGATTACCAATCAAACTGGATTAAGCCACACCCTAAAAACCTCATTTTAACATAGTTCTATCTTTAAAGGCCCTGTCTCCAAATACAGTAACATTCTAAGTAACTGGGGGTTAGAGCTTAAATATATGAATTTTGAGGGTACAGAATTCAGCCTTTAACAGAGAAAGAGTCTCCTAGATGACTCCCCCCTTAGGGGGAGCCCACCTTTGATATCTGTCCCCTTCACTTCAGGAAACTGTCAAAACCTGTCTGCATTCACCTGAGTCAGCAAATGCCCTCAGGGCACAATAGATTTAAATAATTGGGTTCCTATTAGTCCTCTTGGTTCCCATTTCCATTTAAATTTTAACCTGTTAATTTATTACTATCTTGTCAGCTTTTTCATGTTTTAATAACTTAGCCTGGCAAAGTATCAGTACCACCAATTATATTCTACTGAACTGTATATAGCAAATAAAAGAGCACTTTGCCCATTTCATAAAAAAAAAATTTTCCACTCTATTTGTGTTTTGTTTTAATTTTATCTTTCAACATACAGAGATGTAACTATTAAGCGTAGCAGAGCCTCAAGCACTGAGCACAGAGCTGTTTAAAAGTGGGATTTCATTAAATATTGGTTGAATAAATGAATAAATGATGTTCTTTATTATTATGTGGCCCAATATGCTGCTCTTTCTCATTGTGAATTTTCCTATTTGTAGGCCCCAAAGTTTAAAAAAAAGTTACTCTTATCATTCATACATTAAATGCAAAAGGTACTCTGGGGTAAAAAAAATTTTTTTTTTAAATCAGTCAATATTTTAAAAATATATGATAGTACAAATATAGGTGGAATTAATACAGACCTTAACGTTGTTTAGCCAACCTGACTACACACCAGGCCTCTGAAGACACTCCCTGGCTAAAGACCTCTCTGAGTGTGATGAGCCCCTGCTGTCCTGAAGTCAGTTCATCACATTGGGAGGCGTGCTTGCATACCACCAAGGACGTTACACCTATTTGCTTATTCAGAATTGTTCTCCAAGCCACGTCCAAGGACCTGGGCTTTAGAAACGCCAAACCAGTCTTAGGACATAACTTGGCAAAGGAGTTCACTTCTCAGAGTGGCCTCTCAGCCTCCCTTCCATTTCCATAATCCCTTTTGTCCTTCCCAGTTGCAATGCCTGAAGAGCAAGGAGAACAGTAAATCTCCATCCTAGTGACACAACCAGTACTCACAGCAGGAGCTCCCTCACTTCCAAAGAGTCCGGGAGCACGTCCCCATTTGGTGAGGTGTCCTATTTATACCAGTGACCTTCCCACATGCAGAACCTGAACAGCTGCGCAATATATATAACGGAATGGAAAGTAACATGACACACGTTTCAAAGAGAAAACTGGAAAGGGATATGTATCCCACGTTCCTTCCAGCTCCTAAGAGCTATGCTTCTTTGAGTCCATATCATAAAAATAACAAGAGAGTCAGCATGCGGTATGACAGAGGAGGCTGTTTTAGGCAAAATTATTTTGACTTCCTAAAGAAAAAGCCTGAAATTTAAAAGGAAATATTTGAAACAAACAAACAAACAAAAATAGGTTACTGATAAAGACTTTTAATGAGTGATATAATTATTCTCTTTCTGAATTTGAAATAGTACATTTTAAAAGGTATTAATTTTTCTACTTAATATGTTTTAATATAATTATGCATTTATTTATTGGTGCCCTTGAGATTCAGGATCATGTGTGTATGATGATCTCCAGGGCCTATTTATCACAGTGTCACTCTTATGACAGTAACTTAATTCATGTGTTATAATTAATAAGCTGTGACAATCTCAAGAGTCAGATATGTGTGTGTTTTGGTACATACCTGTAATTATAAGGAACTGTTTGCATTTATGGAGAAACCGCTGTGTCTACCACTGTGCTCAAGGGACTGAACCTTCGAGGGCATGCAACCCATTGTCATAAGTAGAGTGAAGATACTGGGCTTTGTGTAAAATATTTTAAATCATAACGTTAAAGTCAAGTTAAATAAACTTTTTCTCCATCAACAAAACAGCTCCACTGTCTTCCGGTTACACATGAAGCTCACCCCTGGCCTACGGAGTTAGAAAACCAAGGTCAAAGGCAAGGATCTCCTTGTTTGCCTGTGCCTACCGCCCCTCCCTGCTTACACCATCTTCCCGTCACACCACCCCTGATCTGGAAGAAAGTGTGTGCCGCCTGCCCGGATGGCTCCAATTGCTCCTACACTTGTATTATCTCTGTCTCTGAAACAAACTCGCTCTTTCTAATAGGGCAGCAGGAAAGCAGTAACGTTTTTCCATTATTAAACTGCCAGCGCTGCTCAGTAGAAAACACAAAGGGCCCACCAACACCTGAATATGGGCAAATGATTTTGAAATAATTTTGGTTTATTTTTTTTTTTTACTATAGAAAGAACATGGGGACTTAATTCTTTCCCATCACACCCCACCCAATTTTACCCACTAGTTAATTATTTCTGGGATATAAAATTAGTTTTCTTCCTTTTTTTTTTTTTGTTTTTCAGGGAAGGGATGTTTTGAATGGGCTAATGGGAAAGTCATTTTACCAATATGAAGTGAAATCTTGTTCTCAGAATTCAAATAGGCACGAAGGTGGAAATATGGGAAAGGAACACAGATTTGTGTGTCCGTAAACCTTGGGCTAGTGTTCTAGATAGACTATCAGTTCCCTTCCTGCTCTAGAATTCCCAAATTCTGGGATTTGAATGAAGAAAGGTGGTAAGGAGGAAAGACAGGTGAGCAAAAAGTTTGGAGCTACCTCCAGAAATGACTGACACGCTCCCTTTTAACAACAGTGGTACAAGGCTGACCTGGTGGGGTTGAGACCTACAAGAAAAGCTCTTTGTTGGGTGAGAAAGGCACTGAAAGAATATACCTTGTTATGGAAGTTAGGAGGAGGTGTAGACACAAGCAGAGACTGAAATATGGCTAGTCAGACAATGCAAAGTAGATATCTACAACTCAGAATCAGTGGACCTTAAATGGCAGATGAAGACAGGGAATCCGAGAACTGTGAATTTTTGTAGATTCAAGAACAGGGGAAGGTGGCATGAGGAAAGTTGGCTGGGACTTAGGTAGATTTAAAAAGATGGAAACTGTTCGAAACTGTGTTCAAAGTAGACCTCTAGGCCTCGGGAAGAAAAAAAGGCCAATTTTCAAAAATAGACATAAGTAAACCTGAGTAAAGGGTACATGATAGTCTACTGTGATGGATTTATCATGGCTACAAGTCTAGTACTTCTTCCACCAAGAAATGGACCCTATATTCTGTAACCTTGAATCTGGGAAGGCCTTTTGATTTATCTGACCAACAGAATATTAAGAAAAAGATGTTATGCTAGTTTCTTGGCCCAATCTTTTAGCAACTGGCAGCTTCCACTTCCTGTCTTTTGATACACTCTTGGAAATCATCTGCCATGTTTTGAGGAAGCCCAAGCAGTCCTATAAAGAGGCCTACATATAGAGGAACAAGGTTCCCAGCTGACAATACCAGCTGACTTTTCACCCAATAGCCATGTACGTGAGCCACTGTGGAAATGAGTGAGCTATCTTGGAATTGGAGCTACCTCCAGAGATCACTTATATGTTCCATCTTAACAAAAGTGGTACAAGGCTGCCCCAATTAAGCTGCCCCAGCTGATGACAGATGGAGCAGAGATTAGCTGTCCCATGAGTATTGCCCGAATTACAGATTTATGAGCATAGTACACTATTGTTGCTATTTTAAATATCTGAATTTTGGGGTGATTTGTCATGCAGCAACAGAGGACCAGAATATTTATTATATTACCTCTATTTTTATGTATGTATGAAGATTCCTATATCAAAAAATGTTTTAAATGGTTACAAAGACATAGCAGAATGATGTAACTTGTCATTTGTGACTTAGCACGGCAGTGTTTCTCAAAGAGTGGTTTGGGAACCATTTGTATCAGCATTCACCTGGGGTGAATGGATCCAGCATCAGACCCAACCTCTTAGAAAAGAAAAGGAATATGCATTTTTTCACAAGCACTGCCAGGGAGTTCTGATATCCTTTTTAGTAGGAGAGACACTGGGTTAGAGCAGAGGTTCTCAACCTTGGCTTCACATAGTAATCAGCTGGCGCACTGTACGCAATGTTGGTGCCTAAGTCCCACCCCCGAGGTACTGATTAAAGAGTCTGAGGTGCACCTGGGCCCTGGGATTTATAAAAGCTCTCCAGATGATTCCAACATGCAGCCAGGGTGGAGAACTGCTGAGCAAAAGGTTCGGGTCTGAGAGTTTGCAACATCTGAGCTGCAAGGAAGTCAGCTGTACAAGATATGTGGAGAAGAGGGCTACAGAGACTGCGAGGCAAGCAGAGTGTGCTGGAGAAGGCCAGCTGTGAGGGTGTATGATTCAAAAGGACAACAGGAATTCTCTGTGAGACTGTGACAAGCACTAAATTCACCAATACGGGGTGGAAACTGGAAGACTGTCAAAAAACCTCTCTATTTTTCATAATTTTGGAGTAATGGGAAAGGAGGTTTTTCTTCATGATTGAGTAGAAAATAGATGTTTTTATACTGAGAAAAATCCTGATTATAATTTCCTTTTCAAAATTATTTCTACCCCTCCTTTAATATTTTATTTGTCTCTTTGTATTTCAAAGGAGCTTCTGAGCATGACTTAACATTTGAGCCTCTGATTTTTAGTGGCATGGTGAGTTATTAAAGGAATGGGGTTCTGGGGAGAGTTGGTAAGTACCAGGAGTCTGCAAGATGCTTCAATGGACTGCAAGCAGGCAAAGGTGCAAAGGTGACGGGACACAAATTATTGATGCATGAGTGTTCATAGCTTTCCCCCTTTCCCCACAAAGATAATTTAGTATTGTCCACTTAACTTCCACCTTCTTACCCCTTACCCCACCCCCTAAATGGAAGGAATGTAGATGGAAAACTGAGAAGAGATACCAGAAAAGTGTACTGGTTGTTTATTGAGAGTTTTACTCTGGACCATCTTTGAGGTATGAGAGAATTAGGTGGGAGAAAACTTGAGTATTGCTGTGGGTTTATGAAGGGAATCTCTTTTGATATTCTCTGAGAACCAAATAAGAGGATGGAGTTGCTTTTTAAGTACTTCCACTTGCTCCTTGAACACATCACCACTATGAGACTGGTCCCAGATATGTAAGTATGGCATAATTATGAACCTAGATTCAGAAGCTGTGGTGCCACTCCAGGGACTTTCTGCTCTCTTTGTAAATTAGATGCAAAATTTCTGGGCCAATTTTCCACCTTCATAGTATTTATATACACTTTTGTTAATCAGCTACTAAGAGTTACCATATATATTTGACTAGTCAATTTTTCAGCATCATGAGAGGAAAACAAAACGTATTCTTATTACTCTATTGCAGACGGAATCTCAAATCTAAAATATTTTGTTTATAGTTATATGAGAGAAGTAAGGAAAGATTTCTTCCTGGGCAATAATAACACAGACCACCAACTATCTTGTATAAACCCCATCTCTCATGAGAAACAACTACTTTCATTTGCTTCAAAATAACCAGACAAGATGCCCTAGCCAGTTTGGCTCAGTGGATTAGAGTGTCAGCCCGAAGACTGAAGGGTCCTGGCTTCAGTCCCAGCCAAGGGCACATCCTCGGTTGCAGGCTCAATCCCTGCCCCAGTTGGGGCTCATGCGGGAGGCAAACAATTGATGTGTCTCTCTCACATCAGTGTTTCTCTCTTCCACTCTCTCTGAAAAGCAATGGAAAAAAATTATCCTCGGATAAAGATTTAAAGAAATAATAAATAACCAGATAAGAGTGTTAGTTAGGAAATGGTACTAAATAGAGCCTTTGGGAACAGGGATAGTTAATACTGGTGGATCCCATTCATTTCCCCATCTCCTTGCAGGTGGGCTGGGAGCCATTTGACTAGATCTCGACAATGAATTTCAAATAGAAGTGATGTTTGTCACTTCCAAGTTTGTGCATTTCAAAGCCAATGAGTTTCCTCTGCCCCCTTTCACCGTAACCTGGAAGTTGTGATGCAGATGACAAAGCTACAACTCAGAAGCAACCTAGATGCTGGTCACTGCTTGGATGAGCGCTCTATTAAGGGACACCTGCATCAGATTGTGACATGAACAAGAAGTACATTTTAGAGCTTTATTTGACACAAAAGCATAACCTAGCTTTGCCCTGACTAATGTGGTCCCTGGGGAAATGAGGAAGAGATTCTGCTGTCTTTTTCACTGGAAAACTATGTAGAGAGAGGAAAGACTATAATTACTGCTTTAGAAACCAACTCATGAAGGCTACCTGCCAGTATGGTGTCAGCTGCAAGACGGATGAGATATAAATGTTGTGAGGCAAGACAATTTTGTATTTATTTGCCCAGATTCTGAGGTCCCCCCTGATCTGCTGACTAATGCCTTTTATGACCAAGTTTTCAGTCAACCTTATAGTACGTACCTGGGGTCGAGCCTGGGCAGAATTTCAGGTTGACTTTGAGAAAGATACGGCAGTACCTTGGACAAAGCCACTAGTCTTAACCTGCTTACTGATTTCAACACTGCCTTGTCACTTGTTCAATCAACACCGAAGACTTTCTATAGCACTAGGCTGCCTTCATCCCCCAAGAATCTTTTGGTCAAGGGCAGCTGATTCAAAGAAAACCTGGCCTCTTGGCTCTAGGTTCTCAAAACTCCAAAACAGTGCTGTAGAATCTAGCATTTAGACAAAATAACATTTCTTTTTATTTTTTACATAAATAATAACCAGGCAAATTAAAACAAAGTGGGCTCTCAAAATCAACCCTCTCTCTTTTACTTAAAACTAAGAACTTTTCTTAAAGACCCAGTGAGATATCTTGGCCAGAGTGGCTCAGTTGGTTGAGTGTCGTCCTGTGCACCAAAAGGTTGCCTGTTCAATTCCCAGTCAGGGGACATACCTGGGTTTCGCATTCACTCCAGTTGGGTCATGATTGAGGTTTCTATCTTTATCTCTCTTCCTTCCTCTCTCTAAGCATGTTCTCGGGTGAGGATTTAAAAAAACATAAGACCCAATGAGATAATATCTTTGTAGCCCCAATTGGATAATATACTTGAAAGTGCCTTATGAGCCATTTGTTTTTGCTATTCACAGAAATGCTCCCTTGCTGGGTTTTAGAGAAATAGAGAATACTCACCTTATTTTTAAAAGACCATTTCATCCCAGTAACGATTTAGAATTATTGTCACACAGCCAGCTGCCTCATAGGTGCCTTTGTCTTTATCTGATAAAGCTGAGAATGCCCCCTCAGTGCCTATCTCTGTTTCAATAGAGCGCAATCTGGTTATTATGTGAGTTTTATTTTTTTTAAGCACCGAAACCCAGCATTTAGCCCATGGGTTTCTTTATTACCATCTAAGGAGTCCTGGCCGACTGGAGCCAGTTTTCTCTCTGACAGACCTTTAAATGATTCTTCATGCTTTTGTCACGTAATTAAAATTAGATTACTTCAACTCTCTGCTGGTTGGCCTGAGTGGGGGGCCCTTGGAAAGCTTCCAGCTGGCCCAGGGGCCTTTGAAAAGAGGAATAGGCCCAAAGACACTCAGCGGCCACCGCACCCCACCCACAGCCTGGGAGCCGCTGTGCCTATTTCCCACTCTACAGACTCGGAGGCACAGGTTGGTGTGTTTGTGTCTCAGGAGCGGAAGCTGGGCGAGCCCCCACTTTTGAGGCCCAGGGCGCTCACCTCGCAGTGCTTTGCCTGGTGGGTCCTCTAGGATGAGCCGAGCAGGAAGACCAAGCCGCCGAGCGCAGCCTTATAATGCGTGTTTGCTTCCACGTACTTGTTTGGTTTCTCAGCCAAGGCTGACTTCAAAAACCCCCCTCTCTTCCCTGGGTCTCCTTTAACCTCCGCACCCTCTGCCACCAGGACAGTCCCTAGCCGTGTCCCTGCCGGCCTCCAGGTGGTTTCCGTGTCGAGCAGCCTGAGGGCTCTCATCACTGTAGACGGCACCAAGCGACTCTCCCCAGTACACCCACTCCTGCTGAATCTGACACCAGCCTCCTCTCTCCTCCTCAGCTGCCCCAAACAAATATAGAATCAGGACAAGTGAAGGCCAGCGTTACTCTCCATCAGGGAACCCCAGCTTTCTCGGCTAAAAGAACAGCTCTGGTTGGGCACACCCGGCGCTTTCTCGAGCCAAACGCGCCCTTCATAAGCTCCCCGGCCACTCCACGGTCCACCTCGGCCTGCCCACCGCCCGCCCTCTCGCTGGTGCGCGGCGCAGCAGCGAAAGGATTCCATCAGGTGTGGGCTGGACGCCTGTGTCAGAAACTTAGCAGGGCGGTGACCTGGGGTAGGGTCTTCACCTCTCTGAACTTTATTTTCTTACCGCAAAATTAGAGCTAATACCCACCTCAGATGGCTGAAGGAGTAATAGACTTGGTGCCTGGTCAGAGTAGATTCTTCAACCTGGCGTCCCAGAGCAGGGAAATTGCTCTCATGCTTAGTTCTTAAACCCTGCCTCCCCTCTTTCTGTAAAAGGCAGCTAATTTCCCTAGTCTTTTGTTACTGTAGTCTTGACTGCTTCACAATAAGGTGGATCTCCTTTAATCCCCTATAAAAAGATAGACATCACAGTGTTCTCTGCCAGAAAGCCTCCGTTGCTCTTGCGTGTGCATGAGGGGTGTGTGCATGCCTGTGTATGTGTACCTAACGTTTATGGAGTATTTGCAATGTGCCAGGCATTGTGATGTGCACTAGGTATGGATTCCCTTATGTGAGGAGCTTCTATTACATCCCCATTTTACAGGGAGGGAACCAAGGCTTAGATGTCCTAAGTTGTCTGACGTTGCAGAATTAGCATGTGAATCTACAATGATCTTAAAATTAAAAGTTTAATCCTAAAAATGGAAAGAAGGCTAAGGGAATGGGAAGGAAAGGAAAGAAAGGGGGGGAAAAAGAGAAAACATATAGGAAATTTGTCTTTTGCTTTTCAAATTACTTTCTATATGTAGCAAATTACTACCAGTCACATTTGCTTTTAGTACGTGTTTCCAAAAGTTATGCTGTGTGCCAAGTTCAAGGGAAGAATGCAGACACTCTAACAACTGGTGACCTGCCCTGGGCTTGATGGGGCACAACAGGGCACAGTGGGCACAGGGCTTAGGGCTCACAGAAATGTCTTCATCTTAATTTCTTTTAAAGTCAGAAGAAAAAAATTGAATACAATAATATTGAATAATAATATCATTATCTTGCCTGGCCAGGTGTGGCTCAGCGGTTGAGCGTCGGTCTAGGATCCAGGAGATCATGGTACGAATTGCCGTTTGATTCCCGGTCAGGGCACATGCCTGGGTTGTGGGTTCGATCCCCAGGTGGGGGCATGCAGGAGGCAGTCGATCAATGACTCTCTCACCATTGATGTTTCTATCTCTCTCTCTCCATTCCTCTCTCTGAAATCAATAGAGATATATTAAAAATAATAATAATAATATAATTATGTCATGTTATTGAATATGGATAATAACCATCATCCTATATAACTATAATGTGACTATATAATAATGAATTCAGCCTACATTGTATTACTCTTTTTAGCAACATAGTCATGAGATATTATTATTATTATTATTATTATTATTATTATTTTAATGGAGGAAATGGTCCACGAGGTGGTTTGACAGTAAACTGATACAAAAGGGACAAAAAGAACTGCAGTGGCACCTCATATTTGCCCAGCATTGCCAAAAAATGAACATTTTTAAGAAAAAGAAAGTCTAAGACTGCTACCTTGTTAAACAAAATATCATTTGAGTTTTTGCTGAGGGACAAGGTGGACATTTAAGATGCAGCAACATGTCAGCTCCTGCCTCTCTCTTGCAGCCTCTCGGTCTCTCCATTGCACCCCCGCCACTGGTGTGTTTGCTTCTTACTAAGTCCCCCCTTCTGAGTTGCTCCTTATGGTCTGTTCTGTATGTGAAATAACCTAAGCTGGCTAAGGTCATGAGTGGAGCCAATAGCCCCTGAGTAAGGACATGAGGACTCTGAAAGGCCAGACTGTTCATATCCTGTCTGACAATGTCAGTGACCGGGAGAGCTCCCACCCACACTGTTACTGTGGCTTTTTCATAATCTAGTTGAGGAAACAAAGCAAATGTGCAAAACATAGAGAATCATACAGGATCGAACACCACAGTAAACACCTCAGGAGATCAGAAAGAGAGCGAAGTGATTAATCAATCTCCAATGGCAGGCGTAAAAGGGCACAGACTCTAGGTCTCAGCTCTACTGCTCCCTTGTTGCATCACCTTGAGTAAACTGCGTAGCCCCTCGTGCCTTAGCATTCTCATCTGTGAAATGGGTGTGATAATACTATGTACTTTAAACTATTTTTATGAGAACTAAATGACTGCATGTTTGTGAAGTTCTTAGATTAGTGCTTTGCTTACATAATAGATGCTCGTAAGTTTTGTAAAGTTGTGAAGACAAATGGGCTGAGATTGTCAGCTAACACAGAACAAAGAGAGAAAGAGAGCCTGGGATGGAAAAGGAGCCGTCCAACCAAGTCAGAATTATATTCCTGCATCCCGGCTTGGCATGTGTGCACATCCACACTGGCCCGCTCATCGCTTCTGCTCTTTCTCTGAGTATTGGGTCAGGCCGGGTCCTTTTCTCGGTCCTCTCTGAGAAGTAAAACTCATCTCTGTCTGAAAGGCCACATATCCTTATGTTCCCTCATCAGATATCCCTTTGACTCGAGTCTCCAGAGGCAAACCAAAAAGACTTTTATAGACAATTGTCCATCTTTGTACCATGACTGCTCTTGGTATATACACATTTATATATGTATGTATGTACCTCTATGTGCAAGGATGCATTTCCTACTTTATTCCAGAAATGAGTGGAAGCCACTGGAGAAAGTTTTGTGGAATGGTGCCAATCATCTGCAAAGCCTGCACTCGTGTCTATGCCTGTAGAACCGCTCTGTGACTCGCATGTTGCTCTATTTAGGGCCAGTTTGCTGAGTTCGGCAGGTGCCACCACAGTGTTAGCCATGCTCCTCTCGATAGCACGTAACCACACAACCTCAGAGCTATTTCCCTGTGCCCTGGTTTCTCTTATTGGCACCATGGCCTGGCAAGAGTGAGTAGGAGACATGGTCTGTGGTGTTACAGAAGCCTAAGGACACTTCCTGAGTGGCAAGGTGGCAGATACTGGCTGAGTGGCAGCCCGTCTGTGGGACTCTGCAAACTGAGCCATAGGCCCCTGAGAGATGTGGATGGAGTCCATAAGGAGTGGTCCACTGTCACTCACCACCTTGTTGTGTCCATCTTAACACATCACACTTGCATCCATCTCCAAATTCAATGCATTCAGTGTATTCAGAAGCCCAATTCATTTAGGAATATTTTTCCTGGCGTGTAGGTGGAGGGGGCGTCTGTAATGCCCATATTACACCCTCTCAGCACCTCCTTTTGCTTTACTTATTCTTGTGGCAGCCAGGTGCCCTCTCGTGGAGCCTGACACACTCGCCTCAGCAGGGTGGCCTTTCTCTTGCTGACTGCCTGGACCTTCCGACCTGGGATGTCTGAGGGAGTAACTACTCTGCCACTTCTACAGGCCTGGGATGGGAGGGAGTCAACACTTTTAGAACAATCTTTGAACAAGGGAACTCAAGCCAAAGAGTGTTAAATAGTCTACTATTCCTTCTCCTGTGGATAATCCCAAAGAACATTCTGGAAGGTTTCTCAGAACAGAGGGTCCGCAATGGGCCAGTTCCCCACCTGACAACAAGAGTACCAGCTTAATTATGCTTTCTTGAATTGGCTTCCCTTCTTTCTCTGTTTTGCTCTCCCCAGTCTCCCCTCCCATTCCTGTTTCTTGGGCTCAATTCCCTAAGTATACCAGCTGCATGCAGGCCTACCTAGTCTCAGGCCGTGAGTTTCCAGCTAAGGCAGTAGGAATGGCTGGGAAAGAAGGATGGTGTAAGACTTTCATGGCCCTTAGCCAAGGCCCAGTGCTAATGTTACCACACAGAGCCCCTAAAGAGGGAAACTGATTTCAACACACTGTACATATGCTAATAAGCGCTGGCTGCTACCAGCATCAATAACAACTGAGTGTCCAAAAACTGCAGGCTTGCGAAATTCAAGTGAACTGACAAATGAAGAACACTTAAAATTGTACCAAAATGGGTAAGAGGAAAATTGCTGTGATTGGGGAAGAGGAAACTTAACATATCCCTCTTATTATTGGCTTTAATGAAGTTCCTTCTTCCAAACGAAAATGTTATTAAAATGGGTGATGACCTTAAGAGGGAGTTCTGTTTAATTCTAATAATTTTATTTCTTAGTAGAAAACTGTCTGCATTTCATAGGAACTCATTTACTAACATTCATACAAGTGTGTATGTAGGAACAACTTGAGACCCACAAGGAGCCTTGTTCTGGTCATAAGCTGTCCTCATTTTATGTCATCAGAAAAAATAACTCTATCACAGCTAAAAGGAATATTATGAAAATATATAGAAAAAACAGATATTCCTATTTTTAAGTAATATATTTGAGTTCCAATTCTTGTTTTTAATTGTTATCAGGGTTGACATACAAACTTCTTAAAAGAGAGGAATGTTAAAAGAAATGTGTCAAGAAACTTTAAATATTTTTAAGTTTTGATTCAAGAAAACTATGAATGAGCCAGAGATGAGAGTGCAATAAAGATGATGAGACGGTGATAGAATGCTAGATAACCCATGAAGAGCTCCGAAACTCAAAAGAGGGGGGGAGGGGAGACTTGAAGTCTAATTTCCTCATTTAGACCCAGGGCTGGAAAAGCACAGTAAGCTGCTGCTTCTGTGGAAAAAATAATAAATTCTAAAACCCATTCTATTCCAGAATTCCTTATTCTTGTCAGTAATTTCTCTGTTTTAAGGCACTATTAAAAACAGAACAACAAAAAAACCCTACACCTCCAGACACTGGTATGGGGGTAGAAGACACTTTCCTCTACCTCAAGGCTCTTTTGGCTGGCCTAATAAGCAAACAGACATGAGGCAGATTAACAAGAGAAAATGGTCAGATTTAATTACATATGTACGTATGGGAACCCCACATACATGAGGCAATCATAGACCCCAGCACATGAGAGGTTCCAAGACAGAAAGGTAAATAGGTACATACGGCATTCTGAGCTGAGGGTGAGGCCAGGTGTGCTGGGGCTTCAGAGGGGAGGAAGGTCATGGCAAGAGAGTAAGAAGAGCAGATGTTCAGTAATTAGCAGTTTGCCCTGCCATGTAGATAGGTCATTAAAAAAAAATGTTATCTCTGTTAATAACTCCTATTATGGTCAAGGCTGCTACTTTAAATGCTTTAAGGGAGACGTAAAGTTTTTTCATGAACTCACAGGGTCTTGATTGCCTTCAGTTCAAAATAATTCACATGCCCAAGTAGCACATCTTGGGGAGGCCTGTTCTGGGCCCTTACACCGGTAAGCCTTTATCCTGTATTTCCTTATCAGATGAATTGTCACCTACAGGAACTCTGATGCAATGGGATTTAAGGCAAGTAAATTTTGATCATTTTGATCACCAGGAACATGAACCTGGGAGAATACACTCAGCAGTTCAGTAGAAAATCTTGGTTAATCAAAAGGAAGCATGATCCAGTCAGTAATTAATAGAGAGTTCACATAGGAAAACTTAGTATTTGATTAAAAGTGACATTTCAAATAAATGGGGAAAGGTGAACTATTCAATAAAGAGTATTAGAGCAAGGAGGTGGCCACCTGGGAAATTTTAAAATAAATTCACATCCTATTCCTTAGGCTAAAATAAATTCCAGATAGAAAACATATTTAAATGTAAACAGTAAAACCATAAAGTATACACAAAGAAAACAAAAATTTTAAAAATAATTATGGAGTGGGCAAGAGCTTTGTATGTCTCAGAACACAGAAACTATAAAAAATAAAAATTTAACTACATAAAAATTAAAACTTTGTACAAAAAAGAAAAAACATTAGAAATTAAAGGCAACCGATAAACAGAAAAATCACTGTAATTTATATCACAGACACTGAGACAATTTCCTTAATATAGAGAGATTTAAAATGACTCTTGCCCTGGCCAGGTGACTCAGCTGGTTGGAGTGTCATCCCATACACCAAAAAAAGGTTGCAGGTTCGATTCCTGGTCAGGACACATACCTAGATCGTGGGTTTGATTCCCGGTTGGGGAGTGTGTGGGAGACAACTGATACATGTTTCTATCTCACATAGATGTTTCTCTCTCTCCCCCCCTTCCTCTCTCTCTAAAATCAATAGAAGCATATCCTCAAGTGAGAGTAAAAAACAACATTTTTTTTTAAATGACTCTTAAACACATAAAAAGATACTCAACCTCACTCACTTAATTAAAGGAAATACAAAATAAAACCATAAGGAAACAGATTTACAGCTATCTGTGAAGAAGCTACAGGGCTTCTCAAACCTTACATGCTTGCAAACCACCTGGAGACATTATTAACATGCAGACTCTGATTGAGAAGGTCTGGATGGAGCCTGAGAATCTGCATTTCTAACAAGCTCTGGTGATGTCTATGCTGCTGGCCCATTGACAACACTTGTGCAGCATACGTTATTGGTGGGCATGTAAATTTGTATTACCTGCCTGGAGGGCAATTTGGTAACATCTTTCAATATAAAAAGGGCACATACTGGTTGTCAGCAGTCCCATATTAGTAATTATTCTACAATATATATGCAAAGTTACATGCAAACGAGCAAATTTACTGCAGAATCATTAGTAGTAGCAAAAAATTAGAGTCATTATGAATATCCTTCAACACAGGACTATTTAAATATATTATCCATATGATCGAATATGCAGGTGAGAGAAAGAATAAGGTTGATACTGAAGTGAGAAAATCACTGAGATATTTTGATTTTGTGAAGTTTCAGGAAAGAACCGCCATACATTTGTGCCTGTGAGTGTGTAGTTGCTTTATCAAAGGGCCTGAAGACATAACTGAGTACCCCACTCCACATGTTCAAGCCTGCTCTGTGATTAGGTTCTATCTCAGACAGGCAGTTTCACAACTTTTTCAAACATGTTTAGAAAACACCTATGTGCACACAGAACAGTGAAGCACTATTTGCTTCCAACGTAACTCACTTTCTCTCTGCTCTATCACTGCAGGCAGATGGTCACAGCTTCTTGCCCTTGGATTGCTCAAACATGAATCTTCAGGCATCATCCTCTATTTCCCCCCAAACTCCAGGAAACACAATATACGCTCTCCAAGTAAACTCCTTGAAGGTCCTCCGGTTTAAGAAATGGTAAAGCAGAAGCTCCTGTATTATTTAAGTTACTATTTCTGGAGCCTCTGCTACTTGCTTTATTGAAAGAAATGTAGCTACAGATCCTTTTGATATAACCCTCATATTAGAGGCCACAGACTACTAGCCTCATCTGTCTATATCTGGCAGCAGAGAGGTTTGTTTTGTTTTTAATTTTCCAGCTTTACTGAGATATACTTGACACACAACATTGTGTAAATTTAAGGTCTATAATGTGTTGATTTGACACATTTATAAATTGCAGAATGATCACCAGCGCAGAGTTAGCTACCACTCCTTCCCATCACAGTCACCATTTCTTTTTTGTGGTAAGAACATTTAAGATCTACTCTCTTAGCAACATTAAAGTGAATAATACAATATTGTTAGCTATAGCCACCATGATGTACATTAGACCCCAAACTTGTTCGTCTTATATCAGAAGTTTATACTCTTTAACCAGTATCTCCCCATCTCCCTTACCATCACCCCATCTTCGGGTAACCACCACTCTACCCTTTGTTTCTGAGTTTATCTTTTTTAGATTCCACAAGAGATATCCTGTTTGACTCCCAGAGTATTGGTCAGCATGCCCAAGCCAGATTTTACATAGACTTCCAGATTTCTGAAAATTTGAAAGATCTAACAACATCCCTCCTTTGCAATATATGCCTGGAGCTGAGCAATAGTCACCCCTTTAGTGGGACCCTCCAGGTCTCAGATCCATTTATTATTATACTGGCACTTTAATTTCTTCTACCCTCCTGTTTCTTTCCTTGGTGTACATTTGATTATGTAACCTGTCTCTTGGCCATAGAATTAACCATGGACTGGCTCCAAGCAAAACTTCAGAGCATCCCGCTACTTCTTTCTAAACTATTTCCCCCTATTTTAATGCCTCTTCCCTCCCTCCAAATGCAGGAAGTTCATGCTTTCCTACTGCTCCTGGTTCTCCTTTCTGGAAAGAAAGAAGTGTGGTCATCTAACTCACACTATATTATTAGTGATTTAATAAGTCCTTTTTTTGGGGGGGGGGGTGGATAGCCAGGAAATGTTTAACATTCCCAAATGGTGAAAGTCCACCCAATTCGGCACTTGAATGAATGAGACATTTAGGGGCAGGAGGCTCGTCTTGAAGACCCTTCAGACCACATCTTGTGGACAATTACACCTTCTCCAGTTTATGTCAGCAGCTAAAATATCTGCCAAAACCATCTGTTTCTTTTTACTTCTCAGGCTAGTGGCTTGCCAGGGAATCCCTGCCCTAGTCAGTTCTCCCTGGGAAAAATATTTAATTCGTTCCTATTCTGGGAAGGGGTTCCCTGTGTGTTTTAGCCAACCAGAAGCTTAATCTGTGCCAAAGGTGCAGTGTGGCTGCAGACACACCACACACACGCACACACACACACACACACGAACATAAACCTAGTCACGTCACCCACAGATGGGGAAAGCATAGGAAGTAACTTCTTTGAAATCCTAAGCCACATCTGAAGATTCATAAAGATCATCCTGACAGTCCACATTTTGAGAAGAAGGCTGACACGTTAAGAGCATTCTGAGGGAAGAAACTAGGGAGAGAGAGAAATGAGAACCACAATGACACAGTAATAAGAGAAGACGAAAGAAAGACTCAGTGGCTGCCTCGGGAAGTTTGATGTGCTGTCCCTGAGGGGGAACAGGATGCATTAGCTCTTTGTTGTGCCAGAGAACAAACTAAGACCAAGTTAAGGGATGGGAGTGGGAGGAGATTTTGGCTTAGGAAATAAATTTAACAGCTACTAGATGGAGATTAGAGGAAAATGACTTTTCCTTTCACTAAAAATATCCCAGGAGAGGCTGTTTGACCATCTGCTTGAGATGCTATAGAAAGAGTCCCTACGATCGTTGGTGGCCTGACTTGATTTTGTTGGGACTCTTCATACTAAATACCACTTGGTACGAATTCTGCTTGCACATCGGAGAAAACATCCACAAACACAGGATAGTGTCTCTGCCTACTCTGTTTGAACTTCAGTGTAATCATTTAGGTCCAATTACACCAATGTTCCTTCTAGACCCAGATTCCGTGATTTGTGCGGTTTTCTCTTTCTGCTTTGGATGTGTACACTTTGTATTCTTGTTGTCAATGAGCATATGAAATAGATTTTTCACTCAGTGGCTTTTTTCTAAGTGCTCTTGCAAAGAAAATGATGTCGCCAATTGTTTATTCCATGGATAGCCTTTTACTGTCCCCAGAATATGGCCAACATATCTATGACTCACATTCACAGGACAGAAGGATTTTTCTGGCTTAAACCTTTACTTCTTTTGGCCAATTGGAGAGTTCATTATAAACATTTATTGATTTGGACTCATAAACCAAATGGGGGAAAAAGTCTTGCTGTGCTGGTTGCTATGGTAACTAGCATTTCACACATGTACCCGCCAGCCAGCAGTGATGGCTCAGAACAGAAACCCAGAGCCTACCTGTAGCTTCAAACTGCATATTCACTCTTTTTAAATTTTTAATTGAGAATAAGTGATTTCCCCCCACCATTTCCATGTGATGGCATAATGTATGCAGGCAGGGAAAAAATTTTTATTTATTTATTCCTGTACTTCTCTTAAGGCATTTTGCAGGCAGACATGACTTCTAATCAATTTGATTGTCAAAAATTAAAGGGATTCTACCTCAAGTTCAGCTGTCTGCCATGTGTTGAGGGTGATATGAAAGAAATGTGGGTTCTATTCTTTATCTTCAAGGGACTTATAGCTGGATTCCAGGAACATAGACATAAAGTAGCAGGCAGGCAACCCAAGAAAAAAATGTGTTTAAATGCCAAACTCTGCAACACAGAGGATTACAGAAGCAAAGCATGCTGGGTAGAGCACAGGCTGCAGCTCTACCCAGCATGCTTTGCTTCTGTAATCCTCTGTGTTGCAGAGTTTGAGCAAATTACTATTTTTCTGTAACCCACTGAAATGAGAACCATATCAGTCCACAGGGTTATTTTAAGGATTAAATAAAAGAATTATATAAAGTGCCTAGAATAATGCCAAACCAATAGCAAGCACTCATTTAATGAGAATTATTTTTGCATTGAGATAATTTATTGAGATAAAAATTTATGTTTTATTTTTGGCCATGAGAAGACCCAGGTTTTAGCGGAGCTGAAGCTTATAAAATTTGGGGACTCTGTTTTAAGATAATAATAAAAACATATGAATATAAAATCAAGTAGTATAAGAAAGCAATATAAATTTAAAACTTAAAAAAAGACAAAAATTTAAAAAGATAACAAATTGTTTAATTGCCCTATACATGTCTTTACTATTTGTTACTATACTTTCTGACTCTGTACTCTTTGAGTACCCCTTCATCTGACATGGATTTGGTAACATTTTCTATAGAGCAAATACAAACATAACTCAGTCATCCTTCTAGTGGCATTAATGGAAATTTGCTTTTTATTATTGATAATAGGAATGCATAAAACATGATTTTACATACAGATATACTTTCTGTTTGTAGTACTGCTAAAACACAGGAATTCTGACAAATTCTATTTCATGTGATTGCCATAAAATAGAAAAAATGTATAGTGCATGTGTAACTGTATCTCTGTGCCATAGAGTATTGTCCAGAGAGAGCTTCTGTTTTGGGTAGGCATCCATGAAAACTGAATACTTGGCCTACATTTTTTTTTCTACATTTGGTGACTGGAAGAATTTTTCACAAACTGCTGTCTGGCTCTGTGCATTTCAAATCTTGTTTTTCTTCCACCTCCCATGTATTCCAGTGCCAGGTACACAAGGAGACATGCGTACCCAACTGACGCCCTGGCTCTGCCCAGGCAGTTAGCAGAGCAGCCAGTGGGCAGATTCCTAGGAACCATTCCTATATCAGAATGGCCAGAAGTAACCTAACAATATTTGGAAGTGACTGCCTACCACATAAGTATATTCTACGGAATGTAAACTAAATGTTTTTCCAACTTAACTTTCTCTCAGCTGGATCACCAAAATGCCACGGCCATCCATCATCACCCAGCACTAGGAAAGAATTGTCTTGTCAATTGTACTTAGAATATCTTATTTTTGCTAATTTGCAATAACCATTTGAATACATTGCTAAGGTCCCTCCAGGGTCTTAGAAAGGGCCGGTGCATATGAGAGGCTCTGAAACTAAATTTTATTACCTTCATTGAAATTTCTTCATTTTTTTCTGCTTTAGGGCAAAGGAACTTTATTCCAGGTATGAAAAAGAACATGGGTATGGGCTCTGAAGAAGGTTGATGGGATTCTGGGGCAACTTGTCAGATATGAGCTGAGTCTTTATCAATAGTCTCATGAGGTCCACTTCTGGAGGACCTTCAAGGGCAGGCAGAGAAAGAGCAAGGAGTGAAAGGCTTGAGACAAAATGAAAGCATTTAAAAACAATTTGTTTGAATGAATACCTACTGAGCCTTAGTTATTTGTGAAAACCCAAAAGAAAGCATGTAGATCTCATTAGGAGACAGAACTCAATATAGCAAAAAGAGGCCAGATAATAGATTAGGGAAGTTCTAGCTCCTGAAAATATGCTCCTTAAGGCCACCTGTGGATCTAACCTATAGCTCATTCTGTTGAAATGCTCTTATGATATCCCACTGGAAAATAATCTACTGGGCTCAAGTGCTGAGGAGTATAGAAAAATTGTTGTTAGCAGGCTTCTCGAGACACTTACTCCAACTGGGATTTTAAATCAACAAACTGGCTTGTCCTCAAAAGTCAAGATGTGAATAACAGATGATAGAGAGATATTCTGCTCCTATAACCAGTCCATTCCAAACTCACTGGTGTCTCCCAGTGGTCATCAAGTGTGTCCCCACTTGTCTGGTGGACCACTCATTGTCCCCTGAAAGCTGAGAAAAAACAGGGCTAACAATGAAGTGCCCAGTTACATGGGTGAGAAACACAAAATGGGCCTACAAAAAAAGGAAAGGATTAGCCAGAGTTCCTGACTGAAAAAGCCTTGTAATGAGGGAGGGAGAAAAAAGGGCTTAGAATTACAGAATTACATTACTTTGAATATTAAAAGAGATATGGCCATAGTTTGCATCTTAAGTCAGTGAAGTAGAATATATGTATTTTACATGTTAGGTCAATATGCCTGGATTTTAAATTGCTTATATATTTATTGAGCGACTATTGACTGCCTAGTCTCTGTATGCATGTCTATAAGCATCACCATTAGTGAAGGAGAAAGCAAGTCTCAAGATAGACATGGTTCCTACGCCCATGAAGCTCACACTCTGGTCAGAATAAAAATAAAGACTAAAAACAATAATTTCAGATGTTAAGTTGCTATAAAAACTACTATAAAATGGGTAATAAATTAGAGTTTGTAGCACAGGGGTTGGGCACAGCCGTATTACCTCGGATGACCAGGAAAGGCCTCTGAGGGACAGAGCTGTAAGATAAGCTGTAACATAAGAAGCCAGCCACCCAAACACCTGGGGCAAAGCATGTCGGAAGGAGAGACCTCCAAGGACAAGATCCCGAGGCTGGAGGAGCAGAATGAAGAACAGAGTGACGGAGCAGAGTGGGCAGGGCGAGCGTGGTTACAGTGTGAGGGCAGAGATGAACAAGCGGGGACCGTCAGGTCACTTACAACCTGGGAGCATGGTAAGCCACTTGGACTTGAGCCTTGATGCAACAGCAAGCCATTGAAGGGTTCTGAGAAGATGAATGAAAGGATCTGATTGATGTTCTTAAAAGATGATTCTGGCTATGAAGTGGGGAATGGACTGTAGGGATCAAGAGCAGAAGAAGGATGACAGTTAGAATGAGAAGCCACCAAGTCAGGGTGTGATAGTGACTTGGCCTAGGCTGGTGTGGTAGAGAGTCCTTGCATGAATGGCTCCAATTAATAGTCTTCTGGAATCCAAGCCCTTTGGTCTATAATTTATAATCCCCTTCCATTCTGACTCTGGTCTTTGAGCAATGAGATGCAAGCAGCGGCTTGCACAGGGCTTGCTCTCCTGCACAATTAGGCCTGCTTGTTCTTGGAGCCCTGCCAGGCCATGAGAAGGGACCTGGGCTAACTGCCTACTGGAGGGGGAGAGACCACACCGAGCAGAGCTGCACTGTCGCAGCTGACGCCATCCAAGAAAGCCGGTCCCTAACCATAAGTGTAGATGCATGAGCAAGCCCAGCTGAGCTCAGTGGCTTCAGTAGAAATCAGTAGAAATGTCCAGACAAACCAAGAGCAGATAAGAAATAAGAACTGGTTGTTGCTTAAAGCCACTACATTTTCACAGTGCTGCTTGTTTCGTGTTAAACACCAATCTACGTGCAAAAAAAAAGTATGAAAAGGTTGGATTTTGAAATACATTTTGGAATTAGGGAAGGCAGAATTGCTCATGATTAGAATAGTTGTCCAACCTCAAATATAATTGGACATATCAGAATGGTTTAAATCTAGCCAAAAAAGATCATATATTCTATGGTTCTAACACATGGGACGTTTTTAGTCAGTGTTTCCATCCATTTCGGAAGTCCAGATGAAAGTGGAACCAAGAACTCCACCTAATTCTGTGATGTTCACAGAGTGGCAGTGTGGAGACTTGAGGAAGCTAAAACTGTCATCGCAGAGCAAATCTTTGAGGACTTAATGGGACAGGAACCAAAGAAGGGGAGGAGCATAGAAGGGCCTGGCTTTTCTAAAATGGAGCACATCATGGTGATAGAGGTGCCGTTAAAATTTTAATTCCTAGAAACTTGACGATGGCTCCAAAGAAGAGGCTTGGATCCAGTATAGTCTCAAATAACAGTTATTCAAGAAAATTAAAAATTGAACCAAAAAACCTAGAAATTGAGATTTAACTTCATTTGTTGTGGGGAAAATGATGTTCTTGTCTTCAGCCTGATCCAAGCTTTCTAGATCAGTGTGTGCCAGCCAAGGAGCCTGACAGGTAGAGGCTGGGATTAAGAGTAAGGAATTCCCGACTCTAGTACCAGTTTTCCTGGGGAAATAACTAACTTCTCCTATGTCTTAACAGAGAGCTCCCCAGGAGACAGACATTTGCTAGCAGGAAGTTTACTGGGGAGCGCTCTCAGAAACAATACCTGCTGGGGAAGGGAAGAAAGCCGGAGTGGGCAGAAATTTCTCTCCCTGGAGAAATTAACCTTGCAATGAAGTTGTAACAAAGGCTTCAGTCATTTGCATGGGAAAGTTTGAAGCTTGGATGGTTCTTCAAGATGTCCCACACTTGGCAAGGGGACGCTGTACAGACTCCAGACCAACAAGGGAGCGAATGCTGGCTGCCTCTGGAGGGGAGAGGAACCAGCGTGAGGCGGCTCCTTCCTGCTGAGATCAGTCAACCACTGAGAAAGATTTCAGGTGTGACCCTCACAGGCAACACCCCAGCAGCCAGGGAACAAGTGCCTGGGTCACGAGAGGGGGCATCTGCGTAGTAACAACAGTGTCCACCACAATCATTGATATTTTTCTCCCACATCATTGAGAGGGAAGATATGGACATTAATCTAGGTGTGACCATTGTCTATGCCTTTTTTTAAATCCTTACCTGAGGGCATGTTTTCATAGATTTTGAGAGAGAGAGGAAGCATTGATGTGAGAGAGAAACATCGACCAGTTGCCTCCCGCACGTGCCCAGACCAGGGATCCAACCTGCAACCTTTTGGTGTATTGGATGACACTCCAACCAACTGAGCCATCCGGCCAGGGTGACAATGCCTTTCTATCACCATGATGAGGTTAGTGCCAGGCCACAGTGAGCTGAGGAAATGAGAGATAAGAAAACAAAGGCAGAAAACACAAACTTTGTTAAGCAAGGTAGTGAAGAGGAGAATAGCTGGTAGTGACTGCAAAAGAAAGAAGAGATGCAGAGATTTTTATATTTTAAAATAATGGTTGGGATTTGGCCACGTTAGTAGAATGAGGGAAGAATTAAATAAAGATATTGAAAATACGAGAGAAAACAATAATTGATTTAAGAAAGATAAGTACAAAAAGAGAGACATTTAGAAGTGAGAGTTCGTGTAAAGATGAGCGTTGGTGGGGACAGGGCAACAACTTCCTGAAGGGAAAGAAAGGATGGCTGGAGAGAGGTGGAGGGAGAAAACTTCAAGGGATTCACGACCTTTATTATCTTGGTGAAGCAGGAGTCTGAGTCTTCTGCTAAGAGTAACAGGCTCAGGGTTTGACACAAGGAATGGTGTTCTGAAATTACTGCCATGGGAAACTGGGAAATTTGCTGGGGAGGGCTGAGAAAACAAGTAGCAGCTTGAAATTATACAACGGTGTGGTGCCAGTCCTGATCTAGCGTTTGGTTTAGGCTTTGCTGTGGTTTAGGCTTTGCTGTGGTTTACGTTTGTTTTTTTCCAGTGGTATTTTTCACCTCAGGGACAGGAAAGGAAGAAATGAATGGTTGTACTCCTCCTAGGTAAGGAGTTGACTGGACTGACTGATGTGGGTGGCAGAGGGAAGGGAAAACTATGGGTGGTGATGAGAACTTGTTTGAAAGAATTGACCTTAAAGCCCAGGATAGCTAAGGAGGAAAGGACAGCCAGGAGTGGGGCTGGTGAACCTTGATAACTGGAAGAGGCCAGGATAAGAAGGGCTTCGCTGGACATGAAAGAGCTTCGGTATGGCAGCCACATTGGGTGGCTGCTGCAGTGAGCTGAATTCTGTCTTGGGCCTTGGCAGCAAGCAATGATATTAGGCTCAGATCTTTCTGGTATTGCCTGCCCTCCTGCCTAAGAAGCCAGTAGCACCCTGACCCATCAGGCCTTACGACTAATATCCTCTGACTCTAAGGTCTCATTAATCCTTTGACCTCTCCTTAATGTCGGGCCCCATATTCTCTGTTGCTGGCACAATGAGAAGATTACTTACCATCCCTTTGTAGATCCTAGTGGGAAAGTGCTGCTGGGGAAGCCAGCCTTTCCTTTGTGGAATCCTCCTCTAGCCCTCTTAACACCAAACTTTCTTCCTAGCTTCAAGGAGAAAATGCTCTATGGCAGAACTGATTTTATACCAAGACAAAAGTTGTGTGTGTCCATATAAATGCTTTTCGTATGGGATGTGCCCATATACAGCAACAACAAATTTGGGTTTAAGTAATCTTAGAGACAGTAACAAGGTCTATGTTTCAGTCTGTATATATGCAGATACGTAAAAAGCCTATGAAGAATTTGTTTGAAATTGTGAAATACTCCTGTTCTATGAGATTGCATGAGACTCAAGGTGATCTTTATTTAAATGACATTAAAAACAAGGTGACATGAGAACTGCTATAGGTTTGGAGGGACAATAGTGGAAACGAGAGATGGATGAGACCATTTATGTCATCTGCACTTCAGGCTCCGTGGCAGAGATGGGCTGCCCATTGCCTGTGCTTGCTCATGTCTTTCCCAGGTCAGTTATAACAGATGCAGGAAATCAGGCTGCCAGCAGCTCCTCAGGAGTTTCTCCTTTTCAGAGCTGATTAAGACCTTTGGCCCTGTTTCACTTTGATTTAATTTTGTCACTGCCTCCTGGACATATCACTTTATGAAATTCCTGAATGTATCTTCTGCTTGTCATGAAGTGGATTTCAAAATGCCTTCAAGAGAAGAGGGAGCTGCCTTGTAAGGAAGCTTTGGACCAAATAACACCCCTCCCCCAGCCAGTTCACTATTGACCTAAACCACAAACCATCTCAGAGCCCTCCCCATTTGCCTGAAGAACCATGAAAGAGAGCATCCCAGGCCTCATAGAGGGTAGGTAGCTCGACAGGAGATGCTTATAAATAAGTAATTCACTCTCAGGTCCAATTTCTTTTGTTTAGTTTGTGTCCAAACGCCACCTTGTTGTTTTATTAATGCAGGTGTCTCGTTTCCATTCTCAGTTTCAAAGCTGATGGCATCGGAAAAAACAAAAACAAAAAACCCTGCATCTGTTACTAGGCCAAAGTCCATCAGTCTCCCCATGAAAAGTATTTACTTAGGTATAATAAAGAAAAAAGTTCTATTGGCATTGTCTCTAGTTTGACTGTTTAGGGTTCATATTTTCCTATTCTATCATTGTTTGCCACTCCTGTATTGTCTTATAAAGAGAAACAGTGCCTGGTGTATGTAAAGTGGACTCTACCAATCTGTGTGATCAGCTTGTAAGGGAAAATTGGCCCTCATTCCCTAGGGTGGATCATTAAAATGAGCCCCAGACATGCTTGAGTGACGGCAGAGGAGCTCAAGGAGACTGTTACTCATAGGCCAATCTCGAGGCTTAACTTAGTTAAGGACCTGAAATAAAGTCATGGAGGTTCAGAACTAGATGGAAACTTAGAGATGATCTAGTCCAATCTCCTCCTCAGGCAAGAAAACTGAGGCCTAGGCAGGTCAACTAATTTGTCCAACACTAGCTTGAACTGGGGGCAAAGACAAGGGTAAAACTCACTCATCCTGACCCCCCTTGTTGATTCTATAACCTGAGGTTCTTGAATAGAACTACCCAATCCTAGGGAATATAATTTCATGTGCCAGGAAATACTCAAAGCCATAGAATAACTCTGCCACTTCTTTCTAATTCTTGAATATTACCTTAGTTAAGTTAAAACACATTATTTATTTATTTTAAAAAACATGTATTTATTATATAGGAGAAAACAAAATTCACATGAATTTTTAAAGAGAACACAATTCTCAAAGGAATTTATGCTCAGGGCAGCCAGGTTAGACTGTCAGAGGCTATCTGTCTCCACTGCTCAGGGCACATCTTGGACTGGCTTGAGCAGCACTATTTGACCTCACACTGTCTCTAATGCCCAGGAAATCCCTCCGAGAACTGCTTTGGCTAATTTCCTCTGGTTTATCCCTACATTAGCAAGTACAAGTGACTCAGGCCCATATGTACTGAAATCAAGGTCTTAACACATTGAAACTGAATCATTTTTATGCCTTTTCTGCCATTCTTTTTGGATTATAGGTCCAATGTAGCAATACTAAACCTGGCAAGGAATAACTAATAAATGTATATACATATAATACATAAAACTTGTGTGTGTATATATATATATATATACACACATATATATAATGTCTTCTCACGTAATTCTACATAGTGCTCTTTGTTAGTTTGGGTAACAAAAGTGTTACCCAAATCCATATCTAATTGTTTTCCTTCATTGCAATTTACTATTGCTCCCATTTTTAAAAAAGTAAACACAATTCTTTTCCCTTCACTTAATTGTCCTGCAAAGGAGTTGCTCTTAGAGTTTAGTTAAAGCACCTGTGGTATGAAGCCTCTGCTTTTGAAAGTATAAACTGAGAGTGTTTGAACACTTTTCATACCACTCACCAAATTGCTTTAGATTTGGTCGGAACAACAGCTAGAATTATTTAGGTAGGTATTCCTGATTCATTTTTGTCAAGGGAAATAGGTTACAAAAATTCCTCTGCATAGGCCTTTTTCAGTGGTTACCTTGTGGTGTATTGCATTGATGGCTCCAATTCTTCATTCCTTCTTATAGCTGTGTGCTTTCCCACATGACTTCACAGTCCTTCCTGTCAAGTGGGAGAACATACTTCCCTGCTCTTTGATTTGGAGTTTAGTCATGTGATTTGCTTTGGCCAGGGGGATCTTAACAGATGTGGTATGAGGAGAGGCTTAAAAGGTGCTGTCATGTATCTGCTTGCTCTTGTGTCTCTGACATTACCATGAGAACATTTTCAGGTTAGTCTGCTAAACGCAAGAAGAGGAAGAGAGACATTGGAGTAGAGCCAACCCTGGTCAGCTCCAGATGTCGGTGTGAATCCAGCCCAAACCACCAACTGGTTACTTTATTTGAGAACTCTGAAGATATCCTCCTGGCTCCTGGCTTTCACTCTTTTATTGAAAATTCAATTGTTAGTCTTATTGTTTTCCCTCTGGCTGCTTGTGAGATTTTTTCCTCTCCTCTTGTTTTTCAGCAGTTTTACTGTGATATGCTTGGATATGGTTTTCCTTATATTTATCCTTCCTGAAATTTTTAAGTGTTTCTTAAGTCTGTGGCTTGATTTCAGGGTTTTTCAAAAAATTCTCAGCCATTATTTCCTCCTATATTGCTTCTGCCCATTGTCTCTCTCTTCCTCTTCTATAACTCCAATCATACTTCCTCTCCTATAACTCCAATAATACATATGTTGATGTTATCACTCTACACCCTATGTCTCATACTCTTTGTGTGTTTTCCATTTTTGTTACTGATATTGCTCTAGGATCCCATATGGATATTTTCTTTTGATTTATCTTCCACTTATTAATTCTCTTTTTATCTGACTCTAATCTGCTTATAAACTTATCCACTGAGTTATTATTATCAGCTATTGTGTTTTTTACTTCTGAAATTATCATTTGGTTCTTTCTACGTTTTTGATTCATCTGTCACATTCTCCTGCTTTGTAAAAATTTCCTGAACATTTAAAACTTTATCTCCTATCTGTAGATTTATTTCTATTTTTATTCTCTGTGTTTTTGCCATGTTATAGTGTCTCCTCATGTGATTAGTTAATTTTTAGAGTGTGGTACATTTCATTTAAAAGATGGTAAAGATGCCTGGCTGGGCGTGGCTCAACAGTTGAGCACTGACCTAGGATCCAGGAGATCGCAGTTCGATTCCCAGTCAGGGCACATGCCCGGGTTGTGGGCTCCAGTCCGCGGCGTACAGGAAGCAGCCAATCAATGACTCTCTTATCATTGATGTTTCTATCTCTCTCTCTCTCCCTCTCCCTTCCTCTCTCTGAGATCAATAAAGATATATTAAAAATAAAATAAAATAATTTATAAAAATAAATAAATAAAAATAAAAGATGGTAAGATGCTTTAAGTTTTGGATCATGTTAGATTCCTCCAGAGAGATTTATATTTGCTTCAAACAGGCTAGGCTAAGGCATAAGCAATCCCAGATCACCTTAGCCCAATCAAATACTGAGATAATTCAAAGTGAGTCTATTTCTGGTTTACCCATTCTCCTAAGATACAGTTCTTCAGTGTGCCAACACAAAACCTAGTTGAGAGCAACCAAGCTATTGCCCATCCTTGACAGGCCATGATCTCAATTTTTTTGGTCCTTTTAGATTTATAAGTTAGTGGGGAGCTCTTCTCAGATTCTCAGCTGTCCCTTCAGCAACCAA
Source organism: Miniopterus natalensis (assembly GCF_054644295.1). NCBI lineage: Eukaryota > Metazoa > Chordata > Mammalia > Chiroptera > Miniopteridae > Miniopterus > Miniopterus natalensis. The sequence continues at coordinate 65,872,375 of NC_142089.1, read as the reverse complement.
TAGATGCCTTGGAAACAAAGTAGTCACGAATACTGAGTTCAGCTCTCTGGGTTTCCTTTATCTTCCATATTTTGGCCTTATAATTCTTCAATGTCTTGGTATCTATCTTATGTTTTCAGAAAGATTTGCTGGTATTCTGTACTTGTGCTCAGTGATAGAAAAGGAGAAAAATTACCTCAGAAAGAATAGTAAGCTGCTTCAGAACTGTGGAAAACCAGAAGATAATGGAATGACATTTTCCAAGTAATAAATGAAAACAACAGCCAACCTAAAGTCTTATATCTGTAAAAAAATATTTTGTTCAGCCCTAGGCAGTTTGGCTCGGGTACCTCAGTTTCAGGCTCCATCCCCAATAGCAAGTATGGGAGGCAACCAATCAGTGTGTCTCTCTCACATCAATGTTCTCTCTCTCTCTCTCTCTCTCTCCTTTCCCTCTCTCTCTCTTCCACTTTCTCAGAAAAGCAACGGGAAAAATTATTTTTTTCAGAAGGAAAGATGAAATAAGTAGATTTCCAGGTAAACGCAAATGGAGAAAATTTGTCACCAGAAAACCCATACTAAAAGAAATACTGAGATTCAGCAATTCCATTCCTGGGTATTTATCCAAAGAAAACAAAAAGACTTGAAGAGATATATACAGCCCATGTTTATAGCAATATTATTTACAGTACTCAAGATGTGGAAACAATCTAAGTGTTCATCAATGGATGAATGGATAAAGAGAATGTTAAATATATATGTATATAAAATTCAACCATAAAAACAAAAGAAATCTTTTTTATTTTTATTTTTTGCCATTTGTGACAATATGGCTGGACCTTGTGGGCATTATGCTAAGTGAAATAAGACAGAGAAAGATAAATACAGTATGATCTCATATATACAGAGAATAGATTGATGGGAGTGGGCAAATATGGGTAAAGGATGTCAGAAAGTGTAAACTTCTAGTTATAAAATAAACAAGTCATGAGGATGTGATGTACAACATAGTGACCATAGTTAATAATGCTATGTTGCATATTTGAAGTTGCTAAGAGAGTGGATCTTAAAAGTTCTCTCCACAAGAAGAAGAAAAATTTTGTAATTATGTATGGTAATAAATATTAACTAAACTTACTGTGGTGATTAGCTCACAATAGATACAAATAGTGAATCATTATGTTGTACACCTGAAACTATTATAATTTTATATGACAATTATACCTCAATTTTAAAAAGAAAAATAAATACTGAAGGAAGTTTTTCAGGTGGAAAGAAAATAATCCCATATGGATACACATAAATGCAAGCACAAATGAAGAGAAACTACTCAATTGTAAATAGTTTCAAACTGGATTAAAATGAATGAAATCCAACTGTATGCTACTTATAAGAGATGCACTCTAAATATAAGAACAAAGAGAAGTTAGATGTTAGAAATGTAGAACGCAATACCATAAAATATTAAGTAAAAGAAAGCTGATATAGCTACACCAATATCTGGTAAAGTAGACTTTAAGGTAAGAAATATTGATAGAGATAAGCAGGGACAAAAATATACAATAATCATAAATATTTATGTATTCAATAACATGATTTCAGAATTTATAAAACAATTTAACAGAAATAAGGGGGAAATAGAAAAATCCACAATCATAATGAGAGAACTTAAGCCCCTCTCTCAGTAACTGAAATATCAAGCAGAAAAAACATCATTAAGGACATAGAAAGCCTGAACAACATGATTAATAAGCTTGACTCATTTGAGATGTATTGAACACTACAGCCAACAACAGCTGAACAAATATTCATATGTATATTCAAACGTATAAGGAACATCAATCAGATTAGCCATCTGCTGATTCATAAATCAAGTCTCATGAAAATTCAGAAATCTTAATCGTTCAGGGTATGTTTTCCTACCACAATGGAATTAAGCTAGGAACTAATAAAAATATAACTAAAAATGTTTCCATATTTGGAAATTAAATTCAAAATTTTAAAGTCCACCAATATAATTCATAATATTAACAGAAAAGGGAGAAAATTTGTTTAATTATCTCAATAGATGCAGAAAAAAATTTAGCCAAAAAAAACCCACAGCAAAGATCATTCTTAAAGTGAAATAATAAATATTTTTCCTCTGAGATCAGGATAGAGACACAGATTCCTTCTATCAACACCTATTTAACATTGTATTATATTTCCTAGCCAGTGCAGTAGGCAAGGAAAAAAAGGGTGTAAATTACCACAGTAACAATCAATTCAAGCAAAAAGTATTAATAGATGCTAAAATCACTGGGTAAAAGATTGTTGGAGGACAGAATATTGCACAATGTCAAAGTATTGACCCACAGATTCATTTATTAATTATAAAAGAAAAATAATAGTTTACAATGGAGAAATCTGGCAAACACCATCTTAACCAAGTGACCAGAATTAATATCACCAAAAATAAGTCAAAATGACATCATGCGCCTCTTGTTGTGATGCCTGGGAGACACATATTATCACATAAAAATTATTCTGCCAAGAATGTTGATTCTGAATATAAGCATCAGGAATCCATCAAATAAATCCATATTGAATGATATGCTGCTTAACAAATGGTCTTTAAAATTGTGAACATCATGAAAGATGAAAAATAAAAGGCCGGGAAACTGTTCTAAAGAATTTAGAGGTAAAGTGTCATAATGTATGCAACTTATACAACTTAATTCAAGTGATTCAGCAAAATACATGCACATAGATTATCCATCTACCTGTCTATCTGAAAGAAAAAGAGTGTGTACACAAAAAGAAAATTTTCAAACTATTAAAAATTCAAGTACATAGGCCAAAGGTCAGCAAACTACAACCCACAGGTCAAAGCAGGCTGAAACCTGCTTTGCAAATACAATTTTATTAGAACACAGCTATGCCTATTCATTTACACATTGTATATTGTGGCTTCCACTATAAAATGGCAGTATCGAGTAGCTGCAACAGAAACTCTCTGGCTCACAAAGCCTAAAATATTTACTATCTGGCCTCTTACAGTAAAATTTTGTCAACCCCTGTTTTAAAAGCTTGCATAGAAAAATATTTTCATGACTTCGGGGTAGTCAAAATTTCTTAAAGAGGACACAAAAATACTAACCATAAATTGGTTACATTAAGAACTTCTGTTCATCAAAAGAAATCATTAAGAGAGAGAACAGAGCTGCAGAAGATATTTATAATACATGCATCCAGCAAAGGACATGTACCTACTAGATCTAAAGAACTCCCACCCGGCCAGGCGTGGCTCAGCAGCTGAGCGCCGGCCTAGGATCCAGGAGATCGCACATGCCCGGGTTGCAGGCTCAGTCCCCAGTTGGAGGCGTGCAGGAGGCAGCCATCAATGACGACTCATCATTGATGTTTCTATCTCTCTCTCTCCCTCTCTCTTCCTCTCTCAGAAATCAATAAAGGTATATTTAAAAACAAAAAACAAACAAACAAAAAAACCTCCCTAGGAGGCAGTCTCTAAAATGGTTCCCAGTAATCCCTGGCTCCTGGTATTCGTGACCTCATGTAATCCTGCATCCTAGACTCTGGACTCTTTTATTGCTCATTTCTAACAAATAGAATACAGAAGAAGTAATGGATGTCATTCCTGCAATTAAAAATAAAAAAGACTGGCTTTCAGCTCAGGATCTCTCTCTCTCTCATGTGTTTGCTTGCTCACTGGAAGAGAATCCAGCTGCCATACGGTGAACAACCCTAGCGAGAGACCAACAGCCCATGAAGAATTGAAGTCTGCCAGCAATCACATGACTGAGCTTGGAAGCAGATTTTCCAGCATCAGTCAAGTTTTGAGATGGCTGTAGCCCTTCCCATAGCTTAACCTCATGAAAGATTATGAGCCAGAGGCACCCAATTAAGTGGCACCCAGATTCTTGACCCACATAAACTATGAGATGAGTGTTGCTTTAAACTAGTAAGTTTTGGGGAGCTTTGTTAATCAGCAATATGTAATTAATATGTATTCCTACAAATGAATAAGAAAAAGTGAACCCAATAGAAGAATGAACAAAAATGGGTAAACCATTTGCGAAAGAGAATATCCAGTGGCTGATAAATAATTTTTTAAAAGTCCAATTTATTAATCACCAGGAAAAAGAAGTTTAAAGCCATAAAGAGTTATCATTATCTACTCACCAGTATAAGTACTTTTCTAGAAGACTAATTATACCCATGTTGGTGAGCATGTGGCGCTACGAAACTCTTTGGCCCTGCTGGTGGGAGTGTTAACTGGTGCAACCACTATGGAAACTGCTTGGCAGTGTCTACTAAAGCTAAACGTATGGATACTCCAGGAGTCCTAGGTAAACGAGTCCATACCTATTGGAAGTATACACACACACACATCCCAATTCAGCAAAAAAACGATATATTTACCAAAAACTCAACATTCTAGGCTACAAAGGAAGCTTCAACAAGTACCAAAGAATTAATATAAACAGATTCGCCGACAGGTTCTCTGATCACAATGCAATAAAAACAGAATTCAAGAGTACAGAGAGAGCCAACATCTCCCCCCACCCACCACATTTGTAACAAAAGAGAAAAAAGAAATCTTTAAGTAATTCACTGACCAAGAAGAAAGCTAACGTAAATTAGATGTTTCAAAGTGAATGATGCATCTAAGATGGAACTTAGAGGGGAGCTCATTATCTTAGGTACATTTATTAGAAATGAAAAAAGATTTATATTCAATAACCTAAGTGCTCAACTTAGAAAGTTTAAAAAAAAAGATTAGGAGAGTAACCCAACATAAATAGAAGGAAGGATATAACTTATGATCCAAAGTTAATTAAAAAGGAAACAAAAGCAGTTAACAACGACTAATTAATTAATCCAGTTTAATTAGTTAAATTTAATAACTTCATACTCCTTCTGAAACACACAAAGGTCTTGAAGTTCTGAATTCTTATTGTCCTTTCCATTTCCATATTGTTATCTAATATGTTGTTTTCGTCTTGCTTACAACCAAATCCCCAGTGAATCAATGCTTACTTAGAATTATCAAAATTATCAATTTATTTGCTTACTATTGCTTCTTGCATTATACCTTTTCATTTTGTATTCAATTTTGTTCTTACTGAAATACATTTTTCAGTAGTTATTTAAGCTCTGTCTGTGCGCACATAGTCCTTCTGTGTGTGTGTATCTGAGCAGGCCTTCATTTCAGCTTTGGTCTTAGATGATGGTTTAGTTGGGAATAGAATTCTATTATTTCCCCCAGTCTTCTAACTTCTATTTTTGCTCACAAAGAGTCTGCTATTAGTCTAATTACCCTATTTTTATCAAGATTCTCTTCATAACAAGTACATTGACAGAGTGACAGCATACAAGTAGAAAATTACTTCATTAATCTCCTCTTGGTCATTCAAGCCCACTCTGTGGAGCCAGTTTTTTCCATACCCCTCAGATGAAATCCAGAGAAGGTACCATGACTTTTTTTTATCATTTTTCATTAATAAGATTTCCTGGTTACTTTCAATTAATAAAATAGACAGTCAATTTCAGTAAATAAAATGTCCCTCCTTGGGTGCTTGTGAACCATTGGAAATTCATTGAAAGTTAGAGCCCTCCACCTAGGGCCTGCTTCACACTAGAAGCTTGCAGAAGGAAAGGGAAGGGGTGACCGCCCTATTTTTCCTCCTTATGCTTCTCTAATTCTTATCTCTGCTTTCTGATTTCTACATCTTTGGGGTGGAGTGGGTGGCCCAGTGCTAGTTTGCTGGGAAAAGAGGAAGGTCTGGCAGGAAATGTTTCACTTTATTGATTGTGTCATGATCTGGTCTGTATGCTTTCTGGGATTTGTGGATTTCAACGGTGATTCTTTTATAGGGCAGTTTGTGTTTTTGAGGCCCCAATGAGACTCCACATTGCATTTCTGACAGACGCAATAGACTAGTGAACCTCTTGCAACCTGCCCTACCTTGCTGCCCCTAACAGCTTATCACATAGTCTTTTGTTGCTGGGTTTCCCTCACCTGGAAGGCTTCCATCTTGAGCAGGTTGCCCTCAAGATGGTTCCAGTTCAAGAGTCCACAGTGTATATGTAGCCCTTAGGAAACAATATGTATTTCCCAAGCCACATGGAGAAGTGTCCCAATTACCTCTTCCTTTTGCCTCATCTGGTCCTGTTAGTGGTTACAGTCAAAGCCTTTCATCTGCACCAAGGCTTCTTGAGATAGAGTGGGGGGTGGGGGGAACCTAGTTCCTTGTATTTTCAAAAATTCTTGGGGACAATATCAGATTCTCCACGTGATCCTCTCAAGACCTGCTCAGTAGACTTAAGATGAGTATGCTTCTCCTCCCATCCACCCCACACTCAAATGCAAGGAATGGAAAATGCCATCCCCCCCTTCACTAACTTTTCCTGAGAAATGCTCTTCTGGTTTCTTGGACTCAAACCTTTATACTCTTGGAGGTGGTTTGGGCCATGTCATGGTTTTTAGCACCCCCTTCCCACAATCTGCAAGGCAGTTTAGTACCTCTCTTTGTAATAAAGAAAAAGTCCAATTATAACATTTTATTACATATCTTTTCTATCTGTGTTTTTAAGATTTTCTATTTTTCTTTGGTGTGCTGAAGTTTTACTCCAATATGTTGAAGTGTGGATTTTTTTGGTATTTATTCTGTTCACAATTAGATATGCAACTGTATGTCTTTCTTTGATTTAAGAAATATCTGTTTATTAATTCTTCAAATATTTCCTCTCTTCAAACAATGCTTCTTCTCTCTGGAACTCCTGTTGGGCATATGTTGGGCCTTCTGACTCAGTCTTCCATGTTTCTTAACCTTCTCATATTTAATCTCTAACTTTGGGAGTAATTTCCCTTTCAAGGCATTGTTCTCTTTAGATGAATTCCTTTGCTCTGTCTCCTGGCACATTACTTCTCCATTCATCTGTATCAAACCTCCTGTTTACTTATCTACTGAGTTTTTGTTTTAATTTTTTCATTTCCTGAAGTTCTATTTGGTTGTTTTAAAAATCCACTTTTTAACTCACAGTATCCTGTCTTTCAATGCACTCTTTGTTCTTTCTTTGGTCTCTTTAATAATTTTAAACATACTTATAGCATTTTCCAATTATTTCTTATGTCCAGTACCTGGAGTACTACTTGTTTTATCTATTGACTCATCCTCACATATACCATTTTTTTGTAGACTGTAATTTTTTACTGGTAGTTCACATTCAGTTTCCCTCTTACCCCCGAGGATACCCTGAAGGTGGAACTGCCCTGTGGAGCTATTCACATTTCCTTCTGTCAAAGCCCCAGAGTTTTCACTGACTCTGGACTAATTTTTGTTTATTTCTCAACTTCATGCTTGTTTACACTGTGGGTAATAAAAATGTGGACTTCATACCTGCATGTGACACAGGATTGGAATTTTGGGGTTTCCCCTATTTGGATTTGCTCATTCATTTACAAATATCTCTGTTCACCATCATCCTAAGAAGAAAAGAACCTTTCCTTTCGCTTTCTGGGTTGTTGGGCAAAGTTTTTCTGGTGCCTTTCACACACCAGGCAAATCTCCAACATTCCCAGCTTTAATAAGGATCTTCATTCCAAGCTCCCTCCCTGCACAGGTCCAAGTTTATGTATCCAGTTCCCATGTAGACATTAAAATCCTGCCCAGTTCTTAAGGTCTATATTTGGGTCTCATATTCCTTGGGGCTTTACTTCTTTAGTTTCTTATGATTCCAATTTTGAGTTTCTTCTCTGTTCTGGCACCTAGGCATTTTCCTATCACGCTAAGCCATAAATTATATTTTATTATTGATATTTTCTAGAATTTAAATTCATATAGAAGTTAAAAGTGTGAAATCAGACCATCTGGATTCAAGTCCCAGCTCTGCCATTTATTAGCTATGTGACCTTGAGCAAGTTACTTACCTTCTATAAACATTAGTTTTCTCATTTGTAAAATGTGAGTAATAATACCTACCTCATATAAATATTATGAGGATTAAATAAGTACAGTGCCTAGAGTAATATGTGGCACCTATTATAAGTTCAATAAGTTATTAGCTATTACTGTTATTTTTCTTATGATCATCTCATGCATTCCCATGTGTTATACCACAAACAGAGCCCCTTTTTATTGGAAATGCTACAACATATTTTTTTTTTAATCCCAAAACAGTATTACACCCTGCCAGCTGTCACACTAAACAAGACTCCCTCATCTCTAGCTCAAGTAGGTTTAATGTAAAACAACTTTAAATTTAGTCTGTGTAAACTATAATTAGGAAGAGTAGAATGTTTCAAGAGTTACTTATATATTTCTGAGATAATTATAAAAAATTTTATGGTCTCTTTCTCTCTTTTTTCTTTTGAATTATTTGAATCATGGCTTCCCCCACATCAGGGCAAATAATTGAAAGAACAGAGTTGCATACTAGTGATACCACCAATGGCTCACCTATCAAAGACGCGCTATTTGGGTTGAATGCCCTGTTGTGAATCCCCGAGAGACAGAGCCCTGCAGAAGTGAAGGCTTAGCGAGAATGAATGAAGTGGAGCATAATGAACGAGGCTTTGTGGCAGATTCTAATGAACGACTCCTTGACATTCACTGATCTCTGACATGACAGGCATATGGTGTTTATCAATAAATACAAAGGATATAATTACGTTGCGGCTGAAGCATTCAGGGCTCGGTAACATTTGGTAAGCTGGACGGCTGTCTGCCCTGCTCTTTATCCTGACAGGTGGAATAAAACGAAATGTCTCAATAAAAATCTATTCATAGTACATGATAGTCTTTGCTTGTCTTTAGTTTCCCCAAAGAAACAGTAGGTCATGCTCTAACTTGTGTCCATAGATGTATGTCAATATATTATTTAAATGACATTTCAAGGTAATCACCAACAGTCCTTAAAGCTTTCAATACACAGCTCCTGACAAATATTCCCAGCCTGACGATCAGGGCTTTTCATGACTCTGCTAGTTGTTACCTGTTGTTTGACACAACTCATGTGTTATTTTTGTTCAGTGGACTGTACTAAAATCCTAAGACAGGAACAGCTTTGTGCCTTTCAACCCTCACCTACGGCAAAGTTGAGAAAGACGTCAACAAGGGCCCTCCAATGGAAGGGCAGAAGGGACAGGCTTTCTATTTGCCTATTTTCTACATTTGGCTGTATCTGCAAAAAACAAACAAAACCATTTCATCAGGAAACAACTGGTGCAACTCAATCAATAGCACCAAATGAACTTTAACATTTTGTAGTGTAAAAAATTGCCAGTTTCTTTCTTTTTTCTTTATTTTCTTTATTTTCTTTCTTTATTTTCTTTCTTTGTTTTCTTTCTTTGTTTTCTTTCTTTGTTTTCTTTCCTTTCTTTCTTTCTTTCTTTCTTTCTTTCTTTCTTTCTTTCTTTCTTTCTTTCTTTCTTTCTTTCTTTCTTTCTTTCTTTCTTTTTTTTATGTCTTTATTGATTTCAGAGAGAGGAAGGGAGAGCAGGAGAGAGATAGAAACATCAATGATGAGAGAGTCATTGATCAACTGCGTCCTGCATGCCCCCCATTGGGGATCGAGCCCGCAACCCAGGCATGTGCCCTGACCCCAATCTCTTGGGTCATAGATTGATGCTCAATCGCTGAGCCACACCGGCTGGGCAAAATTGCCAGTTTCTTAGAGAGGAACCACTACAATGATACTATTCATAAAGCACTTGCTGAGAGTAAATTCCTTGCTATCACCCTTAAGTCCTTTCTTTCTGTCATACCCCATAGTCAATCTTAAGAAAATCCTGTTGGCTCAGCCTCCATTGTATCTCTGGAATCTCAACATTTTCCACCACTTCTACCACCATCACCATAGTCTGAACCCCTTCTGGTCTCACCAGGATAACTGTAATCACCTCCTAATAGTCTCCCTGCTTTTATACTCATCACACTATAGTCTAGAGTGATCCTTTAGAAAGATAAGTTAGGTGACATCACACCTTTGCTCAAAACCCTGCAATGGCCCCAAAGTTCTTACAGTGGCTTTGCAGGCCCTGTGATCTGGCTTCCTGTTTCTCTCCTATCCCTTGCTGTTCCTCAAATATTTTAGATACTGTTAATCAGCCAGAAACACTCTTGCCCTGAATTCTGGAGGGATGCTTCAAGTCTTTGTTCAACTCTTGCCTCTCAGTGAGCCTTATCTACCAACAATCCTATTTAATGTAAAACCTGCCCTCCATACATTCTCACACACAGGTTAAGGGATCCTGCTCTCTTCTTTTATTCTAAAGCATTTATCTTCTAACATACTACACAGTGGACTTATTAATTATGCTTGTTGTCTTACTGAACTCTTTCCTCTAAAATATAAGCTCTGTAAGAGTATGAATCTTCTATTCAGTGATGTACCCTAAGCACCTAAGTTAGGACTGCCAGATAAAATAAAGGATACACAGTACAATTTGCATTTCAGATAAACAATGAATATTTGTTTTAGTATAAGTATGTACCATGCAAATTCAAATTTACCTGGGCATGCTGTATTTTTATTTACTAACTCTGGCAACTCTAACTTAAGACAGTGCCTGGCATCATCATCACAAAAAACATTATATATGGTCTATTTTTTAATTAACTTAATTTGGTTTTGCAATTTTAATGGTATTTTGAGCTAACTGGAGATACCCTGGACTATCACAGAAAGGTTTTATATTATCATTATAAATAGTTTTAGGAAAAGAGTATTGTCAAAAATAAAAGCACTCAAGTGAAACAGGCTAAGTATACCACCCACGATGTAATAGAGCAGAGATACAGTAGCCAGTTTTAAGCATTAGATTTTATAAAATTGTACAGAAAGAAAATGTGAAGTCCCTAAACCAAAGGCTGAAAAATATGTTGGAAAAATCATATTAAGTGGAAAGCTACTGTCTGAGGTCAAGTGTAGTCAGCCTATTGTTGAAGAAGCACTATATGGAGAATGGGAACAGGACCCAGATTACTCAGGTATCTGACCTCTAGTTGTCCTTTTAAATTAACTGTGGGCACTACTTATGTGAACTTGGAAGAATCAAGGAATGACTCAATGTCAGATATCTCACTTTTATAATAAGATTTATAAGATCCATTCTATCTCTAAAAATCTGTAATTCTATAGAAAAACAGGACCACAAAGTAAAGAGACTATTTTTACAGACATCCTAGAAGTTACGTATGACAATAAATACGATCAGAGAAGTCACCATAATAAGCTATTCATTTATCCCAATGATGTTACCAATGCTCAAAACATTTTTGGCATTTCTATTTTGGATTTTCCTTGTAGAAGGATAATATTTAAGAAATATTAACAAATGTTTTGACCCCAGCCAGGAAGAGGCAGAGCGAGGATTCCCAGGGAGTCTGGCAGTACTTACTGCTTATGCAATACTTTAATGAAAGTTGCGTTGCTTTTACACCAGAGTTTGAGGACTAGGATTGCTCTACTACAGCCTTAGAAGGCAGGTTATAAACCAAATAGAAAAATAGCCAAAGTGGCTATGAATAGATTTTAACTTGGTTGTAGAAAAACCAGTCTAATGAAATGTTTGACAGTACTGATGACGACCTAAAGAATGTCCAACTGGCTCCAAGGCAACTGCAAAAAGAGATTAAGAAATGTCGTCGTAGGAGGAAACAAGCTGGCGGCGCAAGTAATAACCACGGTCCCCGCCGCCTCCTACAACCACATCAAAATTACAACTAAAATACAGAACAATCATCACTCAGAGCCCCCTGAAATCTGGCTGAACAGAAGCCCTACGACCAGGGAGCTGAAGCAGCACCGAGACCGGGAGGAGGGGCGGAGACGTGGGTGGATCTGGGCTAAATCCCGGAGACGGTGCCTCGGGGTAAACCCGGGAGGGAATCTCGGCGGTGGGGGTTTCCCGGAGGAGTGAGGGTCCCAGCCCCACAGCAGGCCCCCAGCCCAGGGCTCCAAGGCCGGGAAGAGAAGTCCCCACAACTCCGGGCTGTAAAACCAGTGGGGACTGTGGCTGAGGGTCACGGAGGCTGCGGGGGCCCCAGCAGCTCCTCCTAAAGGGCCCGGCGCGGACTCACTCGGACGCTCCCTCTGAGCCCAGCGCCGGGCAGCGGCCTGAAAGGACCCGGGACACTCGGGGGGGAACTAACCTGCCTGAGATCCGGGTGAGAGCTGGAGGGGCGGCTTCCTCCCAGGCAGAAGGGCTGGCGGAGGCCATGGCTCCTTTGGCAAGTCCTCCCGGCACACAGCCGGCAGGCAGGCGCCATATTTGAATCACCCGAACTTGACTCACACCTTTGGCCCCTCCCCTCCCCACCTGCAGGCTCATCCAGGCCATGTCCAGTGGCTTTTCTGTGCAAGTGGCCTCTCGAGCCTTTTGCTTAGGACTTTCCTAAAATCTCTCAAACAAGCAGCAGCGTGCCCCATACGGCTTGATAAGTGGCCCCAGGCCTGGCACTACAGGCAGCCTGCATTGGCTCATAGCTTGGCCTCCCCTGGGCACCACCAAGCCCAGCACAAGTAGCAACCAACTACTATGTAGCTCATGCTGGGTGGCCCTGGGCAAGGCACAGGTGGAGGCTGACTTTGCACCTCCGGAGAGGCCCCAGAGACAGTGCACCTGGTGGTTAGACCCAACCACGCTGGATTACAACCCTACCACATCCACGAGTGACACACTCAAGGGGCGCACTTGGTGAATGCCAAAGCTCCACTGAAGTAAATCCTGCTCCACAGGGGTGTCTCCAGCACAGCAGCTCTTTGGCTGTAGTAGCAGTTGGCCCTCACAGCCGATTGGCCTGGGGGTCAATTCCTCCCAGTGATGCTAACAGCAACCAAGGCTCGACTACAACATGATACTGCACACAGCCCACACAGGAAAGCACCTAGAAGGCCCAGCTCAGGTGACTGGGGAGGCTGAGCCACTGGACCCTACAGGACACCTACTACACAAAGCCACTCTACAAATTTCAGGAGACATAGCAGCTCTACCTAATACATAGAAACAAACACCAGGAAGCAGCCAAAATGTGGAGGCAAAGAAGCGTCACAAAGGAAAGAACAGAAATATCTCTAGAAGAGGAACTAAGTGAAATAGATCCAAGCAAACTAACAGATACAGTGTTCAGAATTTTGTTTATAAGGATGATCAAGCATATTAGTGAGAGTATTACAAAAACAACTGAGAAAATCGATGACATAATAAAGTACCAACTTGAAATGAAGCCTACACGAACTGAAATGAAAAATAATTTGCAGGGAATCAACAGTAGAGTAGAGGACGCTGAGAATCAAATCAGCAATTTAGAACATGAGGAAACAAAAAACACCCAACCAGAAGAGCAAAAAGAAAAAAGAATCCAGAAATATGAAGACAGTGTAAGGAGTCTCTGGGATAACGTCAAACAGTCCAACATTTGTATTATTGGGGTGCTAGAAGGAGAAGAAAGAGAGCAAGAAATTGAAAACCTATTTGGAAAAATAATTACAGAAAACTTCCCCTACCTGGGGAAAGAAATAGACTTACAAGTCCAGGAAGCACAGAGGGTCCCAAACAAGAGGAACCCAAAGAGGCCCACAGCAAGAAACATCATAATTAAAATGCCAAAGGTTAAAGACAAAGAGAGAATCTCAAAAGCAGCAAGAGAAAAGCAATTAGTTACCTACAAGGGAGCACCCATATGACTGTCAGCTGATTTCTCAACAGAAGCTTTGCAGGCTAGAAGGAAGTGGCAAGAAATATTCAAAGTGATGAAAAACATGGACCTACAACCAAGATTGCCTACCCAGTAAAGCTATCATTTAGAACTGAAGGTCAGATAAAGAGCCTCACAGATAAGAAAAAGCTAAAGGAGTTCGCCACCACCATGCCAGCACTACAAGAAATGTTGAAAGGTCTTCTTTAACAAGAAGCTAATGAACAAAAGAATCTGATGAACTAAATAGATTCAGAGACATTAACACATGCAACAGACAATCATATTTCAGAGGAAAGAGAGAAGGGGGGTGGAGGGTGGGAAGAGATTAACCAAAGAAGTTATATGCATATATGCATAACCCATGGACACAGTCAATAACTGAGTGAAGGCCTGGGGAGGGGGAGGGAGTGAAGTGGAGGGGGTCAATTGGGGGTGGGGGGAATGGGACACCTGTAATACTTTCAACAATAAAGATAAATTTTAAAAATAAATAAAATTTTAAAAAATAAAATATGAAGATAAAAAAAAATGTCAGTAATGGCAACATCACTCAAATAAGCATATTATTTACTATATTTAGTATCAAAATGATGCTCTGATGGTTAATTTTGCATGTCCACTTGACTGGGCCGTGAGGTGCCCAGATTAAATGTTATTTTGGGCTGTCTGTGAGGGTATTTCCAGATGAGCTTAACAATTCAATCAGTGGCCTCAGTAAAGCAGATCACCCTTCCCAACATGGGTGGACATCAATTCATTGATGGCTTAAATAGAACAAAAAGTAGAGAAAGGGAGGGTTCATTTTCTTTTTGATGGACTGCTGGTCTTCTGCCCTTGTACTGGAATTACACCATCGGCTTTCCTGGATCCCCAGCTAGCAGGTGGCAGGAGGTGGGACTTCTCAGCCTCCATATGAGCCAATTACTCATAATAAATTTTCTTTTATATATGTATAGCTATGTATTTATCTCTTATTGGCTCTAATTCTCTGGAGAACCCTGACTGATACAAGTGCCTGTGGGAATAAACATTCTTCTGTGTAAAATATTTTCACTTGTTCATTTAAGAGTCATCTTAGCCTGTTAATTCTGATTGCCACTTAGTTCTCAACAACCCAAGTGAATCCCTTCCAAGCAGTGCCGGTGCTCATAAGGGTATCACTCTCTCAATATATTATTTTTTAAATAACAGATTAATTGAGGTATAATTTACATACCATAACTCACCCCTTTAAAGTGTACAGTTAAGTTGTTTTTGTTATATTCACAGAGTTGTGCAACCATCACAGTTTTCATATTTTGGAATATTTTCTTTACACAAAAGGAGCCTCAAAACCTTTAGCGTCACTTCCCATTTCCCTCCTGCTAGCAACCCCTAATCTACTTTCTGTTACTATGGGTTTGTCTATTCTTCTTATTTCCTATAAAGGGAATCATATAATATGTGACCTTTTATATCTGTCTTCTTCAGCTTAATGTTTTCAAGGTTCATCCATGTTGTAGCATGTATCAGCAATTCATTCCATTTTATTGCTAAATAATCTCTGTTATATAGATATACAACATTTCTTTATTCTTTACTTAGTTGATAGTCATGTGGATCATTTCCTTTTTTTTTTTTTTTTTTGGCTATATGAACAACGCTGTTAAAAGCATTCATGTACAGGTCTTTTCTTAGAACTTATATTTTCAGTTCTCTTGAGTATATACCTAGGAGTAAAATTGCTGGACCATATAGTAACTCTATTTAGCTTTTGAAGAACTGTCAAACTTTTCTAAAGTGGCTGCTTCATTTTACATCACCACCAGCACATCTTTGTCTACACTTGTTATTGTCTGTCTTTTTTATTTTAGCCACCTTAATGAGTTCAAAGTGGTATCTCCTTGTAATTTTTATTGCATCTCTTAACTATTTATGGTGAGCATCTTCTCTTGTGCTAATTGGCCATTTGTATATCTTTTTTTCTAAGAAATGTCTAAGTTCTTTGCCCATTTTAAAAATTGGGGTACTTGTCTTTTTATTGTTGAGTTTTAAGAATTTTTTATATATTCTGGATACATGTTTTTAATAACTATGTGATTTGCAAATATTTTCCGCATTTTGTGAGTTGTCTTTTTGCTCTCTTGATTGTGTTCTTTGAAACACAAGTTTTTAATTTTGATGAAGTCCAATTTATCTATATTTCTTTTTGGTACTTATATATTTGATGCCATACCTAAAAAACTATTGCCTAATCCAAGATCATGAAGATTTACTCCTATGTTTTCTTCTAAGAATTTTATGCTTTTACTTTTTATATTTAGGGCTCTGATCCATTTTGAGTTAATTTTTGCATATGGCATGAGACAGAAATCCAACTTTTTTTGCATGTTGCTACTCAATTGTCTCAGCAGTATTTGTTGAAAAGACCATACTTAAGACCCATTTCATTTTCTTGGCATACTTGTCAAAAATCAATTGACTGTAAATGTATGGGTTTACAGTATTTCTGAATTCTGAATTCTATTCTATTGATCTATATGTCTAACTTTATGCCAGTATCACATTGTCTTATAATTTTTAACTGACAAGGTACATTTTATTTATGGCAATAGAAATGGTGGAGGGCTTTTCACTTCTTATACTTGTTCAATCTCACATTGCATACTAAAATATGCATAATAAATTACATTAGAGAAACATTATGAAAGTAGAGCAAAACTAGTGCCATAAGAGTCTGAAAATAGACTATCAACCTTTATCCACTCATTGGGAAAATGATAAATATTATGTTGGAAATATTTTTGGTAGACTATTTCTTGTAAAATGTCACCTAAAATGTGTTGTTTATATCATGCATGAACATTTATTTCTATTACTATTTACCCTGATATATTAATTTTCTCTAGACTACAAAGTATAAGAGCAAACCTCTAAACATGTGCTTATTGACATCACGAGTGGCCACAAATTTATTTGTAATAGATTAGTATAGTTTTATAGTAAGTTTTGAAATCAGGAAGTATGAGACCACCTACTTTGTTTTCTTTTTCAATATTGTTTTGACTATTCTGGGTCTTTCACAATTCCATCTGAATTTTAAGATCAGCTGGACAATAATGCAAAAAAGGCAGCCAGAATTTTAAAAGAGATTGTATTGAATCTGTAGATCAGTTTGGAAAGTATTGCCATCTTAATATTAAGTCTTCCAATTTATGAACATAGGATGACTTTCCATTTACGCAAGACTCCTTTCGGTCCTCTCAATGACGTTTTGTCATTTTCAATGTATAACTCTTGTATTAGTTTTGTTAAATTTATTCATAAGTACTTTATTTTTGCTATGATTATAAGTGAAAGTGGTTTCTTAATTTTATATTTGGACTGTTCATTGCAACTGTATAGAAACACAACTTATTTTGCATTGTATTTGTACTGTATTACAATTGGCTTTGGCTTTTGACAGTTTAACTATGAAATGTGTATAGGTGTGGATCTCACCGAGTTTTCCTAATTGAAGTTTATTGAGTTTCTTAAATGTATAGATAAGTATTTTTCATTAAATTTGAGAAATTTTCAGACGAAATTTTTTTAAAATATTTTTTCTTTTCTTTCTTTCTGGTACTCCTGTTACGCATATATTTGTACACTTGTAGTGTCCACATGTCTCTGAGTCTCTGTTCATTTTTCTTATTTCATGATTCCTTCTGTTTCCCAAACTGAATAATCTCAATTCTAACCTCAGGTTTAGTGGATTCTTTCTTCTGCCATCTCAAATCTTCTGTTGAGCCCTAAGCAAATTTTTATTGGAGTTATTATATTTTTCAACTCCAGAATTTCTATTCAATGTTTTTTTTATAATTTCTGTCTCTTTATTGATAATCTTTATTTTGTGAGACATCATTCACATACTTTATTTTTTTATATGTGGCTTCTTTTAGTTCTTTGAAAATATCTAAAAGAGCTGGTTTTAAGTATTTGTCTAGTAAATTCAATGTGTGGGCTTTCTCAGGGACAGTTTCTTTTGACTGCTGTTCCCTCTGTGCATGAGCTTTCTTGTTTCTTTTTATGACTCATATTTTTGTTAGAAATTTGTTAAAACTGGACTTTTAAAATAATGTAATATGGCAATTCTGGAATTCAGATTCCCCTCTTCCCAGTGTTGTTGCTGCTTTTTGTGTAGTGAGTTGCTGAACTAATTCTTTAAAGTGTTTGTCTTTTGTTGTGTGTGACCACTAAAGTCTCTGCCTGGTTACCTTATTAGTCATCTAACAGTTGGACATAAATGTCCCATAATGCCTTGAACAAATAAGTCTCCCAACCTTTCCCAAGAAGCTTTGTGTCCAAGTTAGGATACACATTCAGTTCTTCAGCAGTTTAAAACTCTGTTTAGCCTTTACTTCCTGCTTACAAAGAACCTCAAGGTCAGCCAAAGGTGAGAGATTAGGGTTTTTGACTGGCCTCTCTTGGGCATATGCACAGTCCTTATATATGCAGTGTGGCCTCCTAGATTCTCAGGAATATGACAGAATTTTTCAAAGCTTCCCATGACCATCTCATTCCAAGGTTTTTTTTAAAGTTTCTTAGTCATCATTGGTTATCATGACCTCAGGCAGCTATGATGTTAAACAATTGCTACTAAAAGTTTTTAACAAATGGCCCAAGAAAAAAAGCTGTTTGCACTAAGTTCTGCATAAGGTCAAATAAAGACAAGCTCTGTGAGTGGAGATTTTCAGGGAACTGTCAGACAGGCCAAATAATGACAATTCTCTGGGAATGGTGCTTTTTGGAGTTACTCCAACCCTATTTTGCCCCCTCCAGTGGCTGCTAGGCTGCTATCTTTCACATCTACTATGATTGCAAGGCTATTGGTTTTCAAGACTGCTATGAAATAGGGAGAAGACGATGGAAATCAGGTAAGGTAAAGTGCCAAAAAGCTCACAGTTTTTATCAAGATTCATCTGTTTTTCTTCAATCAATACTGTTCAAATTTTTTCAAGTGTTTGATTAATTTCCAGAATTCTGAAAACACCGATTTTGACAATTTTTTCCCCAATGTTCCTATTGCTCTTATGTGAGAGCAAATTTTCCAAAGTCCTTATTCTG
Source organism: Miniopterus natalensis (assembly GCF_054644295.1). Lineage (NCBI taxonomy): Eukaryota > Metazoa > Chordata > Mammalia > Chiroptera > Miniopteridae > Miniopterus > Miniopterus natalensis. The sequence goes on along the minus strand of NC_142089.1, from coordinate 65,853,605 downwards.
CCATTCCTGAAGTACTTCTCTTCTAGTATGTTCTTACACTAGGTGCTTAGATCCTTTGATTCCTACTGACCAAAAAAAAAAAAAAAAAAAAAGTCACATTTTAGAAGTTTTGTTCACTCCTTTTAATGCATTGCGCATTTTATGGAGTTTGCACTATCACAGGCAACTTCTTCAAATAGAATCATTTTATGTGGGACCCATCCTTTGGTTTGACATGTACAAATGAATAATCCTGAGCAGTCATTGTTTACCAAGTGGGGAAAAAGCAGTCTTTTCTTCCTATGTTATAGCTGCTATTTAGAGTTAGTTCAAAAAAATTTTTTCTGAAATCTTCATATTCTGCCTCCTTCCTCCTATGTATGCAGTTTAGTAAGATTTTACTGAGGTATAAAATAGCTCAGGTATATCTGCCTAAGTAATATTAATAAAGGTGTGGCTGACAAATTAGAACACTAATGCATGTCATACACACAATTTTCTCAGAAAAGTTCTTCTCTGTCTTAAACCAATAAGAAAGAAAATTGACTAATTTATCTTTTAACTTATTTTGATTATGGATCAATATGATCTGAGGATAATTCTGAAAATTCTTAACAACCCAATTTTGGCATTTAGAGGGTTTTATGCTAGAAGTATCCAAGATGGTTCCAGGGAAATACTGAAATGGATTTGGGTTTTCTAACATTTAAAAAAAATATGCAAAACTGCAGTATTTTACTAGTCATAAATATTTTATTCCTTCCAAACTTACCAATATGGCTGAGACAATGATGTTTTCATATCAACAGGAAGAAAATATATGGGCGCGCGCGGACACACACACACACACACACACACACAAGCATATTTTCAAGAAAAAGTAAGTATTTAATGCTATATATGTATTTACTATTTGGACCTAGAACTAATTTATTTTGGTACCTACTAATATGATATTTCTTGCAAAAAAGAAGGCATCCAAAGAAAGTGTTTATTTGCTTTTTTCATGTAAAATATTTGCTGATCTTACTCTTCTAAGAAAAAAGTAAAGGAAAAATAAATTGGAAGAAAAATACAATTGGCAAAAAATCTGTTTGTAATGCTGTGGGAAAAATATTTTATAAACATCTTCCAAAGATTAGAAAAAGAACCAATTGTACAGTTAGTTACTTAAATAACTTTTATACCACTTAATTCATCTCAATTGATGTTTAAAAGAAAACTACTTTAATTCTGATATCTTGTATTAAGATGGATTCTTCATGCAAGCTGAAACTGACACTGTTCCATATACAAATGGGGGCTAAGTACTTTCCCAAAGCGTAATATAAATAAAAACAGAACAGATAAACCAAAATAAGTTATTTTCATAAAATGTTTGGGTAGTTTCACTGTTTTTCTGCATATAACTAGATGAATTTTGCTTTGTAAAGAGCTATAAATGGACATCTTAATAATTATACATATCTACATGTATATTAATCTTTATAACTTTTTTTTTTTTTTTTTTTTGCTATTTATGTGATTTAAAACACAGTGCAAAAAGGTTTCTTGCTTTATACAAAGGTCGCCTCAGAATTGCTGCCAGAGTCTGACAGAAACCCTGATTGTGCTCAACTCTTCAGTGTTCTGTGTAGCTAATGTATTGGCACTTGTCTTTTTGGCAGAGCCTGATGAATTACTTTCTAACTATAATACTTTAAGTATATAGATAGACTGCTTTCCTTCCTTAATTGACACTCCTGCACTCCATCAACTGGTCGCTATGATGTCTCTTCTATTTCTCCCTTCTATGTTCCAAGTTTCTGAAATTGCCTCTCACAACAAGGACCCATACCTGCTGTTATGCAAGAATATTGCTGGGTAAGGAGAGATCAACATTCAGTTGTCAGAGAAAACATCTGGAATGACATTTTCAGGCCCAGAAAATTTCACCTAGAAGGAGAAAGTGGAGCCAGTATAAAGCACTATGATTTTCTGGCAAAAACAAAACGTCTAGAAACATGTCCCTTCTCTGTCCAATGTAGACAGAACAGGGGGGTGTGCATGGTCTTGCCAAACACTTCTGTTTCCACCTCCCTCCAATGTTCTTGTAAAAAATTCGTATGTGTACACCTAGGCAATGGTTGCTAGTGCTTATATCCATAAGCATAAAATTCCTATGCTCAGGGGCCAAGAACTACATTTGCAAAGAACAAACCCGCATATCTACGAAGAAAAAAGAAAAAATTCTGAGGGAGTGAAGATTTACATGTTGAGCCTATGGATCTCTTGAAAGACATATTTGCCTTGTAATTTTGTCTATGTTGCTCTTAGTCTATTTACACTGTTCTTGAGTATTGTGATTAGTGCAAACATTTTCTAGACTAACCCTCGAGATATTTTTACACAATTTGCCCAGAAATTGATGGATAAGAAAGTTAAGCTGGAAACTAACTTTGATGAACCCATGATTTTTAAATTTCTTCTGTATTCCAAAATCTGTTATTAAAATGAATAGCTTCTTTTGGTTAAGGCAAAAGTTTAGTATGAAGAAGATACTTATTTACTCTGATATATTTTTATGTATGAATATGTACCTTACAGACGGACAAAGAAGTCCTAGCCCGTTTTGCTTAGTGGTTAGAGCACTGGCCTGAGAACTGAAGGGTCCTGCGTTCGATTCTGGCCAAGAGCACATACCCCAGCTGCAGGCTTGATCCCCAGCCCTGGTGGGGGCTCATGCGGGAGGCAATTAATCTCTCTCTCTCTCTTTCCGTCTCCCTCCCTTCCACTCTCTCAAGGAAAAAATATCCTTGGGTGAGAATTTAAAAAAAAACAACAAAGAAAAATCTGCATTTTTGGTAAAAGTTTACTGATAATCCAAGTGTTGGTTGTTATGCAGCAACCAACACTAGTTGCTACATAATACATCTAAATATGATTTTTAAAAAAATAAAGAAATACATTAATATTTTAGTGTAAAGAGGTTTTTACCAAAATATCCATATTTATAATTGATTTAAAGGAATTCTGGTTCAGACCAAGATAAAGTAGCTGGTATTAAACTCATATCATTAAAAAAGAACTATAAAGGCTGAGTACAATATCAAACAACTGTTGAAATGCATGAACATGAAATGCAGTAAACAATTCAGGGGCATAATTCTTAAGAGAATGGACATATATAAGATGAGGTCTACATTTACTCCAGATTTTTTCCTGAAGTTATTTGCAAATCCTTGACTCAGGAAAACAGGGCCCAAGCATGAAGTGTTGGTTTCATTAGGCAGAAGAAACAGAGATCAGAGCTTAAGTGCTAAGAATGCTGGGACTGGGGAGGGCAGGTAGTAGGTAAGGGAAAATAAGGAGCAAAAAATATGCATAAAAATTCTCCTGCAATTTTAAGCCAAATGGGATATGCCTAAAAAGAAAGGAAGCCCATATTTTAAGAAAAGAAAAAGAAAAAACAGCTGTTGGGAGTTTTGATGAACAAAGTTTTCAGTCATTGCAAAATGCTATGAAGATCTTAAAATTCTAGCCCATCCAAATTAAAAAGATCTTGATGAACACTCTGGTCATTCAGTTGGAACTTCAGAAAGTTCATGTTTAAGAATGAGGTCTGCTTTCTAGACGTAAGAAAATAATTGAAAATCACTCACCCTAAACACCCTAAACATTCTAAATCAAATATTGACAGAATGTGAGTGATCTGCCAGTAATTTATATGCTACAGATACAAAATTCAACATATTTCAGAGGAAAATTACATAATACAGAGCTTCTCTAACATAATCCGGCATACAAGAAAATATTACTAGACATGTGAAGCTGATAATCAAGAGAAGAGACAATCAATAGAAGGAGACATAGAAAAGATCTAAGCATGGGAGTTAGCTTACAAGGACTTCAAAATAATTATAAATAATAAGTTAAAGGAAAATATAGACAAGGTACATAGATTAAAATATGAAATATTTCAGCAGAATATTCTATAATTCATAAGAATGTTAAATAAACATTCTAGAACTTCAAAATACAATATTTAAAATTAGAAGTCATTTGATGTGTTTAACAGAAGTCTGAACACCACAAAAGACAGGCTTCATGAAATCAAAGGGAGATTTATAGAAATAATGCAATTAAAGCATAGAGTGAAAAAAAGACGAAAAAAACAAAACAGAAGAAGAGAGGTCAGGAACATGAGTAAAGAATCTAACAATGACCCATCACTGAGGCATAAAGACACAGCTCCCTCAACTCTCAAGTGTCATCAGAACTTCAGAAGTCCCCTTAGGGTTGGCTGAAAATTATGCAGCTCCACTTCTCCCTGTGCCTAATCTTGTTTCCTTCAGTAACTGAGGAAGAGGTGTTAACATCTCCCAACTATGATAGTGATAGGAGCAAAAGAACCCAGACACAAAAGAGAAAATAAATACTCTATGATTTCATTTAAATGAAAGTCAAGAACAGGCAAAACTAGACCATGATGATGGAAGTTAGAATAGTGGTTATGATTGTGTGTGTGTGTGTGTGTGTGTGTGTGTGTGTGTGTGTGTGTGGTGGGGAGGACTGTCATTCATTGGGGAAGGGCACAGGGGAATCTTCTGAGTTGAAGGAATGTTAATCTGGGTGATGGTTACATGGGTGTATGCATGTGTACATTTAGATTTGTGCAACTGAGTATATCTAAGTTATATCTAAATTTAACAATTTTTTTTCCAAAAGTAAATATGATTAATTTAAATTCCAGTTGAGTCTTTTGCTAGATGTAGCCAAAAAATACCTTTTAGAAGCCATTTTTCTCTAGGCCTCAGTTTTCTCAACTCCAAAATGAGGAGTTGGACTGGATGATCTGAGTTACATGGTGTGGGTCTATCAAAACAGCTCTTTAAAGTGTTCTTAAAAATTGAAGGAAAACGGACAAACACCCTTTTTTTTTTTTTTTAAGGGCAATTCTCAAAAGAAAAACAAAAGGTCGATAGACTTATGGGGAAAAATTGGCAGGAGAGTATTGTTACCCTAGACAATACATAGATTTTAAAAATTAAATGCTGATATTCAGTGTAGCTTTTTGTCATTTCCAAAGCAGTCACTCTACCGTTTCTTCTTCCCAAAAGAACTTGGAATCTCCAAACCACATTTGGTAGGATTCCCCAGTTCCCGGCGTGGGCCATGAGGGTCTGAGCAAATCAGTGTCTCATCCCTGTGCCCTAGTGATTTGTTCCATGATGGGAAACCAGAATGGAACCCAGGCCTAAGCAAAGCTGCAAATCACATTCCTTGGCTCCTAAGATTAGTTCAAAGGTGAACTTGCAACCCAAGATGATACAACCTAAAAAAGATCAGAATTTCACTTGATAGTTGGTTACAAAAATATATATACATATATTTCTTTTCCTCTGCATGTGCGCAAGAGGCTCAGGGCCCTGGGAGCTGCTGGCAACCACTGTGCTACCTTGAGGGCGTGCACAGAGCCAACCAGCAGAAGAGGGCAAAGGCAGGAGGACCTCGGCAGATGGAGTCCTGGTGACATGACCCTGTGGTCAAACCACATTGGAAGCTTTCTCTGGACTTTTCAATTGTAGAGGACTGAAAGTTCCTTTTAATTACTTAACTCAGTGTGAGTTAGGATTTTTCTTACTTGCAAACAAAATTTTTTCTATCTCAGCAGCGTCACTGCGGATTCTGGAACACTAACATCAAAATGCTGCTGGAAGAAATAAAATCTGATAGCACCTTTTGGAGGACAACTTGACAATATGTATCAAAAGATCTAAGTTTGGACAGTATGCTTCAACCTAATACATAAACTGGTGAGAATTTCTTCATTCAATAAATATTTGAGCACTTTTTTATGTATCAAACATTATTCTAGGGGTCAGGGGTTTAGCAGTGGACAAAACAAAGTTCTTCATGAAACCAGTCTTATGAAATAATCAAGAATGTATAAAAGGGCCCGGCCGGGCGTGGCTCAGTGGTTGAGCGCTGACCTAGGATCCAGGCGATCGGGGTTCGATTCCCAGTCAGGGCACATGCCCGGGTTGTGGGCTCGATCAATGACTCTCTCATCATTGATGTTTCTATCTCTCTCTCCCTCTCCTTTCCTCTCTCTGAAATCAATAAAGATATTTTTTTTAAAAAAGAATGTATAAAAGGAATTATCTACAAGGAACTTAATCTGAGAGCCCTCCATAACAGGGAACAACTGGAAACAATGTAAGTGCCCAACAAAAGGCGATTGCTTAAATAAATTTGGGGGCACTGGCATAATTAAATGCTATTTAGGCATTTTAAATGAATTGTGGAAACTAATGAGAGGGAAACATATACCACCTTATACTATTAGGTGAAAAAAGCTGGCAGTAAGAATGTAAAGGATAACTCCTGTTTGTGTACTTACATGTATATATTTATGTACAGGGAACACCTGATATTAAACCCTCTAATATGTTACATTATTCTGAGTAGAATTATGGGTGCTTTTGATTTTCTTCTTTATACATATTTATGCTTTTTTATCATTTTATGTCACAAAACGCCTTTCCTTTATTAGAAGGAAAAATTTCAATCTTATAGAATGATCTCAAGTAGTTTAAATTTAAAAGTAAATAAATAACACCCGAATGTTAATTGACATTGTACTGTCTCATAAATCCAAGGTGACCCTCTAAATACATGTGTAAATACAGGCTCAGACTAGCACCCTCTGTTTTAGGTCATGTTTACCCAGGGAAGGCTGTCACAGGTTTTTCTCACTGCATTCGTGCTTTTTAATGGAATAGAGCAAGCAAGGCCTTAGAGCTGGTCAATGACTGCCTGGGCTGCGCCCTAGGACTCTAGTCTTGGGACCCAGGGCTATTTCCTCTGCCCAGCACACAAGCAACATCAGTAGAATGAATCTGTCATCAACAGAGAGTTATTCAATACATTTGGAGAGTATCAAAAATAGCTTGGCAGCTCCGAGGATCACTATTTAAAGACTTAAAATCAAAGCACACCCCTGAATTTTAAAATTTAAAGAAATACATGGTGAGTTTAAAATGTTTGCATTCCTTTCCTTGCCTTTCAAATTTATTGAATAGAATTTAAAGTGTGTGTGCACTTAAAGCCACTTCTACCCAGGCAGAGTGGGACTGTTGGTAGGGTGAAGTTGGCAGTGAACTCTTTCTGTCCCCCCTTACTTTCATCTTTGCCTTTCCCTCCTTCTCCAGAAATATCTATTCTGCTATTTTCTGGATATTTGATGTAAAGGAGACATTATGACTTCAATGACTGAGTAACAGTTACAAATTTCCATTTCACTTTGCTTAGCAGCTCAGATGTGGCTTAATGAAGCATGAATAGAATTCCCCCAGAGGTGGATCTGAGCTGAACCGATGAGGCTTCTGACTGCCAATTCTTCTGCACACTCAAAGAGCGGCATAACCTATTACATGTGTTTGTTATCTCTTACTAAAAGAAAGTGACCAACCCACCCAGAGAAACAGAAATACAGCTGATCATGAGACCTCAAAAGGACAGAAAATCTGTTGGTTTCACATCAGAATGCTCACACACTCTAAAAAAAAAAAAAAGGTAAATGTTTCTAAACAACCAAAACAAAAGACTTCATCAAAGATATATTTCCATTTAAAGAAGTGCCTGGCCTAAATACTCTTCAAGAGGTCAGTTCTAATCAAGAAAGTACTTTTTTCTCCCATCAAGCTTGCAGGTAGGTATCTTTAAAATATCAAATCTCTTCAGTAAGTATTTCTTCAGTGTTCATATGTATGGAACTCTGCAGAGGATCTAACTGACTGCAGGAGATCCAGCAACATCTAAGAGATCAACCCTGCCCACAGGAGACTTGTCGTTCCAATAATACTGGCTCTGTAGCAGGCACCTCCATGAGCAGTAGTAATGCTTCTCTAATCTCATGAAGTATTACTCTCTTTTCTCAAAATTCTTCATAAACTTTGTGCCTGGAGTTGATTTCCATGATTAACTTACAAGAGAGAGAGAGAAAAGAGAAAAGAGATAAATGAATGTGAGACTGTGAGTTTGGTTCTGGCCTTTAATAGTCAGATTAAGATTTTGAACAAAGTGGACTATAATTTATTGTAAGTAATAAAATAATATTGATCTTGCCATGGAATAGGAACCAAGGATCCAGGCCCATCCATATGTACTAATTTGGATATGACAAACTTAAAAGCTATTTATAACTTTTAAAGTATTTTATGGCTCTTTCTTTCCGAAGAAGCACACGCACATCATATTGCACAAGGTCTGCTAATATACGCGGGCTGTTCTCTGCCAAAAGCAGCTGAGAAAGCAAAAGGATTACCCAAGTATTGTTTTTTCAACCTGCCTTTGTAATGGGTGATTGTACAGAAATATTTGGTACTTAATAACCTTGAAACTTTGAATTCAAAGAGATTTTATGGCTCTAAGGCTACATGGTCTGATGGCTCAGGTTCATAAATCCACCAAGAATGGGTCTGGCCATTGTAACTGCGCCCACCTTTGTGCTGATGTGAAACAAAACCCAGCGGCAATAATGGCAAGCCCCAGCCCAGTGCCTGCCTGTGGGGGGCGCTGGACGGTTTGTCAAGCTGAACTGGGTCTGAACCATGGCTTCTGTTTAAAGTGGCTGGGAAGGAGACCTGACTTGGGATGGTAAATACACAACGGAATATACTGATGATAAATTGTAGCATTGTATAATTTTATTAACCAACTTCACCCCAATGAATTCAATTTCAAAAAAGAAGAAAAGAAGAAACTGGCTTGGACCACAAGGAATCTCCATTCCTCTTAACCTTTGTTTTCGGAGAACCACATAACACCACGTTATTAGTAATGTTTTAATTATCTCTGGAATTAAAAATCAGGGATATCCAGGCACCATTTCATACAAAATGAACAAAGTTTCAAACAAAGGTATCAAAGTTTGACTTTTCCATTGAAAGGATAAAAGCACACCAATCAGCGGTTACACAGGGTAGGGGGAGAGTAGCTGCATTATTTTCTCGGGGACTATGGCAGGGAAGCATCTAATTTCCAGAAGCCAAGTTTTACGACACAGGTATCCCAACCTGGGATCAGAATTTCCTTGTAGATCTCACCATTATACCTTGTGAACATCCAAGCTGCTGGCTGCACTCCCAGGCACCCTCCTTCCTTGATATTATCACAGTCCCTTCCCAGGTGGGCTCCCCATCCAGGCAGAAAGAGAAGGGGAAACAGCCAAAGTCACTCTTTTCTTTAAGGCTTCTCTGTAAGTAGCTTCCCCGCACAAAAGAGTTTTTGCCTGACCCTCATCTAAGTACAGTAATTCTTAAATGACATTGCAAGATGACGGTTAAATATTTAAAAACACGCCTCCTCTGTTTCATGGCCTGCTTTGTTTTTCTAATTTTTAAAAATTATCTTTCATCGTACGGGTACACACAGTCCCTTTAAAACCTGTACTTTACTTAAGCATTGAAGAGAGGGTGTTTACAGTTTCACTTGCTGGCTCTCGTATGCTTGTAAATGCTTTATTTTTCTTCAATTGGATTTAAAAAACATTTTCCATTAAACTTTAGGTTTCTTATTTCCCCATTTCTCCCACTGTGAGTGCGAACTTAAAGAAACTGATGACCTCAAAAGGCCAACCTCATGCCAAAGTCGGCAAGATGAAAAGCAGAATTTTACATTTTGTATAAGAACATGTGCATTCCCATTAGTTTTTGCAAATGCAATTTATCTCATACTCTTGGGCTGATGGCAAAGGTGCCCTGGGAAGAGAAACATAAGCATGTGCCTCTCTAATAGGTTAACATACTAAACCTCTTTAAGGGAACAAATGGTGTGGCCCGGGGCAATTAATGTGTGGACTTCAGTGGACACCCCTGGTGGAAACAACTTAAAAGCAAATTGTGTGCCATCAGTGGTGGGTGAAACATTCTGCTCTCATTAAATATCTTCGTCCAACCTCAAATATGACAATGATTTTATGGCCTCATTGAATGTCCTCTTAATAGAAAGAAGTTGTAAAGAGCTGGTATAAAAAAAATAAACATATATAGGGTGCACTAAAGAGTGTATTTTCTACAAATGTTTTAAAGGTCTGCTGGTAGAAACTAGTGGTTATGTAACAAGTCGATTTCAAAAGACTGCACCTTTTAGTATTACATCCCGATAAAGCAGTTGAGTTCAAGACACTAAATATTCAAATAAAAGGAAATACATTAATTCTTTGCTTCGGGAGGGAGAAGAAAAAAAAGAGAGAAATTATCATGAGAAATCTGTATCAATCTTCCCCAGTAGTTAGACAGGAAACACAAATTTGGTGACTGTGGGGGCTGAGGTACTAATTTATGATGCCCTGAAATAGAATGTGGTGCCTGATAAACTTAGGTGTCTACAGTTACTTAGCTTGGCTAGGCCTGGAGCAATTAAAGCTAATAGTTTTCTCCCCAGCACACCAAAGCCTAGCCCTTTTTTCCCTTCTGGCTCTGCCTCGTTAGTTGTCTCCAGACCGGGCCCTTTGGGGTCAAGGAAGGTTGGGGGCCCTTCTCACTCTGCAGACCGCAGGTAACCCAGCTCGGGTGTCGTTGCCCAGCTCCGGGGCCCCCGCGCCTGGAGGGCTCTGGCCTCGGAGCGCACCGCCCCTGGCCCTCGGGCCCCCAGCTCGGCTGCCCGGGCGCGGGCTCTGTCACCGCGGCCGAGCGCAAGGAGCTCCCGTTTTCGTTTTGAAAAGCGACACAGCTCCCTCCTGGGGCTCAGCCCCCGCGCCCCGGGCTCCGGCAGGGGCGGCTCGGGGCTGCTGGTGCTGGGACGGGCTGGAGCGGGCGACGCTGCGCGCCAGGCCGCCGGCAGCCGTCCGCAGCCCTAACCGCTCCGGCTCCCGAGCCCCAGCCCCGCGGCCCCGGGCCGCGCGGCGCCGGGAGGGAAGCAGCTGTTCCCAACAGCTGGGGGGCGGCGGCGCCAGGCGCCCCAGGTGCGGCCGCGGCCAATCGCAGGCGTCCGGCCCGCCCCCTCCCCAGCCGGGCGCCGACCCCCGGCCCGGGGGGGGAGGGAGCAGAGAGGGGGAGAGCCGTCCTCGCCACTTGTCTTCCAGCTTCCGCGGCGGGAGGGACCGCACGTCAACCGGAGCCGCGCGGAGTCCCCCGCCCCCGGCCCCGCCGCCGCGCCCACCCACTCACCTCCGCGCCCGGCCGCGCGTCCCGCGGACCCTCCCCGCGCCCCACCTGAGACACCTGATTTCTACGAAAGGAAAATCTACCTCTCAACGCACCCCGCTCTCCGCTGGAGGGACCCCCCTCGCTCTTCCTCCGTGGCCTCCCCGCCGAGTGAGGGGGAAACCGCTCGCACGTTCTATTGAACCGGATCCTCACCCAGACGATCCGGAGAATTTGTACCGTGACCGGCAGGGGGGGCGGCAGGAGAGAGGCGAGTCCAGTCTCCGGGGCTGCTGGCGACTTCGGCAGCCGCGCGCCCGGCGCCCTCGGCCGCCCCCGGACGCCCGCCCCCGCCGCGCCGCCGCCCGCGCCCCCGGACGCGCCCTCGGCCCCCGGCGGCCGCGAAAGGGTGCAGGAGACGCGGAGCCGGAGGAGGAGGCGCAGCCGCAGCCGCAGCCGCAGCCGGAGCCCGAGCCGCGGGGCGGGCGCGAAGATGCACACGACTCAGAAGGACACGACGTACACCAAGATCTTCGTCGGGGGGCTGCCCTACCACACCACCGACGCCAGCCTGCGCAAGTACTTCGAGGTTTTCGGCGAGATCGAGGAGGCGGTGGTCATCACCGACCGGCAGACCGGCAAGTCCCGGGGCTACGGATTTGTAAGTTGCGTGGATGAGGGGGTTGGGGGGGGCTGAGAGCCCCGCCGGGAAGCCGAGCCCCGCGGGGGCGGGAGGGACCGAGCCACGCTGGCCCCGGGCGGTCGCTGTTTGGGGCTGGGCGAGGCCGAGCGGGGAGCCCCTCGGGCGTGCGCCCGCGCCCCTCGCTCCCCGCAGAAATGAAAGCGGGAGCGCGGCGGGCGGCGCGGGGCGGGAGGGCCGGCTCCCGCCTCGAGGGCTGCCGCGGGGACCCGCGCGCTGCGGCGGCGCGGGGACTGGCCGAGCGGGGCTGGAAGGGGAAACCGGAGCGACTGCCGGTTTCGGGGGTGCGGAGGGTTGGGAGGGAGGGGCCGCAGCCCCGCCGTGTCGCACCCCCGGGTCGGAGGCCGGTGGTGGGGCGCACTGTTGCTTTGTAGAAATGCGTGTGTCTGCTGGCGTTCAGGCTGGGGCCGCGGGGGGGGCACCCCTGGAGGTCTGGGGCTCTTCCCCTCATGCTACCCCCCTTTCCTTTTTACTGCAAAGATAGGTTCTTTAAAAAGATGATCTTATGGATCTTTGCAGAACTGAAAGAGAGCCTGTGAAGCTTCCTGGAGATTTAAACGTGTGCATTCAGCTGCCCAAGAGCAGGGAGCCCCCGAGCAGGACAATAGCTATTGTCGTTGGGGAGTGTTTGCGGGTGGTTGAGAGCGCAGGCGGATGTGAAGCTGGACTTTTTTTTAAAGCAAACAGCGCCTCAGGTCCGGTGGAGACCTGGGGGTTTGGGGGGTTGGGGGGCAAAGGACCTAGAGGAGTTCAAAGACAGAATTTGAAGCTTCCAAATCTTTGCTAGGCCCTACTAGCACCGTTAAGACTTTGGAGTGTGTGCGTGGGGGAGGGGGGGCAGGTATTCCTTCCTTCCTTTCTGTTTCTTCCCCTTTTCTTTTTGGACTGGGAGGGGGGGAGGGGGGATCAAGGAGTAAGTGGGACTTCCTGGGGGAAGAACAAGAAAAAAGGAAAAAAAAAGTTTAAGACACCCCCCCCCCTTAGTTTTATCATGAATGATTTTTCCAATGCGATTCTGGTTTCCTTCAAGGGTTGATTTAGAGCTTTGTATGTATGTCTGTGTGTGTATGTTGCTAAGGTCACCATGGCTGACCGGGCTGCTGCTGAAAGAGCCTGCAAAGATCCCAACCCCATCATTGATGGCAGGAAGGCCAACGTGAATCTGGCATACTTGGGAGCAAAGCCAAGGATCATGCAACCAGGTGAGAAAACAAGGGTCCCTTCTGCCTCCCCTCCCCACTAGAGACGCCCATTACTTCCTACAATGAATCCCTGGTTTAGAAGGCATTGGTTCTCTGAGAACCTGTAGATGTGTTTAGTAAAGTTAAACCATGATTTGTTATTCTACCAAGGCATTAAAGATAAATAGATGAGAGTTGTAAACACTCCTTTCAGGACTTGAAATATACCTGTGTACAAAAATAGATCTGGGGGGTCTGGACAGTTTGTACACACCCAGACTTGGGCTTGACTCATCTGTTTTCTATATGACATTAGTCACAATCCACTCTGCATTTTCGAGTTTTTGTAGATAACTCAGATCTGGATTATACGGGCCCAATTTGTCAACTCCAGCTGGTTATACTTCCTAATGTAGTGCTGTGTCTCCTTTTACCACCAGTTGCCCTGAGCTCAAAGCAGTCACTCAGACTTGAACACTGAAACCAAGAAAAGCATAGGGTTGCAAGTGGAGGTGTCTGGATGATGTTTAACATAGAATCACAGGATATTAGTAATTAAAGTAGAGCGATTTCACATACTCTAGGACCCTCATGTTACAGATGAAGAAACTGATAGAGATGAGAAATAATTTATCCCAAAATCACATAGCTATTAATCACCAGTAGGGAGCACAGTTTTGTCTATGTGAAAACATGACCTTTTGCGTTTACAACACTGCCCTTTGCATTAGCACAAATAATTGAGAGTTGACTGTTAATCAAATGTAATCTTTTCTTGGGTAAGCTACTTTCCATCTGAAATTTGGGAAAGAGGTTGACACTTCCATCCAAACAGATTTACTAGGAAACTAGGTTGTCACAAAAGTGGGTGCATGTGCAACTATCTATGAACATTAAAAAACATGTATTTGTCTAATATGCTGTGTATATATACTGTCCAGAAGAGAAGGAAAGGAGAGTTTGTTTTGGTGAATTTTTATACTATTGTCTGTAAAATCTGTAATCTTCCAAAGCATTGTTCAAAGCATTCCAGAATGTTCCAAATTACAAAGAATTTTTATAGATCATGATTCAGAATCATAGGAATATTTTTGCCATGTAACTTCATTATCAAGTCCTATTGTTCTTGGTTTCATTCCATGAGAATTCTTCCCTGGACTAATTTTCAAAGGTTTTATTCTATGTCTGTCAACTTAACTTTGCAGATAATTTTTAGTTTCAACTTCTAGCCTATTGAAATGTTTACTTGGATTAACAATAACATTAATAAAACTGACTTTTAAATATATATACTATCTTCTCTAAAGCGTCAAAAGGATGGTTATCTTTTCTATGTTAAAGTTGCAATTGCTCTTTATATGTAGGAGTTATAAATGCCTAATCATTCATAAATAGAGAATGTGGTATGTTTTGTTGTTAGGTTTTGCCTTTGGGGTTCAACAACTTCATCCAGCCCTTATACAAAGACCTTTTGGGTAAGTCAATTAGCCAGGCCCTCGTAACTTTCAATATGGCTATAATTTGTTAACTGTTTCTTATATATACAGACAAGACCATCATGTCACAGAATGTTCCTTGTTATACATATTTATATATGTTTGTGTATTCTTAATGCTGATAATATAAATATTTTTAGATGAGTCAAGTTATCTGATCAAGTATACAGCCTCCAAACCAGACAAATTTTGAGCTTATGATTAACAAAACAAAAATACCAGGTATGACTTGTGTACAAGACAATTGTGTCCCAACACCATTACTACTGTTCAACTTGACTCAATTTTATTTATCTCTTTCTAACCTGACAGGGCTCGTATACAGTTAAGCTAACTGATCAGAAGGATACCATGATAAGAGGTGGAATAGTTCTGTTTGGAATTAAACTGTAACCAGTAGACTCAGACACACAAGCTCAGATGGTGATTAACGATGCATGGATGTTGGTGTTGTTTTATTTCTCACAATAGTCAATAGACCTTCGTGTGCTTTATTTTATTTATTACAGTAATGAAGTGATGTTGATAGCTAAACTGTGTGCTTTTTACTTAATTGAAAAGAGCTGTAGTGAAAGTGTTTTCTTTTCCTCGGGGAAGGGGCTCTTTGTGTTTTGGTTTTGGTGGTGGTGTTGAGGAGTGTTGACTTTTGACTTTGCCATGGGAAGCAAAGGGCCTCTTTTTTTTCCTTGCTTTTAAGCTGTAGCCTGTGACTTCCATTTAACCATACTTTTGTAGTGAGTGCTAAATCGTGTGATTTCCCTCTGTAAGAATACAGATACATTACTTGCATGTCCTAAGTTTCTGTTTTACTGGGGAGTTTTCTGGGAATGGGGTTCTTTCTTTTGCAATGTGTATCCACTTTTAGGCCTTCTAATTTAAAGGTTCAACAACTCTCATCAGATTTTGTTAACACTAGCCAAGTTTTTTAGTAGAGTAGCACTAACTTTCACATTTCAGACCTAACTCAGGTGAACAGTCTGCTCATATTTGTGTTATTTCTGGGTTTTGTGATCAGCAGCTTTCCTCATTTGAGCTCCCTTATTTTCTTTCCATTCAGACAAGATATGAGTGGGAGATCCCCTAACACCTAAGTTTATTCTGAACACTTAGAGTCTGTTTTGGCTATATTCTGCGTGATCAATATTGCTGTAACTCTAATGCCAGAGATTTAAACTTCCTTTTCAAATATTATAACTGTTTAAGAAGTGTTCTATCCTCAGAAATAGTTTCTTCTTTAGCTTAACATCTAAACACCTACATGTGTATGTAGACTGGAAGGTTGGATTCTATCTATATAGACAGATATCTACCTTATGTTTCTCTAAGAATAGACCCCCCCCAAAAAGTAATAATATTTTTACTTGGAAGAGTCAAGTTACATTTTCCATGAATGCCTTCTTATAACCTTCCTGTTAACATATCGATACTTCACTCTTACTGCCAAGTCTTACTTGTTTTAAACCTTGGAAGAGTCTTCTGTCCAATATCATTAAAAGGGCCTTCAATCCATAGCTATTTTTCAATGCCTCATCCAAACCATCCTGGATACTGACAACAATTAGTGGGTTTATTGGTCCAACTACTTCTGTGGGCTCCTCCCCCCACATTGGTCTAGACTATGTTGAAAAAGGGATTGGGAAGGAAAACATACATCTTAGGAAGTGATAGTGAACTTAGTCAGGATCTCACAGTAACAATCTTGAAACAGTTATACAACTGAATTATTGATCAACAGGTATTTGCATGTGTTTATGTTTCTCTGTGCTAGGGGGTGATACAGAATAAGGACATTGCCCTTTAGTTTGAGAACTAAAAAACAGACCAATCGAGAACTTGATTGCTAAATTACTTGGTATAGTTTTCAGTACAAAAGGAACTCAGAATAGCAGTAAAATAGATGAGCTGGAGAAGCTGAACTAGGCTCTGTGGAGACTTGAACGAGGCTTGAATCAATGGCTATACCCTAGACAGGTGAAAGGACGAATAGATATGTCTCAAGGGTATAGGATGAGGTGAGCTACGCAGAGGCACAGAGGAGAAAAAACTCAGCATGAAGAATGTTTATGGAGGGTCTTAAGAGCTACACATAGAAATCTGGACTGGTTGTCAGAGTCCTTATAGATCTTTGAGAAAGAAAGCAGCCAG